>NW_024081464.1:75818-550523 GCF_003009895.1 Hyaena hyaena | reverse complement strand
CGACGCGGGGCTCGAACCCACGAACCGCGAGATCATGACCTAAGCGAAAGTCGGACGCTTAACCGACTAAGCCACCCAGGCGCCCCCATTTTGAGTTTATTTTTGTGCATGGTGTGAGAAAATGATCTAGTTTCATTCTTCTGCATGTTGCTGTCCAGTTCTTCCAACACCATCTGTTAAAAAGGCTGTCTTTTTTCCATTGGATATTCTTTCTTTTTTTGTCAAAGATTAGTTGGCTGTATACCTTTGGGTCCAGCTCTGAGTTTTCAATTCTATTCCATTGGTCTATTTGTCTATTTTTGTGTCAATACCATACTGTCTTGATGATGACAGCTTTGTAGTAGAGGCTAAAGTCTGGCATGGTGATACCTAGGGTTCTCGCTCTTGCTTCCTCGGCTCACAGCAGCACGATCTGGTCTAGGAACGCAGCCTCCATATGTGCCTCCAGTGTTTACATTAGTAGGTGAAGGATAGAGGCTCCTTTCGGTTGGGTTAAGTGAACTCACTTGAGTGCGTCACCCAAGATTTCTATCTCAATGCTAATAGCTCTTTGTACATAAAATAAAAATCTTCAATTAAAAATGATAAATAAATAAATAAATAAAATAGTAAATATATAAAAATCCAGATTTTAAAAAATTCTATTTATTTTAAATAATGTGGGGCTTGAACTCATGCACCAGCAATCAAAAGTCCTATGCTCTACTGACCGAACCAGCCGGGTGCCCTTAAAAATCCAGATTTCTACTTCTATGAAATAAACCAGAAAGCAGAGCAACATTCTGTTGGCATTCCCTGCATGGCAAGAATCCGCTAGAACTGAGTAGAAGTTATCCCTTTATGTAAGGCCTAAGTGCTCCATGGCTTCCCTTACCTCTCCATTCCCCAAGGTTCTCCCTAATGCTGAGACACACAATAATTACCACTCATCATAATGAACTTCTTTCTCTGATAATAGAGAAATATTTCTCTGTGCAAGACTCTCAAAAATGGGGAGAGGAACTCAGAGCTGCCAACTCAAGGAAGCCTCCGATGGACTCTGATATGACAAAGACAGTTTATGAAGGATGTGGAGGGCCCATGGAGCCACTGTGTACCATTTTGCAATTCACCCCATTGCTTCTGTGAATGATGCCCCCTAGGGTTGTGCAGTGAGCAACCTGCACAACTGTTCAGTGCATTCTGGAGGCATGATAAAGATACAGATGTGGCACAGTCTGGTGAGAACAGGGCAGGCAGGATATGACCCCAAATGGGGTGGGGGAGCACACTATGTCCACAGAAGGAGCCCTTTCAACTTTACTAGAAGAGAGAAGAGAAATGAAGAGGGCTTGGGTTCGATTACGATGCCATACCTCAGAAGAAAATGGACACACTTAACTCTTTCTTCTTTCATCTTCAGGAAAGGACATGATCCTCAAAGGGGAGAACACAAAGCAAACATGAGGAGTCCTCTGAAGTCCGAGGTTAGCAGTATGCACCTTGCCCTTGTCGAATAGGCTAGAAGCTCAGACTTCCAGAGGGCTCCAGTCTCAGGGGCAAACAAAGCATAACTGACTTCTCTAGGTTTCAACTTGGTGTTTTTTATTATAGAAAACAAGAAGTTTCTAGACTCTGAGAGACAAAGACTAGACAAAATATTTTGTGTTCCCTTTATTTCCTCTCCACTGGGCGGCCCACCCTTAGCCACAGGACCTTCGATGAGTCCTGCAGCCAAGTCTGGGGAAGCCACCAGGTAGTAGTTTTAAGCCGCCTCTTCCCTTCCCCTAGGGCAGAATGTGGGCTCTCAAGACTTGCAATCACAATTAACTTACTTCTCTCATAATAATGAGGGGCAAGTGCTTTGATTTTTTTTTTAATGCAAATCGAAACATTGGAAAACAAACCTACTTAATAGTCTCAGAATGTTCTGCGGGTTCAAGACTTTCTCCTTTCTCTGCCTGGCATATTTTCCAAGAGAGGGGAAGGTAAACCTTGGTGAAGGCTGAAGACTAGACAATGGCCCCAACTAGGTTCCACCTGCTTCCCAGAGTATAACGAATTTATTGCCCAGTGAGTGCCAAGGCCTCTTGGGATTGGCTGAGGGGCTGAGGGGGCAAGACCGGGTATGAATTTAGCAGGAGGCATCTGGGAAGACAGGGACTGAGGATGGAGGCTGCCATGAGCGCTGAGATGCCCATGTGCAGAGTCAGAAACAAGGTCCTGGAAAGGGGCCGAGATGAGCAAGACACCACTTCTCCCTCCTGGGGCTCCCCAGGATGCTTACCACCAAATAACCACAAGGCTGTTGGCAAGGTGACTACAGAGAGCCGAGAACTGACTCCAGAAGCTTCAAAAGAGGGAGAGTGCACTTCCTGCCATGGTGATCAATAAACACTTCAGGGGAAAGATGCATTGATTCTTAGCCTGGAACTCCAAGGTGGAAGAGGAGAGAGGGATAGCGTTTAAAGCAAAGGGCACTGCAAAAACAAACTTCACAAGGCTGCAGAGTCTATTCTTACTCCTTCCTGGTGCTTAACCCCCTCGCCCAGGTCCCACATTCTGCCACATCCAGCCATATTCAGGGATGTGTCGTGCCATGTCCCTCTTCCCCAAATGTTCATGCTGATTTCTTGCTTAGAAGGATCTGAGGCATTTGCTCCCCACTCTTCCTCCTGTTGAAATTCTGTCTTTAGAGGTCTGAACGCAGAGGTCTCTTTGGTGAAGTCTTCCCTGATTCTCCAAATCAGGATTCCAGTTATGCCCTCTTTTTCCCCATCCTTTGCCTGACAAGGTGTGTGTGTGTGTGTGTGTGTGTGTGTGTGTGCGCGCGCGCGCGCTGAAGTGCAACTCATTTGGTTCCCCAGTTAGAATACCACCACCTCCTGGGGTGGGCCCTGGGGGTCCCTCCACTTTCTACCCCCATGAACTCCTCTAGTTGGTCTTGATTACTGCTCCTGACTGATTTGCTGAATCCCAGCCAAATGAACTCAGTCTGTATCCTGGCTTTACTGCTGACTGACTATGGGTGCTTGGACAGATTACCTCAATCTCTGTGCCTCAGTTTCCTCATTTATTAAGAGGTCTTATAGGGTTGATGTAAAGAATGAATGACATTGTACACTGAAAGTACATATTGACTATTATTACCATTTATATTTATTTGTATGTATATATCACGTATATTTTTAAATCCATCTTTGAGAATCCAAGGTCCTTTTCACCTTGAATCCAGAGATAAGAATTTCCTTCAGTGACTGAAATTGAGCAAAAGAGCCTGACTTGTCTTGAGCTCACAGCGACCTGGGACTATTCTGGAAAGACAAAGGAATTCCCGTCATCCTCTTTGCAGCTCAAACCACAGATCAGGCTTCTAGAAAGCCATCAAATATTTAGGATGGGGCTTTTGCGACATCAAACTTTCCCTAGCTGGTCAACATTTTTATAAATAAATGAATATTACTGTTCATAATAATAATGAAGATGAGAGACTGGTGGCTTTGTTATGCTTCCCTAATGTGGAGAAGAGAAAAGTCAGGTGATTTAATGAAGAGTCTGAACATTAGAAAACTGAGAAAAAATACTCTTGCCCTTAGAAAAATAGCTGTAACTTCACTGCTTCCAGAGGAAGTAGCACTTAGTGGGGGGTGCTATCCTCATTCCACCCTCAGCTGCTGTACTCCTGGGTCCATTCTAGGGGCTCTGCTTTTAGGAAGATAGTGGCAAATGGTTAAGAGGCCCAGCCAGAATGATATCAGGTCTGGGAACTGTATCCCAGGAGCATGAGCTAATGGAACTATCGCCATTTGGCTCGACACCAAAAGACATGGCAGCCTTGCCTGGGCAGAAAGTGATATTTGAAGCTGAGGAGTAAGGAAGGTGGGCAGAGATCCAACTCCATATCAGGAAAACCAAACCTGCAGACATCTTGATCTCAGACTTCTAGCTCCCAGAAGTATGAGAAAAGTAATTTCTGTTCCTTAAGCCCCCCAATCTGTAGCACGTTGTTACGGTAGCCTTAGCAAACCTTTGAATCTGGGATATTTCGTTCCATCCTCATAACTACTCACATTATTTTCCTTATTTTGCAGAAGAAACTGAGGCTCAGGGTAGTCAGTTAATTTTCCCCAGTTCTTACAGTGCACCCACTGTAAGCGGCAGAGTCAGGATTTTGTATAAGGTTTGTGGGGTGTGAAACCCACATTCTTTCTACCTCATCATGTTGCCTAGTGAAATTAACGTTTTACTGAAAATACTCTACAAACTGGTCCTGTAACCAGACCAATCGGTGTAAGATGCTCCAGTGGAAGGAATTTATTGCTGGTACCGTAGGGAGGTTGGACTCCACTCAACTTAACCTCCTGGGACATGCTTTGCCACCACTCACAGCAAGGTCATCTGGACCTGCAGAGATGATGATAACCTGATGGGGGAAGTTCTGTCTGCTCCTCTCAGGGTATTCGAGCCACGTGGTGTCCAATAGGACCTGATGGGAAGCAGTTGGGAGAGGGGAAGTCTCCTTTGCACTCTCTCAGAGAGACAATATTCTACAAACCCTGATCTCAGCCCCTTTCTCTGATGGATAAGAGAAGTCAGGCCCCTCCCCTACTAATTAGGATGATGACCACCACCGACAGCTTCCATCTCCCAAGCACTATGCTAGGCACTTGGCATCCGTATCATGAGGCAATTACTATCCCCTATCAGAGAGGACACAGAGGATGAGACTGAGGCTTAGAAAACTGAGTGACTTGCTCAAGGAGGCACCAACTAGAAAGGCACGGAGCCCAAGTTACACCTTCCAAACACTTGTCCTTCCTCTCCACCACCCTGCCTCATGCTGACAGACACCAAAGGACACATGGAGACACACCCATGCAGCCCACTAGTGCTGGACCCCAGATCCCTAAGAAGACATGCTCAAAAGCCCACAGAGACTCTTCTTGTAGTCTCACCACAAGAGACAGGAGACCGCCACGGATGGCAACCTCATCATCCACCTAATAAAGTGGGAACTCATGGTTAACAGCATGTTCCCATCCAGCCATACCCCTAGCTTCTAGCCCTCTGTGTCTCTCCGCCCCTTGCCTTTGACCCACACTGCAGGAGGCAGCCATGAGGGCGGGGAAGCAGCCAGCAACCACACTATAATCATGGCGTTTGTTAACTCTGGCTCGGGAAACACCAGCACGATGATGATACCTGTCAGGTGAATTCCTACGTTCGGCTTGTTGACATCCGCGTCAAGTGGTGCCATCATCTGTGTGCGTCTGGAAGGATGGGTGGCATTGGCAGTGGATTCACACGCACAGTGCCTCCCTGGAACTCAGATTCTTACCTGTTCCAGCTCAGATAGTTTCATGTCTGTGTTATTTCTCTACCTCTCATCATCCTCAAGCCCCAGTTAAGGGGCTAAGCTAAATTATCTCAAAAGATTTAAAAAACATGTACCTCAGAAGATCATCAAAGCACCAGAAGTTTTGGATTTCATTCCCTGGATTTCATCTCTGTCCCAGTCTGGCTGTACCAAGCTCCTTATTATTAGTCAGGGTTCTCCAGAGAAACACGCCAATAGGATAGAGATATTTATATAGAGAGAGATAAAAAGGGGATTTATTCTAGGAGTTGGTTCATGCAATTTTGAAGGCCAAAAAGCTGGACAACCAGGAAATCTGTAATAGAATTCAGTCTATATGCAAGAGCCTGAGAACCAGGGGAACCCACAGTATAATTCCTAGTCTGTGGTCAAAGGCCCAAGAACCAAGGAGCTACTGGTATAAATCGAGGAGTCCGAAGAGTAAGAACCAGTAGCTCTGATGTCTGAGGGCAGGAGGAGATGCTCATCCTGGCTCAACAAGAAAGAAAATATTGACCCTTCTTTTGCCTTGTTCTGTTTGGGCTCCCAGTGGATAAGATGATGCCCACTTGCATTGATGAGGGCTGGTCTCTACTCAGTCAACTGAATCAAATGCTAACCTTCTCTAGAAACACCCTCACAGACACACCCAGAAATTATGTTTTACCAACTACCTGGACATCTGTCAGGACAGTCCAATTAACACATAAAATGAACCATCACACTCCTAGATGAAAATCAGAGTCACCTTTATAATCCATACATTTATCCCTTTACTGAATCATTCAGCTGACCCCTGCTAAGTGCTTGCTGTGAGCTACCTGTTAGAACAGCTACAGAAAATCACTGGAAAAGAGTGAAGTAGCACTTGGCAACCTAGCTTTCCAGACCCCTAAAGGTATGCAATCTCTAGATAAAAACCACAGCCATGGTGGGTTTTGTTGGTGGGCTGACTCATCTCTCTCTCCACTTATATCCTAAGTTATGCATAAGTCATGCTTGCCACTCGATCCCCAGTACAGCCTGGCTCATAGTAGGCAGGAAAAATATATAATAAACACTGCAGACCTGAATACATATTTTTATATTAATACAAACATGAATATGAAGTTACAAGTGAAAGTTGAACTTTACATGCATTTTTCATATGAAAACTTTGGGTCAAAAGTGAGAGAGGCATGAACAGGTGGAGTGTAGAGGTTCTTTTTAGGTCCGTGAAACTCCTCTGTGTATGGTGGATACATGTCATCGTAAATTTGCCCAGATCCATAGAATGTACAAAGTCAAGAGTAAACCCTAATGTAAAACCTGGAATCTGGACAATAATGACGTGTCGAGGCAGATTCATTGATGGTAACAAATGTACCACTCTGTGGGAGGTGTTGATAGTAGGGGAGGCTGTGCATGTGTGGGGGCATGGCGCATATGGGAAATGTCTCTCCCCTCCTCTCAGTTCTGCTGCGAACCCAAAATAGCTCTAAAAGAAACCAAAAAACCTTCAGGGCAAGTCTGTGGGCTGGGTAGGTGTGTCTAGAACATGTTCCCTCTCCCAGGAGAGCTTCTAGAGCACCAACAAAGCCATTATACCAACTGAGAAGGAGCTGCACCCCCACCCCCAGTCCAGGGGCCGGGGCCCCTGCTAACCAGCTGGTCCTCTCCGTCCTTCCCCACAGCCACACCCCAGGACTGGGAGATGAGCGCAACACTGGGTTTCCAGGCACGTACAATTCCGCCAGCAGTCCTGCCCTGCCCCATTTAGTTCAACTGAGCAAGTTAGGAATTTCCTAAAGGAACTTTCCCCGAGAAGTGAAACTGAAAAGAGAGCCTAAGACTGATCCCTGAGCTCTGACTGGTGCAGGACCTCCTGAGGCCAGGTTGGGGTAGATAAGCCTTGAGGGACTTCAGAGAATGGGGAGGCTGCTGTGCCCGAGGAGACAGGGAAGACATGGGTTGTTTGACCACTGAAAGGAAAGGGCAGAGATACGTAAAGGAGCAAGAGAGCCAAAAAGACGGAGAGGTGGGGACTAAATGGAATCCAGCACAGGTTGGGGAACTAAAGAACATTATCTGAAAGGAGATGCCTCATGTTTTGGATGCACTTCTGCAAAGTAATGTTTATTTTTGAGAGAGAGAGTGAGAGACAGAACATGAGCGGGGGAGGGGCAGAGAGAGAGGGAGACACAGAACCCAAAGCAGGTTCCAGGCTCCAAGCTGTCAGCACAGACCCCAATGTGGGGCTTGAACCCACGAACCATGAGATCATGACCTGAACTAAAGTCGGATGCTTAAGCCACTGAACCACCCAGGTGCCCCACTTCTGCAAAGTAAAACCCTCCTCCACCTCTTGGCCACCTCTGGCCCACCTCACTGCCCACTCCCAAATCTCCAGGAGGGTCTACTAAACTCCTGGATTTGTGGAGGATTTGTGCAGATGTGTACAGAAATCAAGCATGGGGTGGAGTTCTATGTCCTCAGAAAGCACACTCACCCCCTTCCCCTAGTGCGCTTCCCCCACCCACAAATATGCAAATATTGAAAGGGACAGCTTTAAACATGGAAGGTTTCCCTCCATATTACCTGATTCTAAAGAAAGGGGAAGCCCCCAGTTGAAAACCTAAAGCAAAAGCACAAAAATAGAAAAGCATAAAGGGAACAAGTTGACAGAGCACAGCTATTTTTGCTTTGACTAACTCAGTTGATCTTAGCTACACCGACCACGGTTTCCCTCCTGTCCCATGGTCTTCAGCTGCTGTGCTGGTTCACCGTGAAGGCTGCCTTCAGGCTTGAGCCAAAACTATCCTCTCGCCCTAGACTACCTGACCCACGTCTGGCTCAGTGCTCCGAGCACCCTCTGATGACAGGTCTGGTCATGTTACAACCCTGCCGCCTACATGTCAACTCCCCTCTGTTGGCAGAAGGCTCCATGCTTTTACAGATCCACAGCCCATCAGCCCAGCCAACCTTCCAGGAAGCTCCTTTCCAGGACCAAAGGCCAAGTCCAGCTGAGTGAAAGCCAATAAACAGAGTTCGGATTAAGTCTGTCCCCTGCCCCCATTGAATGTCCAACTCCTTCTCAGCCCTTGGTGCAAAATTCACCAGCTTCCCCCACCTCATCCCCTGATGACTGATCTACTATTCCCCTTCACACGCACAAATGAGATGATTAACAGTTGAAAAATGCCCTCTATGTTTAGTCACAAACACATCAATTAGAGGAGGTCTTCTCATCCACACATAACTCTAGATAAACAAACAAGGATGAAAAGCTCACACAGGTAAACATCTGGAGGAAACAAAGGATTTCAGTCTTACTGTGGAGTTCTAAAATCTGAAGACATACTCAAGCTAAAGGAGAATTTATGAAAAATAAAAACACTCTTCAAGGATTAGTTAATGTTTAAAAATTACTTATTGGCTATCAATAGCAAATGAGCCAATGTTTCTAAATTGATAGAGAAATTAGACCATTCTCCATGGCCCATCTCAGTGATATTAAAATGAGCCTGAGCAATGATTATACATTTAAATGGGAACCCAGTTTACTCTTCACCTTCCCTTCATTTGGATTATGGCCAATGATAGAGAAACCCTAAATTGAGGTACTTTCCTATTGTCACTCCTATTGGCTAGTGGGTATTCACTGCTGGTGGCATGATGCTGCCTTTTCACAGAGAGCTAAGTCAGTAAGTCTGCCCCTAGGAGAAATTTAGCACCTAAGACAAAAATACCCCAAAACATTCCATGAGAGCCCAAAGTATGAGACCCAAACTAGACTCTTCAATTCTCCTACCTCAGACCCTCTTTGCAAGCTTCTCAGGAGCCTTGGAGTAGGTCCAGGGGACCCTGTGGCACTGAAGGTGATGACTATGATCTCAGAAAATGAGACAGGAAGAACACTGGCCTGAGTCAGGAGGCTTAGCTGCTTATGTGCATGTGACATTGGAAAATTGCCCAGCCTTTCCTTGGTTTTGTCATCCGGAAAAAGCCTACCTCACAGGGCTGCTAAGAGGCTCCAAGTAGAAAAGGTTGAGTGAGGGTGAGAATATGTTGTAAACTGTAAGAAGCCGTATGAGTGCAAACATGCTTACTTGTATTGCCAGTGCTTTGATTTGGAGGAGTGCTTTGATTACTGAGCTTGCTCTGTGCTGGGCACTAGCTACTAACTTCCTGCCATGGACCAAATTGTGTCCCCCCCAAATTTCATATGTCTAAGCCCTAATCCCCAATGGCCCAGTCTTTGGAGATGGGGCCTTTGAGAAGTAATTGGGTTTATTTATTTTTTAATGTTTTATTTCTTTTTGAGAGACAGACAGCATGAGTGGGGGAGTGTCAGAGAGAGAGGGAGACACAGAGTATGAAGACAGGCTCCAGGTTTTGAGCTGTCAGCACAGAGCCTGACGCAGGGCTCGAACCCATGAGCCATGAGATCATGACCTGAGCCGGAGCCGAAGCCGGATGCTCAACCGACTGAGCCACCCAGGCGCCCCAGAGAAGTAACTTGGTTTAGATGAGGGCATTCATGAGAATAAGAAGAGACACTAGTGAGGTTGCCTCCTGTCTCTCTCCACCTGTCCTCATGGAGGAAAGGCCATGTGAGGACACAGCAAGAACGCAAAACCATTTGCAACCCAAGGACAGAGCCCTCACCAGATGCTAGCCCTGCAGGCACCGTGAGCTTGGGCGTTCAGCCCCCAGAACTGTGGGAAATAAAGTCCTGGTCTTTAAGCCACTCTGTCTACAATGTTTGGTTATGCAGCCCAAGCTGACTAAGACGTTCCCTTGATCTCCTAACAACCCCGAGATCACCTCTATCATCACTACCATTCTACAGATGAGGGAAAAGGAACCCGGAGAATTTAATAAACTTGTCCAAGGTCAAGGCCACCAACTGGGAAGAGGTGGAACCAGGATTAAGAATTCATGGCAGAGACCACCAGGACCTCACACAAACCATTTCTTATTCCTGGGCACACAGCTAAACCACGTTTCCCAGCCCTGCTATGGGGAAAGCTCTCTTCAGTGGAATATATGTGAAAGCACTGTGTGCTGCTCAGAAGCTAGGGTGGTGCTGAGGACATGGGCATTCCCCCACTTTTCTCTCTTTCTTTGACAGGGACCTCAGAGGTCCATGTGTAGGAGATGGCCCTGCAACAAGAAGGGAGCAGCCTAGGTCCCTCAGGGACATTATGAAGCAGAGCTGCTTCCCCCAACCAACCCTCACTGGCCTCCAGCTTTAACAGGAAATGAACTGTTGCTGAAAGAAAGAAAGAAAGAAAGAAAGAAAGAAAGAAAGAAAGAAAGAAAGAAAGAAAGAAAGAAAGAAAAAGAAAGAAAGAAGGAAAGAAAGAAAGAAAGGAAGGAAGGAAGGAAGAAGGAAGAAAAGAAATGAACTGTTATTAGGATAGATCTATTAGTGTTATAGATGCTCACATGACATACCCTGACTAATATGTTCCCAGGAGTCCTTCCTAATTATATAAAGTGAATTCTAAAAAGCAAGGCAACCAAACCAGTATTTTATATGAAAATGATGAAGATATTTGTTTACAATGTAAAAACCTGAATACCACCTCTGATTGTAAACCAGGAAATAACACAAAGGTACTTTTTTTCATTTTAAAATTTTATTTAAATCCAAGTTAGGTAACATATAGTGTAATAATGATTTCAGAAGTAGGATTTAGTGATTCATCAGTTACATGTAATACCCAGTGCTCATTCCAACAAGTGCCCTCCTTAATGTCCCTTGCTCATTTAGTCCATCCCCCCACCCAACACCCCTCCAGCAACCCTCAGTTTGTTCTCTGTATTTAAGAGTCTCTTAATGTTTACTCCCTTTCTTTATATCTTGTTTTTCCTTCCCTTCCCTTATGTTCCCATGTTTTGTTTTTTAAATTCTACATGTGAGTGAAACCATATGATACTTTAATTTTTTAATCTATTTTTCAGAGAGACAGAGCACAAGCAAGGGAAGGGCATAGAGAGGGAGACATGGAATCAGAAGCAGGCTCCAGGCTCTGAGCTGTCAGCACAGAGCCCTACATGGGGCTCAAACTTATGAACTGTGAGATCATGACATGAGCCGAAGTCAGACACTTAACCGACTGAGCCACCCAATCATATGATCATATGATAC
This sequence comes from Hyaena hyaena, assembly GCF_003009895.1. Classification (NCBI taxonomy): domain Eukaryota; kingdom Metazoa; phylum Chordata; class Mammalia; order Carnivora; family Hyaenidae; genus Hyaena; species Hyaena hyaena. The sequence goes on along the minus strand of NW_024081464.1, from coordinate 539,052 downwards.
TTTTAAAAGGAATATAGGAAAGCTCATTTGCTGTGGCATTTGTCTTCAAGGAAATTTATTTTGATTACCAACACTTGTGCTACCTAAGTCACTATGTTCTATAGCAAAGTGTCCTTTTAACTTTCAGTAGCCAGCAGAGCACCTGTCTTGTAAGAGACTATCAGTTAACATTTGCTGAGAATGACTGGCCTTTGCTCCCTCATTGCTTTCTGCTCACTACCCTGTTGAGACACATACAGTCAGTAATGTCCCCAGATTTTTCTCTGGGGTCTCTTTTGGGAAAGTCCAAAGCAGCCCTGTCCCTGTCCTCTAAGATAGTGTTAACAGGCCGAACTACATCCCTCCAAAATTCATATGTTGAAGTCCTAAGCCCCAGGACCTCAGAATGTGACTGTTTGGAGACAGGGCCTTTAAAGAGGTGATTATGTTAAATGATTCTATTAGGGGAGGCCCTAATCCAATCTGACTGTTGTTCTTATAAGAAAAGGAGGTTAGGGCACAAAAAGAGACACCAGGGATTGTGCATGCAAAGAAGAAAAAAGATATATTTGAACCCACCTTTTAAGTATAGTTTTTGTGGAGTTGTTTTCAACTTTTGTTGTTTTGTTTCGTAGAGTTCTAAGACCAGAACTTTATTCCAATGTGATATTAAGAAAAATCTCAAAGATAACAAAACTGGAAGAATTTTACAGTGAATTTTATGGTGAACACTGATATGTATACCCAGTATACTACTGTGAATATTTTACTGCATTTGCTTTATTGCACACTTACCCATTTTCCCGCCCTTCCTTCAATTTCTCCATCCATCCATCCATCATCCTAATGCATTTCAAAGTAAGTTGTAGATATCTGTAACTTCCCTCTCAGCATCCACATCACTAACCAGAATCCAGTATTTGGTTACAGTGGTTTCTTTTCACGTAAAGTGTATCAACGATGAGGAAATTCACAAAGCTGAAGTGCATATTCCCAACAGCCTTGAGAAGGATATACATCTGCTGTTCTGTGAAAGGGAAGTATATGCAAAAAGACTTCCAAAGGCCGAAGGATCCTTTTGACCAAGGAAAAAGGCTGACAAATTCATCGAGGCAAGAAATGATTTATTTAGGAAACTTAGGAAAGACACATGTCTTGCATGGATGCAAGCCTAGTAGATTTCTGCAACCCTACCTCCCTGAAAACCTACTTTTTATAGCCCTTAGAAGCTGTGAGTCCTTCCTGGGGGACCACTCAAAAAGAGAATGTTTAGGAATAGGTGTCTCTCAGTCTTCTTTCCAGGGAAGATGATGGATATAATGCCCTGAGGGTATGCTTAAGGGTGTGTTTAAACAAAAAGAAAAAATGGGGGGAGGGGGGAGCTCAAGAAGGTTTCACGGTCATGAAGGTGGCAGATTTGTCCAAGATGGCATCATTGTGCTCACACACCTGTGTAACCCAAACCCCTCTCAAGATGTAGAATATAACCATCACTCCAGAAAGCTGCCAACCCTCTTCTCAGTCAATTCCACTCTCACTATCCCCAGAGGCAACTATTATTATAATGTTCATTCCACGATAGATTGGTTTTGCTTGCCTTAGAACCACATTTAGTATATGTGCTGCTGAAGCGAGCACGCCTTAGAACCACATTTAAAAGGAATTATACAGTATGCATTCTTTTGCTTACGGTTTCTGTCACTCAGCATAATGCTTTTGATACTGATCCTGTGGTTGAGTGTAGCAGTGAGTTGACCTCTTTCTGCTTGGGAAGTATTGTTAAATATATGGGGGCTTGTTGATAATTCTCCTATAGATGCACCCTTGGCTTGTTTCCAGTTTTTGGCTGTTATGAATAAAGCCACTTTAAACACTCTTGTATAGCCTTTTTGTGGCCATGTGTCTTCATTTCTCTTGAGTAAATACATAAAAATGGAATCGTTGGGTCATAGGGTAAGGATGTGTTTAGTTTTGTTTAAAAAAAAAAAGTGTCAGAGGTTTCTTAAACCAAAGTGCCTGAACCCTTTTACTTTCCCACTAACAATATCCGATTACCCATTGCTCCACATCCTTGCCAACATTTGGCATTGTCAGTGTTTTTAATAAAACTAGACCTTTCTAAATCTGGCTCTAGACATTAGGAAATGGGAGGGGTTTGTCATCCCTAAGCCTGTATCTGTGGGCACTGTGGTTGGTGAACTGTACAGGATCTAATTTAAATTTATTCCTCATAACCACTTATTGAGAGGCTGGGAGAAGTGGGATGATTGTAGAACTGGGCTTCAACCCCAGGTTTTTCTGGCTCTTTTTTTCCCCCCTCAGCTTGATTAGAAACAAGAAGATATTAAAAAGGGAGATCTCTGTGCAAAGGAATATTGTCAACCTTAGTTGACATTAGTCAGAGCCCTCCAGGAAACTCAGAAGATTCTGTTTCCTTATGGAAGCTGATGCTTCTGGTCCTGTAGGTTTGGATGACTTGGGGACAGAGAATGAGAGGGGAGCTAAACCCTTCTCCAAACATAGGCTTCCTTCCACCTGCTACAGGTCTCAGGAAATCAAGCTCTCAGGCTCATAAAAGGCCTAGAGAGACCTTCCAGAGGTCTTTTCTGCTTCCCTAAGCCCTGAGATAAGGAATCTCTGGGGCTACAGGGTTCTGGTTGCAGCTCTAATCCCAGTTCAAGTTAAATAATATCCTCCAAAATGGGCTGGTTGATCCAGTGGGAGCCAATGATTTCTCTGGGGAGCTCCCAGATTTGAGGAAATATATCATTGCTGGGATCTGGGTAAAAATGGAGAGGAAATGGAATGCATGGAGCCTTGTCCATCTAGTCCTCATAATGGGATGAGGTAAACACAAACATCTTCATTAGCCAGATGAAGAATATGAGGGTCAGAGCCTCTGGGTCACTTATCCAAAGTCATACAGCTCTACATTGCAGATTCCAAACTCCATCCATCTCCTAGTGGAAAGGATTGATGCAGGGGTAATAGAATCACAGGCTTGGAACTGAAGGACTGACAGAACACTCTTCATAACCTGCCAGACCACTCGTGAGAATGCACGCTATGGTGACATTCTCAACAAGGTGGCTGCAGCTTCCGCCGCACCCACTCTGTGTTGAGACCCCACCCCTGAGACAGAATGCTAAAGCAAGATCCTGAGGGAAGGCAGTGCCTTCCATGTAGGGACTAGAGCCTGAAGCTGGCAGGGAAGGAAGTTCCCAGCAGAGGGACACTGGGCACTTATTTCTCCAGCTCACCTATTTGCATTTTAGCAGCAATCTCCTAATGACAGAGCGTCATGGCCAGAGAAAAAGCCACTCCTTGTCCCTTCCTAAAATCCCCTCACAGACTTTGTGGCTCACGGGTGTGTGAGTTGTGGCCCCTCTTACTGCCTGTTGAGGCAGGAGAAAGGCTGTGGGGGCGGATTCACAAAGTCCTCTTATAAACTCTGCTCTGACCCCAGTAAATTGTCTCAAGATGTCTTCAAGTCTCTTTTTCTTCATCTCTAAAAACTTTTCCTTCCATCACAGGGTTGTTGAGAATATTCTTTAAAAGGCGTGTATTATATAATAAAATGTATTACAGGGTAGGCAATCAATTAGCGTTTTTTATTCTCCTTTCCTCTGGTTTGGCCAAATACATTGTTAAAAAGAAAGTTAACTTGTTATATTGTGTTAAACACCATCCTATTCCTTTGGGGATTGTGAAAAGACTTCATGCGGACACACTTTTGCCTTGGGCCTATGACCTTCTGTCCAGCTCCTGTCCTTTCAAGTCAGTTTGGGTAGGAATGTTGGTCTGATCTTGGAAGACTCTTGCAACTCAAAGCCTGCAGGCAAATTTGAATTAACAGGTTGCAGCACTAACTGGGAGGAAAGGAAAGGTAGGGAGGGGATTCACTCCTCACTGTAGAGTCAACGCCTGGGAGAAGGAACTGACCACTGCTAAAACTGTTACCCAAAACTGGCTTCTCCCCTTGGTGGATGTTGAGCCTAAAGACACAAGCCAAAGAATAGAAAAAGGAAGAGTTTTGGTTGCAACAAGTACAGAAAAACACCTAGGATATTTCCCAAATCAGTGTCTTCTCGAACAACGGAGTTGGGGAACTGTTTGAGGTTTTTACATTTTTAAATAATGTTTATTTTTGAGAGAGAGAGGAAGAGACAGAGCATGAGTGGGGGAGGGTCAGAGAGAGACAGAGAGAGAGAGAGACAGAGAGAGTGAGACAGAATCCAAAGCAGGCTCCAGGCTCCAAGCTGTTAGCACACAGTCTGACACTGGGCTTGAACTCACAGACCTCGAGATCATGACCTGAGGCAAAGTCAGAGGCTTAACCAACTGACCGGTCCAGGGACCCCCAGGACTGGGGAAGTTTTAAGCTAAGCGTGCATGCATATTTATGAACAGGCTTGTGCAATTGGAATACAGCATGAGGTTGGGGCAAAAGTCATCTTAAAGTGAAGGAGTCCAGGTCAAAGTCACTAGGGCCAGCAAGGGTCAACATTATCAGTTCTCTGACTCTAGTTTGTCTGGTATTTGAGTGCTCAAAGGGGTTTAGATCCTGTGAAGATTACTCACCAATGTGTGTCAGGTCAATTTTCACTTTTGAATATGATTAGGCTACCTGCTGACCTGCTAGTGGCTGTTTGTTCTTTTGTTCTTACATTCTTTCCTAAGACAGCTGGAGGCCTAAAATGATTTTTCTTATGTCAAGAGAGCTATGTCTGTCTTTCTTTTTCTGGGGAACCCTAACTCTTTGTGCTTACAGTACCAGACAGAAACCATTGTCAACTACTGAAGAACCCACTGAATAGCAACAGACCATTGGTGAAAAATCTTTCCACTGCAGAGGCTAACTCCCTGGGATTTAGAAGGTGGCAGAGAGAAGTCAGAGAAAAACCAATGTACAAGCATTTACAATTAAAATGAAAACAAATCAGGCATTTCTTCAGAAAAAGGACTTCTTAAAGGACAACCCAAAAGGGGCACCTAAGTGGCTAAGTCAGTTAAGCACCCAACTTTTTTTTATGAATGTAATTTATTGTCAAATTGGCTTACATATAACATCCAGTGCTCATCCCAACAACTGCCCTCCTCAATGCCCATCACCCATTTTCCCCTCTCCCCCACGTGTCTCCATCAACCCTCAGTTTGTTCTCTGTATTTAAGAGTCTCTTATGGTTTGCCTCCCACTCTTTCTGTTTGTAACTATTTTTTCCCCTTCCCTTCCCCCATGGACTTCTGTTAAGCTTCTCAAGATCCACATATGAGTGAAAACATAGGGCATCTGTCCTTCTCTGACTGACTTATTTCACTTGGCATAATATCTTCCAGTTCCATCCACATTGCTGCAAATGCCCAGATTTCATTCTTTCTCATTTCCAAGTAGTATTCCATTGTATATATAAACCACATCTTCTTTACCCATTCATCAGTTGATGGGCATTTAGGCTCTTTCCATAATTTGGCTATTGTTGAAAATCTTGCTATAAACATTGGGGTACATGTGCCCTAAAGCATCCAACTCTTGATTTCAGCTCAGGTCATGATCTCACGGTTTGTGAGATAGAGCCCTCATGTCAGGCTCTGCGCTGACAACACGGACCCTGTTTGGGATTCCCTCTCCTTTTCTCTCTGTCCCTCCCTACCTTCAAAATAAATAAATGAAAACATTTTTAAAAGGGGGAGGGCGCCTGGATGGCTCAGTTGGTTAAGCTTCTGACTTTAGCTCAGGGCATGATTTCATGGTTTTTGAGCTTGAGCCCCATATTGGGGCTCCACACTGTCAGTGTGGAGCCTGCTTGGGATTCTGTCTCTCTCTCTCTCTCTCTTTCTTTCTCTCTTTCTTTCTTTTTTTTTTTTTAAATAAACTTTAAAAATATAAATATTATATGTAAATATATAAACATAATAAATGAAAGTATAAATATAAAACCGTCATCACAATTTTAGAACACTTTTATCACCCTGAAAAGAAATCCTATATCTTATCTTTCACTTCCCAAATCTCCTATTTCAGCCTCAATTACTAATCTTTCTATTCTACATATAGAGTTGCCTATTCGGAACATTTCATATAAATAGAACTAAAAAATATGTGGCCTTTTAACTGGTTTCTTTCACTTAGCATAAATGTTTTGAAAATTTATTGATGTAGCATGCACAAGTATTTTGTGAATGAATATTTTGTGAATGAAAACGATTCCATTGTATGGGTGTATGACATTTTGTTCATCAGTGGACGGACATTGGGCTTTTCCATAAACAATGCTGCAATCAACATTGAGCACAAACTTTTGTGAAGACATATGTTTTCAAGTCTTTTGAGTATATACCTAGGCTTCTTTTCCAGGGGCTCAGCAGGCGAATGGCTTTTGCCTCTGCAGGCCCAGGTCCTTCTATAAGCTCTGAGGGGTATTCCCTAAGCCTCTAACCTCAAACCTGGCAGATTAAGTCAAAATTCTACTGAATCTTCAAGTCCCACTTCATTCACCAATAGCCACTCAATAAATATGTATTGATTCTGTACCGGGTGCCAGGCACTCTGTTACATCCTGGGGATACAGAAACAACATAGCATTAAACACCAAAATTCAACCAATGTGAAGATCTAATTAGCTTTAATAACCAATTTATGAATTGACCAGCATTGTCCATCCAGCAAGTAAGGGGAGCTCCAAAGAGCTGTGTGAAATGGAAGGTTTTTACTACACGCCCGAAAAACAAACAACCCAGTGAAGAAATGGGCAGAAGATATGAACAGACACTTCTCCAAAGAGGACATCCAGATGGCCAACAGACACATGAAACGATGCTCAGCATCCCTCCTCATCAGGGAAATACAAATCAAAACCACACTGAGATACCACCTCACACCAGTCAGAGTGGCTAAAATGAGCCAGTCAGAGAACTCTAGATGCTGGCGAGGATGTGGAGAAACGGGAACCCTCCTACACTGTTGGTGGGAATGTAAACTGGTATAGCCCCTCTGGAAAACAGTGTGGAGGTTCCTCAGGAAACTAACAATAGAACTCCCCGAGGACCCAGCAATAGCACTGCTAGGAATTTACCCAAGGGATACAGAAATGCTGATGCATAGGAGCACATGTACCCCAATGTTCATAGCAGCACTCTCCACAATAGCTAAAACATGGAAAGAGCCTAAGTGTCCATCAACAGATGAATGGATCAAGAAGATGTGGTTTATCTATACCATGGAATACTACATGGCAATGAGAAACAATGAAATCTGGCCATGTGTAGCAACATGGATGGACCTTGAGGGTGTTCTGCTGAGCGAAATAAGTCAGGCAGAGAAGGACAAATATCATATGTGTGCACGTATAGGAGGACTAGGAGGAACTTAACAGAGGAACAAGGGGGAGAAGAAGGGGGGAAATGGTGGGGGAAAGGGAGAGAGGCAAACCATGAGAGACTCTTGAATGCTGACAAAAACTGAGGACTGATGGATGTGGGGGGGAGGAGGGATGGGCATGGAGGAGGGCACTTGTGGGGATGAGCACTGGGTGTTATGTGGAAACTAATTTGACAATAAACTATTTGTAAAAAAAAAAAAAAAAGAAAGAAATGGAAGGTTTTTTACAGGAAAGGGTCTGGGGCAAAAGCTTAGTAGCAAAAGAAAAGACTGTTCCAGGCAAGGTAACCTTCCCTTAGACGGAGGGCAGGGGCCCTTATTAGGTGGGTAATGTCATCTTCCTGGAGGGGAGAGGGCATCGAAAGGGTCCGTGTGACAGATTACCTCATTGGTGCTGACCAGAAATTCCAGATAGATTAGTTTAAAAAATTCCACTCTTGGGGAGATGGGACCTGCAGATAAGTCCTGTTTGCTGTCCTTGGGGCAAATGACTCCACTGTGGGCCCATGTCTTTCTTTTTAACTACAGGCAAACATCCTTGTCCTCCTGGAGTGAAGATCCAGTGAGGGCAGCGAGGAGAACAAACAAGTTATGTGGTGTTCGTTTCTCTGTGAAGCATTCCCAGATGTGGTAGGGAGGGTTCAATTCTACTCTGGCGGTGCTTGGTTATCTCTTTTTTATTTCAAAAGTGATTTCTATCTCTATAATGGCACCCATTCAAAACATCATACAAATAAGGTGATGTTGGGGTGCCTGGGTGACTCAGTCGGTTAAGTGTCCAACTTTGGCTCAGGTCATGATCTCACGGTGCGTGGGTTCGAGCCCTGCGTTGGGCTCTATGCTGACACCCAGCTCAGAGCCTGGAGCCTGTTGCAGATTCTGTATCTCCCTCTCTCTCTCTGACCCTCCCCTGCTCATGCTGTCTCTCTCTCAGAAATAAATAAAAACATACAAAAAAAAGTTTTTTTTAATGAGGCGATGTAAAGTACTGCCCACTCTCCTGTTACCATGAGGATTTACCATGTTTATCTGTGTGTCTTCCATGGCTTCCTTTTATAAGGGCCATTATGGGGGGGGGCCTGCCCCCAGGTGGGACATGTATGATACTCCTTGGACAGTCCCGGCTACCCCAAAACAGGAAAGGACAAAAAACCCAAATGGTTAAACTAAAAATATCTCCACCAGTTTACCAGAAAAAGGCAATCCTATCAATAGTGTAGGGTCCAGGAACTCCCCACAGTCTTGATGTTAATGCTTTGCTAGAGGAAAGAACAACCTTAGCTAGACAATAGCTAGGCCTCCAGTAATCTGTGAGTCTTTAGCATAAGAAAATCTCTTTGGAAACTTCTTGACTTTACCTCCCCCAACTCCATAGTATATAACCAGTCACTCTTCACAACCCCAGCGCAGCTCTTTCTGCCCATGGGTCCTGTCCCCATGCGTTAATAAAATCACCTTTTTCACACCAAAGATGTCTTCAAGAATTCTTTCTTGGCCGTCAGCTCTGAACCCCACCATCACTCCAAAACCCCATCAAAAACACTGATTTGCAGTCTAGCCTTCATGGTTTTCAAGATATGACCTAGGAAGCTTGCAGCTGGGGCCATCTTGGCGGCCAGCCTTCTTCCCCACTCTTGGGAGCTCCTCAGCTATTCCACTCAATTGAAGGTTTAGTAACCGTGAGTGGACTCTGAGACCTCTACTCCCATCTTTAATTGGGACCAAACAGGTAGAAGTGTATGTGTCCAGATCGCTCTCTCTGACCTGCCATGGCAGGCACAGGGACTAACAGCTCATGGCCAGACATCTCCAAGACGCAGCAGCTATCAGCCAGGACTTCTTGGGGACAAGAACTACAGACCTAGAGTTTTTTTGTTTTTGTTTTCGTTTTTACCAGAAGCACCTGGATATAAACTGGACTTCCCTGAGCCTCTGGAATAAAACTGAGATTATACCGACCTACCAAAGTTGTCGGAAAGGATTAGAAGCCCTGGGATTCATGGAGGGGGTGGGTCTTGAGACACCCCACCTTCTACATCAGCCTCCCTAGGCACTCCCCGAATAAACTCCAAGTAAAACAGTGTACTTGCTGTGAGGGTCCCCTTTAGGACAGGTCTCCTGGCACCCCTCTTCCAAACATTTCTGCCCCTAAGATCCTTCTCTTCCGTGGACGTCCTGCCTCAGGTTCTGAAATTCATGCCCATTGATTATTATATAGCCGGCCTATTTTATAGGCACGTTCTCCGAATATCCATGCTAAAAGAGACTTTTAAGGCTCTTCTGGGAGATCTACTCTCACTATACCCACAACTCAGGCAGCGCTTTCTGAAAGAATGAAATAAAGGACGTTATTCCCTCCCCCAAGCAGGGACCCATCAGGCTTTGAATGGCTGCTTTCAGGCTTCGGCGGCCCCTGGGGAATTTCTCCCGGCTGGACAGCGGCCCTTAGGGCCACCTGCATCTCCCCTCCGCTCCCCACTGGCCCCATCCGTAAGGGTAGAGGCCGACGAGGCTCGGAGCCCCTCTTCCTGGCGCGGCGCCAGGAGCGTCCCGTCAGCCCAGCGTAGGAGCTCTCGGAGCCGAGTCGGGCGCAGGGTCCGCGGGGGGGCCCGGGGCGCGGGGGCGGGCCGCCGGCCGGGGTGGGGGATGGGGCGGGCCAGCAGGCCCCGGGCTCGCAGCGGTCACGTGGCGAGTCAGCTGCGCGCGCAGGGCGGAGCCGGGCGCGGTAAATAGGCGCGGGGGCCGGCTCCGGGAAGCTACGGCGGCTGCTCGGCACCGGTACCCCAGCTCGCTGGCTGCAGGCCCAGGCTTTCGGCTGCTGAGTCGGTGAGTCCGGGCGGTGGGGGGGCGGTGGAAACGCGGCGCCACTGCGGTGGAAGTGACCTTGGCGATGGGACGGGGAGACGGGGCTCCTCTGCACCCCCGCGAGGCCCAGGCGCCGTCCCGAGGCATCCCCGGGGCGGCGGGAAGTGGGGGGACCCTTGGGCTGTCACAGCTGGGCGGGCAGGGATGGTAGCCCACACACTTCTAGAAGTCCGTGTGGGGAGAAAAGCAAAAAACAAGAACAACAACAACAAAAAAACAATCAATCCCACGCGGTCAGCCTGGCACCCGCCCCGGACCCCGGCCGGAAAGCAGGCACCCGCCGGCCCGTCCCCGAGGGCTGTGTTCGCGACCCCGGGTCGGCTCAGCCCGACCCCACGATCCGCCCGGCTCCAGGGTCGAGTCTGGGAAGCAGCTCCGGCGGAGCCGGGGAGTTTGCGGGGGAGTCCGGGGGAGGAGCTTTCGGGGAAGGGTTTGGCCTGGATCCTGGAGACTTTCCGGCTAGAATCTAGCTCCCCAGCCCCTTGTGAGCTTCTGGGCCTCAGTTTCCTCAGGAAATTGCTGATAAAATAGTGTCTCCGTGCAGCTGTTTTTTTATTCCAAAAGATTTGCTCGGGGAACTTTTCTGCACACGACCACACACGATTCCAGGGACCCCACGAGATAGAAACGGGAAAACTGGACCCTAGAACTGGGTGGAGTCGGGTGGAGGCCACATGTTGAGCTAAGTCCACCGATGGGAGGAGAAATTAAGCAGGAAGCAAGTTGGGAGACTAGGAAAAGGGCGTGGGGGCTCCAGCCCCCCTCTTTCTGGGAGCCCGGGGCGGAGGGGACGGACGATGCCACTCCCTACCGCAGTGGAGCGGAGGCGGTGCCTTCCACAGGCCCAGGGTTGTGTGGGAGAGGAGAAAGCAGGGCAGAGTCTCTGGGGCATCTTCCCTGAGTTAGTGACTCTGGAGGCCTGGGAGAGGGAGTCGGAGGGTAGCAGCTGGCCGTCCTGGTAGATGTGAATTGGATTTACCTTCTTTGTGGGCCTAGATCATCCTCTTCCCCAGGCTGGAGGAAGCCAACAGGCTGGGGCAGGGAGGACTCTTACCCTGTCCCTCACCTCCCGTGGGTTCAAAGGAAGCCCGAGCTCCTTTTGTTACCTTAGAAAACGAATCCTCAAGTGCCTCCGCCAGAGGCAAACACAGCTGAGATACATTCGCCCAGTTGACTTTGTAATAGATTCAGAACTATAAGGTGACAGGTGACGTGGCTTAGAAGTGGTCTGTTTTAGTAAAGGCTGCTTTTCTTCCATAGCATTCTTAATGTAATGGAGAATTGTTTTCTGTTGGCGCTGATGATGGTGACCCAGAGCCCTTGAAGTTTATGGAAAAAGGGGCTGAGCTCCACCCGATCCCCCCCCCAGGCAGTAGCTTTCCCAAAGGAGGGTTGAAGGTGCCCTGGAGAAAGGTTCTGCTCAAATCTTTTTTGGGCATCTGTCCCAGAGCTGGGGAGTGGAAAGGTATAGATCCCTTATCTGGGGGACTTTGAGGGCCAGTCCAGCCCTGGCTCCAATAATTGCCCTGCTCTTGGGTGAGGACAACCGTTTCTGAACTGGTCGGGTGGTCAGGCCTTTGGGCTTTAGGATGTGCCGCAGGTGTGCTGCTGATTCAGCAGCTTGAGCTGAGGCCTCTTCTAGACTGGTTCTTTTTCTCCCCAGTTAGAGGATCTGGGAGTTGGGGTAAGAAGTTAGTTGCACACGTCCCAGGGGTAAGAGATTTTGTATTGCTATTGGCAGTTGGATTGAGAGGCCATGGAGAGCACATCCAAAGGAGCCTTCGAGCATCTGCTGGGTGGTTTTCTTCAATGTGGTCATGAGTTGTGGTTGTGTAGACTTTCCCTGTCCTAGGGAGGGAAGAACTGAAGTCTTTTGGAAGGAGGGCTGTGATGTCTGCTGCCTATTTTTAGATAGTTTCACATAAGGACAATGTTAAAGAAATGGAAATTTTTCCAGATCAAGAAGGATGGAAATCGGGCGTGTAGAGAGAGTTGACACGGAGAGGAGTCTAGGCGAGGCACACGCAAGTATGTGTTGATTATACTTGATCTGCAGCAGTGTCTGCGCCTGGTCCCATATATAATATAGCGTCACCTCTTGGTTTAAGCTCAGCACACATTCCTGAAGCTGCCTAAGAAAAGGTGTGTGGGCGATAAATCCTCTTTTCATGGCTGTTAATTAATGTTTCTATTCCATCCTCGTATGGATAGGGAAGGGGACCTAGGAACCAAACGCCATTATATATTTAGACTTCACTCCATCTCATTTTTAACCTCAAGCCTCATGCCCAAACCTTTTCCACAGCCCCTGCAGCCTCCAGGCCTCAGGCTTGTGTCGGTTCCGAGGTGAGCGCATTTCCTCTTGGTCACAGCTCCCCTTTGAAGGAGGCAGGTTGCAGCCTGTTGGCTCCATTACCCTCTGGGACCTGCCTCTGATCTTCTTGGGAGACATTCTGGCTCCTGTCTGTTCTTTTCTTTAGAATTCTCCTGCACCCTTTTTTTTGGGGGGGGGGTGGTTTTAATACTTTGTATCAATCTGTGAACAATGTTATTAAAATTGATAATACTCGAGTTAGGGGGGAAAATAAAATAATGGTACTTGGGCTGCGGTGTATCCCTTTCCACAAGTGTTTGTGAGACTTATTTATGTTGCTACCTGAAGATCTAGTTCATTTCCAATGCACAGTATACACCAAGGGACAGTTAGCTTTTACTTTTTCACCAGTCACGGAAGCACTACAGTAACCCCACCAATTGCTAGGTCATAAGGTGTGTGTGCATTTTCCGTTTTGCTAGACACTGATCGAGCGCTGTCCAGTGACGTGTTATCAGTAGGGGCTACCAGAGGGCTTGAGGGTTCCTCTTCCTCATTTACCACCACTAGCAATTACCAGACTTTAATTTTTACCAACCCGATGGGCTTGAGATGGTGTTGCTGATTGAATTTTTATTTCCAGGAATTCAAATTAAATTCCTTTCCCAGGAAACCATTGGTTTAGTGAGGTTTTCTGTTCTTGTCCTTGATCACTGTGTATGTAGTTTTAATGTGTCTGTTAACAGTGAGAACTTACTAAGGTTTCTCTAGATCCTAACAGGTATCTGGACTTCTCTGTAATTAGATAACATTTTCTAATTTTTTTTTTTTTTTAGTTCAGGATGCATGTGTGTTTGGGGTACTGTAGTTTGACTTTTCCACTTTCCAGATGAGAATATTGAGGCTGCTGCAAGTTTGTGACATGACAGAGGTCACTAAAATAATTGAGGTGGAATTTCTCCTGGGGTTTGAGCTGTGGCCAGTTGTCTGTCCCTACTCAGATATACTCCTCAGGGCTCGCTTGTTTTCCCAAGCACCCATTTCCCTCCCATGTTATCAAACAGAAGTTTTATAGAAGACCCAAAGGCCCCTTTCCAGCGTTACTGTTTTATGAATGCCGACGCCGAGAAAGCTGCATGCCTGCCATCCTGACTGTTGTTATCTGTCTCTACCAGGCCAGTAACTCACTTTGGTCTGGTCATCAAGATAACCTAGTTACCAGGAGGGCTGAGGGGAGGAGGATGGGAGAGAGCCCACCGAAATAGTAAACCGATCCAGTGTAAAGCACCTACTCTGCAAAAAGACCCAGCAGGGGCTGGGCATCTCCACGACCCTCCGACCTGGACATGGGCAGGATGTGCCCACACATAAAAAGGCGCATGGCCTCCAGGTTGCGCAAGACCCGGGAAGTCAGTGCCAGCCCAAGGCCTCCGCCGCTCCAGAGTTGCGGCCTCCTCAAACATCAGCCGGCAGCCAGCCTCTCACGCCATTTAGCCCTCTCTGCGTTTGGGCGGGCGTGGTTCTGGGGGTCAAGAGAGCAGGGTAAACCAGCGTTCGAGGACTTGCTGCTGCAGGTAGGAAGATTATAATTTTTCATCCATGTTTCCATGTACTTCTGAGAGGAATAAAGGTTGAGCCTGGGACGTCAAGAGTTCAGTGGCCTGTGACTAGAGCGATGTGTACGCCCCTCTCTAGTGAGTCCACAGCCGTGTCCCGGTGGCACGTTACAAGGGCTGCCTGCTCTGAGCCGGGCTGCGTGGAAGGCGCTTTCAAAAAGCCCATCTCCTTACATCTCCCAGCAGCCTTGTGAGGTGAGTACATTTTCCTGGAGCCTCTATAGGAACCCAGATCGAGCCGGAGGGCAAGGCCTTTCTGTCACTTGTGTTTGGCACTGCCGAAGCCTCCGCCACCTCAGCCACCAGCCAGCAGGAGATGTGATCTAGCCTGCAGTCGAATTACAGGGCTGCTGCGCCCCTGCAGGCTGGGGAGGCATGGGGCCCTGAGCTCATTTCAGTCTCCAGGCATCTCTGAACACTTTATAAAGCAGTCCTAAGGTCCTTCAGAATCCAGGCAGAATGCCCGTGTTAGAAACAGAGACATGAGAGTGCAGTGCCCCCTTTAGCATGTCCGTTAGTATCAGAGTTCCTGAGCCCAGCTGGTGAGCAAAAGTTCCAGAACTTTCCCCTTATCCCTTTGGTCCTCAGCAATGCGAAAGTTTTCAACTGCTGATGGCCTTCCTGGGGTCCATTGTTTTAAGCCGAAGGCAGTAATTCTCTTCTGTTTGCAGGATGTGGGCTGCTGTGGCTGATCTTAAGCAGTGTTCCATTTGTGGGCACTGTAGCTAGATGGTTTCCAGGCACTGTGGCAGATGAGCTCTGAGGAGGCCCGCCCTGCTCGACCTGCTGGGAATTAGTCACTGATTTTGGACAGATGGTTGGCAGGGGTTGCAGCAAGGAAAGTACCTGTGAATGGCCTGAACTGTTTCAGTGGGTGAGGCGGGTGGGGCCTCCTCACTGCTTCCCCTGGGGCCTACAGGGCTGTTAGCTGCACAGTTGGGGGCCCACTGCAGTGGACACCTTTTTGGGTCACTCAGGAGTTGCTTGGGGGCATTCGGCGGATCCTGGCTCTAGAGGACAGATTAGCAACTGCTGCCCACTCACCATCACAGCTTTGAGGAGACAGACTAGGAGCCTTTTTTGTTGTGCTCTTTTAAATTTAAAGATTGTAAACCACAAAGTAGTTAAACGCGTTTCCATTAGGAGCAAAGACGTGAACCACGTGAACCACGAAAGACCTATCAAGGCTGTGAATCAGACTCAAAGGCAGGGTCGGAGCGAATCTGAGATGAAGGCATGTGTGGGCGCCGCAGCCGCTCCAGCACAGAGTTGTAACTGGGCAAGTCGAAGTCAGAGGAAGTGAAGATCTGCCTGGTTTCGCTGTGTAGGTAAACTGAAGTGGTCGAAACTTCAGGAACAACGGTTGGTAGTGACGGCAAGAGACAAGATAAGTCTTCGTGGAAGAGAAAGAAGCTTGACAAATTCTCTAGCAAGGTCCCACTCAGTCTTCACAACCCTCCCGCCCGTCCACTTTCCCCCTAAACCGTAGCTACAGTGCAACTTTAGTTTGTGGCTGTTGGCAAAATCACTCAGGTTTTGATTGTTTAGAGCCAACTGTGCAAAAGGTTGGCAATATATGAACAGCAGCAGTGGACAGGGACGAGCCAAGTGTGGGATAGAAGACGTGGTGGGCATCCATTCATCTTCTATATGGGCCACAAGATTACCACTGGCTTATTTGGAGATTTCAGATCTATACGTCTGGTCTCCTTAAATTCAGTACAGATTTAGAATCCAATCTACCTGAGGGTTCTGCAGTCACATAAGAGAGCTTTTGTAAAAATCAAGCTTGATGGTGGTACAAACTGATTGCATGTCCTTAGGGTTATCGGGACTCAGCCTTCTGCGACTTGGCATCAGCTCCTCTCCTGTGTTTATTCTTACTCCTTGCAGAGTCCCCAGGTCTATATTAGTCCCAGGAATGGCTTCAAAGTAGTCTGGGGAATGGTTCTGCTATAAGGGGCTGGAGAAGTGTGGCTAATAGGAGCAGCTGGCCCCAGGTCTCTTGCACATGATGACATTCTATAGAACTTAAGTGAGGTGTGCTTTCATATAATAAACCCTTAAGTGCCACAGGGGTTTGGAGAGGAAAGAAATGTGAGAGCCTCTGTTTTTTAGCCAGAGATTGGCTTGGCAAAATGGCAGAGGGGTATAGTGGAACCCAAGGCCTACCCAGGAAGACCAGCTGACCAAGGGCTAGAAGCATCATCGGCCCACAGCTGTTCCCTCCACCATCCCATGCCCTGGGAGGGAGTCTGGTGACTTGCAAGTGTTCTTATCCACTTTGGGCCCTTCTTTTCTCACAGAATAAGGACTTTTTGTTCATTCTCTGCTGTAATTTAAAAAAACAAAACACAGAACTGAGAAATTAAAAGGGAAGTATTTGCCCAAAAGAGGGGAAGCAAAATCTGGCTCTGTTTCATGCGAAGGCCATAGAACTCATGACAGCTTGTTAATGAGCTTATTTTATTTATTTCAGTTTTGTAATGTTTATTTTTGAGAGAGTGAGAGAGACAGAGCACAAGTAGGGGAGGGGCAGAGAGAGAGGGAGACACAGAATCCAGAGCAGGCTCCAGGCTCCGTGCTGTCAGCACAGAGCCCGATGTTAACAAGCTTATTTTAACTGTTGGCACATAGGTTGTTCAGTGTGCATGCTTTGTGTGGAAGCAGAGAGAAAGGTGACTGGCGCTCACTGGACTGAAATTGCTACTGCTCTCAGGACATCTGTGTCCCCTTCAAGGAGGAGAAAGTTGATTTAATATTCTTTGGGCTCCAGTCTCCAGACTCTCAAAATGGAAGCCCATTTGGAGTTCTTTTGAAGTTAAAACCTCATTTTAATTCAGACTCTTCTGAATTAATGTGATAGAGAGGTATTGTGGATGGATTTGGAGTGAACTGGAGTTCTCTGGCACAGGCTAGAAGCAGGGGAAAGAAGGGAAGAGGGAGGGAAGGAAGCCGGGAAGGGAGTTGGACCTGGGAATTGAGTGTGCGCAAGTGAGCAGCCCTTTGTTGCTATCTTATTATAGAGCAGGCACTGTACCAGGGGCTCTGCCCACCCTCTTGACACGCTTGATTTCCTCCTGGAGCAGTGAATGGTCATTAACCCCATTTTACAGGTGGTGACACTGAGACTCAGTGCAGATTGGGACTCAAGGGTGCACAGTTGTGTAAGTGGAAGATCTGAATCCAGGTCTCCCAACTCCAAGCCCAAGGGTCCTCCTGCCCACAGGCTACCAGAGTTATTGACCACTTCAACCAGACTTTCCCAAATGCCACAGCCCTGTGCCTGGAGTGCTGATCTGAAAGGAAGAGCTTCCCAAGTGCTCAGTCCTAATGGGTCCAGGAGTCTGATTCAAGCTGAGCTGCCGCCCTCCAGGCTCACCTCTCTGAAGTTCACTGGGGCCCCTGGTTCTTCCTGACTCAAGGTAGGGAGAATGAAGTTGACAAGAAATTTGCAAGAGGACTTGTGGAACCAAAAGAAAAGGGCAAGTGCACCAAAGTGTCCCTTCGGGGGCGCCTGGCAGACCTTAGTAAGGAGTTGGGCCTGGGTACGGCCATGGCAGCTGTCAGTGCAGGAACTGAGAACCGTCTGGGAGATGGGTGGTGGCTGTGTTATCTGTCACCAGAAGAACCAGTGGAGTCTTGTGTAAAGTCCAAACTACCATGGAATTGTTCCCATTCTCCACTTTTGATTTAACGACTCAGCAGATGGCTAAGCCCCAGGGGGCCACCTGGAGGCACTCCTATGTGACAGTGCCCTGGGAGCATCCCCCTGGGCCTGGCTCAGGACCCAGCCACAGTCCTGTCACCCCTGACAGGTCACGGTGAAAGCCGAGAATAGGGTGTGATTCTGATGGGCTTGCCAGCCAGGCCTCAGCCTGCTGGCATGGGTGTGAATGCCCGTGTGCCCAGAGCGTATGCTTTAGTGTTTGTGCATCAGAGTCTTACGTCTGGGGAAATGCGAAGGTACCACCTAATTCAGAGGGCGTCGTGACAAAGGAAGGAATCTGACCGCTTTGCTTCTCTGCCCAGAAGTTCTCAAAGAGACCTCGGGGGCGCCTCAGTCAGTTAAGTGTCTGTCTCTTGATTTTGGCCTAGGTCATGATCTTGTGGTTTGTGAGTTTGAGCCCTGCATCAGGCTCTGCACTGCTGGCATGAAACCTGCTTGTGATTCTCTCTCTCCCTTTCTTTTGGCCCCTACCCCACTCATGCTTGCTCATCAGCGCTCTCTCTTTATTTCAAAATAAATAAACTTTTAAAAAATGTAAAAAGACCTCAGCTCCTTGCCCCTTTCACCATGTGAGGACATAGACATTTACCTAACAGTTTGGAGGTTATGTGGGTCCCTGATGTGGTCATGTGAACACCAGCGTCGCTGTGAGTCACTGGAAAGAAGGTGTTCCTGTTTTGAGCAGAAAGTCACCGGGGAGAAGTCCTCACTTTTGACTGGGAATCAATTAGAAGTGCATTTGGGCTCAGGGGTTTGGTAGCTCCACTACTCTCCTTCCTGAAAGACCAAACCTTTGAATATAATATGTTCATTTAATTTAAAAAAAAAAAAAAAGGTTAGTGGAAAATAAATCTCCCTGCCGCAGATACTGCTTTCATGTTTTTCTTGATATTTTACATTTGGTAATGGTAACGGGCATGTACATTGCTTAATGGTCTCACACTTATCGTGACTCACCCGCTCTTTGCTCTTTTCCACTTATGTGTATCTTGGGCTTATTTGCTTATTAGTACAATGTGGTTCGCTTCAGCTAGTTCGTATCTTAATGGTTGCTTTGGATTCTATTAATCATTTACTGTAACTTCACAGTTTCTCTGTTATTAGACACTTGCTTTGTTTCTGGTCTTGTGTACTGAATATTCTGTGTATTACAAATCTGTATAACTGTATCTGTGAATTTGAGGCTGGTAGAATAAATCTCTGAACGTCAAATTGTTGAGTCAAAGGGTGTGCAGATCACCAAGTTAATAGAGACGGTCGGGGGTGCCCTGGGTGGCTCTGTTGTTTAAGCATCTGACTTTGGCTCAGGTCATGATCTCATGGCTCATAAATTTGAGCCCCACATCTGGCTTTGTGCTGACAGCTCAGAGCCTGGAGCCTGCCTTGGATTCTCTGTCTCCCTCTCTCTCTGTCCCTCTCTCGCTCATGGTCTCTCTCTTTCTCAAAAATAAATTAACATTAAGAAATAATTTTAAAAAAGAAACGGGTCCTCCTTTCTATGGCTGCACCTTCCACCGGGTTCATCAGCTTCCCCACGCCTAACCCCCTCCTCCTGCCCCAAGGAATTGTCCAGCTGTATGCCTTTTCCAGTCCTTAATTTTATCTGTACCTCCCTGTGGTGGAGCATCTTTTAATATTTGCTGGCCATTTGTAGTTCTTTTTCTAATAACTTCATTGTGTGTGCCCCTTTGCCATTTTTCTATTCTGTTTTTCAGATTTTTTCCCTAAGTTTACTAAGTTTTTTATTTTGTGAGAGACAGAAGCAGAGAAAGGGAGAGAGAGTAAGCATGAGCAGGGGAGGGGCAGAGAGAGGGAGAGACAGAATCCCTGTGTGGAGCCAGACGGGGGGCTCGAACCCCCTGAACTGTGAGATCATGACCTGAGCCAATATCTAAGAGTCAGATGCTCAACTGACTGAGCTACCCAGGCACTCCTGTTTTCCTTTAGATTTTTAGGCGCCTCTTGCATTTTAAGGAAATGAAGCCTTGCATGTATGTAAATGCTATTTTGTAGTCGGTCACTTTTTGTTTTGTTTTCTAGAAGAGTGGCCTTATTTGCACGTAAGCAAGCATCGTCCCTTGAGGGTTCTGTTTTATGTCAGTCTTCAGTATCTCACTCCGATATTACGTTATTTAAAGTGTATTTATTTTCTTTATACGGTTTCCATTTTTATTCAAGACCTTTGTTCCATGTAACACTTCTCGTGTGCAAGAAACCAAGTGTAAAGATTCAGCCTCTTTATTTTTTCCGAGGTGCAGTCGTGCGAGCATGCTTACGACACATGCTTCTCCCTCACCTACCCGTACTGCACTCTCTGAGCACCCACATGTAGGAGGTGCTCCTGAATGGTCTGTTTTGTTGACCTGACTGTCCCTGGGCAGGGGTCACCCAGGGCTTTATAAGGTACCACCTGCCCCAGAAGGCAGGCCTCCATCAGCGCTCTTTTCCAGAACCGTTGGCCGCCATCACACAGCTGTTCTTCAGGGTGAGTTGTCGCTGAGGCCACTGTCAGGTTTAAACCTTCCTTCAGACATGTTCGGTGCATCTTCCTGTCACCCCGTGACCCTGGAGGAGGTGGTTCACTCTGGAAGCCCCGGAGGTTGGGGACAGGAAATCCTCTGCCCCACCCCCACCCCCCGTCCCCGCTGCGTGGGCATCTCAGAGGGCCCATGGTGCCGTGACACTGGAACATTTCTTGCTTTCATTAGAGCCACTTGCCTAAGTGCTGATTCAGAGGCCGAGCAGGAAGCTGCTGGGCCCCTGACTCTCAAGCCCGTCCAAGGTCGACGGCCTGTGGTGGTAATGGGATGGTTTCCCTTCTTGGAGGCTGCCACGTTGAGCTGGGAAACCGAGCCCTTGGCTGGCTGGACAATCCAGAAGACTCTGGATTCGTGCCACCGGCCAAACCAGCCTGGCTTCCCTGGCTTTGCTGGGTTTGGCACGCACTGGGCTGGGCTGGCTTGTGTTTTGCTTGTTTTATGTCCAGAAGGTGGCTCATGAAGTGTGTTTTCTTTTGTATTTTCTTTATCTTGTTGGGCCTCCACTTGGGACCTGATCTCAGAGGCTGTGTACTCTTTCAGAGCACTGACTTGGAAAAAGGTCTCTAAGACTTGGTTCTGCAGACCATGGAGAGGTGGCTTGGCAGTAGGGGGGAGGGCATGAGGTCAGTTCAGCCTGAGTACCTGCGTCATGGAGTTGTTATGGAAGGAGTCGTGGGTCCTGCTAGTGGCCGGGGCCCGGGGGTTATGACAGGCAGCAGGTCGGTGGGCAGCTATCCTCACAGCTCCCAAGATGGCCACAGGCCCCCCAGGGAACAGCACTGACTCAGACACGGCTTGAGAACAGCCCCCGAGACCCAAGCCACATGCGTCACCTGGGCGCAGCTGCAGAGGGGCCTGGCTGCAACGCGGCCATTTGGTTTTCTCTCTTCCAGCTCCCAGGCATCTGGAGAAGCGTACACAGCCAGCCTTAGCCCATGGGCTGCTACCACACAGTGCTTCACGTTGGGTGGCTTCTAATCGGAACTGTGTTTCTCAGTTCTGGATGACGGGGGGATGCCTGAGGCCAGGGTGCCAGGATGGTTAGGTGAGGGCACTCTTCCAGGTCACCATGCTTCTTGCGGAGTCCTCACGGGGCCGAAGGGGGAGGAGCTCTTTGGCATGTCTTACAAGAAACTAGTTCCATCGCGAGGGCTCCATCCTCATGACTGATCGCCTCCCACAGGCTCCACCTCCTAATCCCACCACAGTGGGGTTGGGATTTCACCATGATTTGGGGGGTGGGGGGCACGAATGTTCAGTCTGCAGCATGGCCCTGTGACATGGGCGTAGGTTGGGATTTTGATGAGATGAGGCCTGGGAGCCCGTGGGCGCTGCCACCACACCCTGGCCTTCCAGGAGAGGAAACAGGAACAGAAAGGGGCAGAGATGGCAGAGCCGGGAAGAGAACGTGGCTGTTTTGACCCTTGGGTGGTTTCTGGCCCTGGAACCATGCTCTGAGATGGCACCCTTGTGTATGGTAAGCACTTGAACTGAAAGAAGCGTCCTGACATCTCGTGTGTTTTCTTTTTTAGGTGAATCTGAGATCCAGCTTCCAAAATGTGGCAGCTCCTGGCCACTCTTGGCTGCCTGGTGGTGCTGACCAACGCCCAGAGCAGCCTGCCTTTCCAGCCCCTGTCAGATGAGCTGGTCAACTATGTTAACAAACGTAACACTACATGGAAGGTGAGCTGTGGGGACTTCTGTGCGTGCCCCTTTTTGGGCATCGGTCTGTGCGTTCTGACTCGCAAGGGAGGTGGCTGAAGCTGTGGCCCACAGGACACTATGTCCTGGACAGTTGGGCTGATTGAGAATCCTGGCCACTCAGGTTCATGCCTACCTGCCCCCTTCCCTCTGTGTGTGTGTGTGTGTGTGTGTGTGTGTGTGTGTGTACGCGCGTGTGCACACGCGCATGGAGGTGCACTGGGTGAGAAACCAGCTTTGGCAGTGCTCGCAATCGGGAAGGCCTGAGCCCCACCGTGGTAGGCATTTGTGCTCACCAGCAGTGGCAGCACCTTGATCCTGCCCTGCCTGCACGCCTAGGGCTGCAGGAACACAGAAGGGAGGAGCCAGCCATGTTCAGGGCTGCAGAGCCGTCTCTCGACAGCGGCAAATGTAGCAGATCAGAGAAGACGCCCCCTGGTCTGGGAGCTGCGTGCTGCCCGTGTGGCTCACTCTAGGCTGATCGTGGCCTGCTCTTGGGGTCCCTGTCTTGGTCCGTTCAGGCTGCTATAACAAAATCCCACAGGCTGGGAGGCCTGTAAGTAGAAATGTATAGCTTGTGGTTCTGGAGGCTGGAAGAACAATCTCGGGGGACCAGGGCGTGGTTGGGCTCTAGGGAGGGTGCTCTTGTGTTCCAGACGGGTGACTTCTCATTGTGTCTTCACTTAGTGGGAGGGGCAGGCCAGCTCTCTGAAGTCTCCTTTATAAGGACATGAATCCCACTCCGAAGTCTCCACCCTCATGACCTGATCATTTCCCAAAGGCCTCACCTCCAGACACCATCACATCAGGGGGCAGGCTTCATCATGAATCTGGGGGGACACATTTGTTCTACAGGAGTGCCCCCAATGCCCCTTGCTCTGCTGAGCTGGGTGGGAGCCCTGGCCTCGTCAGGCCTTGCGGGTGGGCAGCGTGCACACTTCCATCCACCCCCATCTCTAGACACTGTTAACTGTTGTGGGTGGGGCTTTCTTCCAGGCTGGACACAACTTCCACCACGTGGACCCCAGCTACCTGAAGAGGCTGTGCGGCACCTTCCTGGGTGGGCCCAAGCTGCCCCAGAGGTGAGTGCCTGCTCCCGGGGGGGTGGGCACTCTGCTGCACCTGCACCACTGCCATGGGGACCGCAGCTCTGTGTTGGGTGCGGCGGGAAGGAGGAAGAGAGAAGGCCTCCTTGGCACCCACAGGTCTCCCTCCCCAGAGCCCCAAGGGCGCTACCTGACAGGGCCCAGCCCCCAGTGCCCGTGTTTTGTTCTGCTGCAGGTGTCTCCCAGGTCTGGTTCTGCGTGCCTGTGTGTCTTGAATGGCTTAAGGATAATTTAAGAAAAGCCGTATGATCTCCATTAATATTCCATTTTTTCTAGAGAACTCTGCAGTGGGTGTTTTCATGTAGACATTATTCTCATAGGAAGCATTAGAAATCTCTGACAATGCGGACGGAAAAGCTATGGGACTTTGTATGGTGGTGAAGATATTAAAATTGATGCGAGGACTCCGGGCAGACCCAGGGTGGGGGGGGTGGGGTGTTGAGGGGAGTACAAACACAGTTTTGTGGACCTTGTGGCCAAAAGTCCTGAAAAATATCCCAGAAAGTAAGACTAGAAAGGAGCATGAGAAGTGAGAAGTTGTGTTGAGCTGTAGGATTCCTGGTTTGGTTCTACAAAATTCGCAGGGGACAGTCTTGCAGCTGTTGTCGTGGGCTTGTCTCCCCTGTGCCTCCCCTTCCAGGTGGTGGCCCACAGCCCTGGCTCCTCAGGGGTGGGGGTGGGCTGTGACACGCGAGCTTTTCACGGAGGCCTTCCTTTACTAGAGTTTCGTTTGCCGAGGACATGGTTCTGCCCGAAAGCTTCGATGCCCGGGAACAGTGGCCTAACTGCCCGACCATCAAAGAGATCCGAGACCAGGGTTCCTGTGGCTCCTGCTGGGTGAGAGGGGCTGGAGTGGGTGGGGGGATGGCAGCTGTCAGATCAGCCGTGACTAGGCCAGTCACACGAACTTGCTGAGCCTCTGTTTCTGTCAATGTAAAAATCATGAAGATGTGTGGTAGAAGAATAGATAGGTGTGCAAAGCACCCTGTGTGCAGTGTGCCCCATGTGTGTGCTATGATGCTGTTTTTATTTCTCTTTGACGCACTATCCCAGGCCATCAGCAAATACCATTAGTTTTGATTCCTACTGTGCCTTGTGGAGAGAGATCCCCTCTGTATCAATGAGCTGTCTTAATTTTGTTTAACTGTGGTAAAGTTCACGTGGTCTATTAACCGTCTTACCCATTTTTGGTCAGCAAATTCTTTTTTAACGTTTATTCATTTTTGAGAGACCAAGCACAAGCCGGGGAGGGGCAGAGAGAGAGACCATCCAAAGCAGGTTCTAGGCTCTGAGCTGTCAGCACAGAGCCCGACATGGGGCCAGAAACCACAAACCATGAGATCCTGACCTGAGCTATCTTAGCCATTATTTTAACTAAGAAAAATTTTTTATTTCATTTATTTTTGAGAGAGAGAGAGACAAAAGTGTGAGCAGGGGAGGGGCAGGGAGAGAGGGAGACACAGAACCTGAAGCAGGCTCCAGGCCCTGAGCTGTTAGTACAGAGCCTAACGCGGGGCTCAAACTCCCAGACCGCAAGATCATGATCTGAGCTGAAGTCAGATGCTTAACTGACTGAGCTACCCAGGCGCCCCTGTCTGAGCCATTTTTAAGTGTACGGTTCAGTGACGTTAAGTACATTCACATTATTGTGAATGCGGTCACCATGGTCCTTCCGTACAACTCTTGACACCTCATAAGAATGGAAAATAAACACGAACCCTCCATTCCCTGTCCCCCAGCAACCACCCCGCTTCTTTCTCTTTCTGACCAGTCTAGATCCCTCGTGCTGGTGAAATCATACAGTATCTGTCCTTTGTATGAGCTGTGTTTTATAACAGAAACCACGTTTAGAAGTGAACTGAGTGCCTAGGCAGAGATTTGAGGCGGGTGGGTGTCCTAATTTTAAAGACTGCCGTGAGCCTCAGGCCCCTCACTGACATTAGGAGAGACAAGTCAGCAGGGTCTGAGCTGCCCTCTGTGGTCCTCTGACGCGGTGGCTGGTGGGGCTCACCTGTGCAGGGCTTGTTTTCCTGCAGGCATTTGGGGCCGTGGAAGCCATTTCTGACCGGATCTGCATCCTCACCAATGGGCACGTCAATGTGGAGGTGTCAGCCGAGGACATGCTCACCTGCTGTGGTGACCAGTGTGGGGATGGGTGAGTGTGAAACAGCACCTCCCACTGTGGGAGCCGGGACCCCAGGCCGAGGCCCCCTGGAAGGTGGCTGAGGGCTCCCTGAGAACAGGTCAGAGAATGGTCCTTTGCTGGGGACAGCTTGGACCTGGGGAGTCCAGAAGCAGGCCTGTCGTGATTGCCGCTTTCTGGGAGCCACCTAAAACCAGGCTGGCCCCACAGCGCTGGGTGTGGGTGGTGGGGTCCAGGCACGACACAGATGGCCTCGGAATTTGTGCTTAAATTTCAGTGCTCATGCCTGGATTTTGGCCTCTTTGTTCCCTCTTCTTGCTCAAGGAAATGTAATCGCATTGGGGTCTGTTTTCTGTCTTTGAGAAAGAAGCCTGCCTTTTTGCTAGCTCTGGCCTTGGTTTTACAATGTGGTTCTCAGATGTGGCTGCAGGTTAGAAATACCTGGGAATTTAAAAACCAGTGCTGAGGCCTCACCTCACACCAGCTAAGCCAGCCCTTGGCCTTAGCATTTTCTGTATTAAACGCCAGAGAATAGCAGTGTGTATTCCGTGTTCCAGGAAGGACACAGCCTAGTTTGGGGTAGACAGGAATAGCAGAGTCGTTCCGTCTTGTTGAGGATGGTGATGGCGATTCCCTGGAAGAAGTGACAAGCCCAGGGAGGATGAAGCAGGATTGGCCGGGACCCAGCAGAGCTGCTGGGCCAGGTGCTGAAAGCAGTGGTGGGTTGCCCATTGACCCTGAGGCCCCAGGCAGTGGTCTGGGAGCGGCTAGAACTTCTCTCACAATGAATTCAATGAATGCCTCTTCTCTTAGCTGTAATGGGGGCTTTCCTGCTGAAGCTT
The DNA here is from genome assembly GCF_003009895.1 of Hyaena hyaena. NCBI lineage: Eukaryota > Metazoa > Chordata > Mammalia > Carnivora > Hyaenidae > Hyaena > Hyaena hyaena. The sequence continues at coordinate 512,838 of NW_024081464.1, read as the reverse complement.
GGAACTTCTGGACAAAACAAGGCCTGGTTTCCGGTGGCCTCTATGACTCCCATGTAGGTGAGTGTCTGCCATCAGCCCATACCTGGTTAGATGGATTTCATAAGCCACGTATAGTAACGGGCTCCTCGTGCATAGTGAAGGTGGAGGGCGGAGGGCACTGGGCTGGAGAAGGAGAAGGCAGTCCCCTCCGCGGCAGAGTTAGTGCAGTGAGTGCTGCAGACCTGACCTACCGTTCTGTTGCCCCGGCTCTGCCCTCTGCTTCAAGGGGCTCCTGAAGAAGCTGTCAGCTGACACCCTCCTTTCCACTTGATCCCCCCAGGTTGCAGACCCTACTCCATCCCTCCCTGTGAGCACCACGTGAATGGCTCCCGGCCCCCATGCACAGGGGAGGGGGATACCCCCAAGTGCAGCAAGATCTGTGAACCCGGGTACACCCCATCCTACAAAGAAGACAAGCACTACGGTAAGGTGGGGCCTGGGCTACCCAGCACCCTGGGTTGGGGACCTATTGACACCCTTCCCAGGCCAGAGGAAGGGAGAGGCCAGGGCAAGTGAGCCTGAGTCAGGAACACAGGATGGAGAAAGGAAGGTCATGAATGACTCTCTTGTCAGAGGGAGCAGCACACTGCATTTCTGCCTGTCTCCGTCCTGAATTTGGCCTCAGGATTCCTGTCGTTTTAGAGTCACAGACCCTCAGAGTTGGAAGGGACCAGACCCCTCGCTTTACAGGGGAGTAATCTGTCTGGCCTAGTATCCTGGGTACCACTTTACCCTTCTTCCAGGGTCTCTTGCTCACTGCCTCTCCTGGCACAGAGCTCTGCACTCCCACATCTCGGCTTCTGGGTCCCACTCCATCGTTCCTCCCGGGGGAAGCCTTCCCTGACCCCCAGGCTGGGTGAATCCCCCTATAAATCAGTGCATAGTTGACCGAGGGAACCGTGGGAAGCACACCTCACCCCCACTCTGCTGGTTCATTTGCCAGGATGCAGTTCCTACAGCGTGTCCAACGATGAGAAGGAGATTATGGCTGAGATCTACAAAAATGGCCCCGTGGAGGGGGCCTTCTCTGTGTATTCAGACTTCTTGATGTACAAGTCTGGTATGTGTTGGCCCCCAATGGCAGCGGGGGCAGGGGAGGTCTGGGTTCCAGGGGACCACCAGGACTTGATCAAGGAAGAAGACAACATTTTGTCCTGGCCACGTCCCGGATCATGCCTCATGTTCCATGGCTGAGGAGACAGGAAGCACCCGGCTGTGTGCAAGGCTGTGGGAATCAGGACAGCTCTCTTAGAAACCCCCCATCCTAGATGAACAGTCTAGCCGACCACTTCTGTCTCATTTACACTGTGCCAGGTGGAGAACTTCAAAGCTCTCAACTTTTAGGAAATCTCATTGGATAAAGGAAGAGGAGTCCGGCAAGGGAAAAGTTAAAAGCTGGTAGTGTTTAACAGCCCCGTCCCCACCCCCGTATTATAAAAGGATGCGTTTTCAGTTGGACAGAGTGATTCACCAGTGAGGGGATCGCCTGCTCGACAGGCCCATGAGCACCTCAGCCTGTACCTTTCTTCATCCGCCGATGCTCACTGCCAGCAAGCCAGCCTGTCTCCTTCTCTTCTGGGTGTATCCCAGGGCGGCAGTGTTACAGAACTCTTTTGACAAATAAGTCCTCACGTGGAGTCTCTGTATGTAGAACAGATAACTGGTTTGTTAACATTAAATTTTTTCCTTACATTAGAATTTATAACTTTAGTTTTAAAGGCAGCCAACAAGCACATTTTGATATTTATTCAACGTATGAATTTTGGGCTTTCAAAAACCTATTTAAATAATTCCCGAACATGGTGGGAGCCGCTGGAGCCTTCTGAGGGAACACCAGTCCTCTTATATAACCCTGTTGGCAGGCAGTTTCTCAGGAGGGCTTGATGGGCCCTCTGGACCCCATTTGTCCGGACAGGATAGCCGCCCGAGTTGCAGGGAAGCTGTGGGAAAGGGCGCATCGGCCCAGTCTGCATCCGAATGGGCTTTCCCTTAGGCGTGTACCAGCATGTCACCGGAGAAATGATGGGAGGCCACGCTGTCCGCATCCTGGGCTGGGGCGTGGAGAATGGCACCCCCTACTGGCTGGTTGGCAACTCCTGGAACACTGACTGGGGCGACAACGGTGAGTGGCGGCCCTCCTCCTGCTAACAGGGTGTAGTGAGCCAGGACGGTGTGGTGCTCTTTCCTTCTCTGCTCTACCTGGTACACAGCTCCTAACTCTAGGCCGGGGCTCAGCTGTGACCGTCCAGGCTTCCGGGAGCTAGCGAGCTGGGGCTTCCCTTGCCGTAAGGGAGACCCTGATCCTGAGAGGGCAGCATGGACCAGGACTCGGCTTCACGTCGCTGGCGCCCTCACAGCTGCCCCATTGCACCGGGCGCAGTGCCGGTTTATGTGGGGTCTGCTGGGTGGTGTCCCGAGGCCTCGTGCTGGGGCGTCAGGCTCCTGGGCAAACAGTGGACAGCAGTAGGGCTCCTCAGCGGTGATTTGGTGACTGCTTCGGGGCTGGGTTGGGGTCTGCCACGCCTGGGTGTTTCTGGGGTGGGTCTGAGTACTCTGGCAAGCCTCAAAACCCAAGGTACACTTTAAAGGCATGCTACTTTTGCTCTCCAGGCTTCTTTAAAATCCTCCGGGGACGGGATCACTGTGGCATCGAATCGGAAATTGTGGCTGGAATCCCATGCACTGAGCAGTACTGGAAAAGGATCTGATCTGCGGCAGGACTGGTCTTGCCAGCCCCCGGGCATTTGTTCCCTAAATTAAGCTAGGTGGGCTGGTGACGTGATGGAGGGGAGGAATGTTTTTTATTCTTTGCGTTCAGATGAGATACAAGAGGTTTCAGGGCCCGAAGGACCGGGCCAAACCTCGCGTCTACCATCAGACTGTCTTCCAAGGAGACCCCTCCGAGGCCTGCCATCCCCCCGGCCCGTTCGGTGGACCCGCTGTCTCCGTGCACACCTAGACCATGTCAGCGCCCGCTGCAGGCACTGCGAGCCTCCCCCCTAGACTAGCTGCGCGTAGTGCCTGCTTTTCCGACGCCTGCGACCGCCACCTCCACGCCGCCCCCCCAACCCCGGGCCCACGCACACGGGAGCGAGACGGACACCCCCATGGGCCTGCGGGCTTTCCACAGGAATAGGAAGTGGACGTCCTCGCAGGACAGGTCCCCACCCGCAGCAGTGCTTCTGAGCCAGGAGCTTGCTGCATTGGAAACAGGTTCTGAAGGAAAAACAGCGGGGCAGCTTTCTGGAGGGAGAAGGCCATTCTCCCAAGGCCCCCGCGTCCCTCAAGCTTCACAGTGCCGTGCCCCCTCTCTGGTCTTCTCCATGGCATGGCTCCTTTTTAAATAGAAGTTTTATTTTTGTGTGCACCCCAGCTGGTCATGTGGACAGAAGAGTAGCCTTTGGAAGAGCTGGCCTGCTCCACAGGCCGTCTCCTTACCACACACCTGGGCGTCGGCACCGGACAGGCCTGCCAGCCTGACACAGTGGGATGCATCTGGGAGAAGCCAGTTTTCACGGTTTCAAATCACTGCTTCACTCTGTTAATTTAACAAGGAAAGGAATGTGCCAATAAAAGTTTGCTCCCTTAACGTGACGTCTCGTGTTCCCGGGGGGATCCCACTGTCCATAGACCTGGAGCTGCTGTCTGTCCTTACTCTGCGGAATCACATTTTCCTGTTTCTGGAGGTCTCTTGCCTCAGTTGGGAGGAACTAAATACATGCCTACTTTAACTTCTCACTGCCCCAGCCGCACTTACAATCCAGGGTTTCTGTCTCCTTAGGTCCCTGTCATTTTCATCCACCCTGCTTTGTAAATTCATCGCCTAAACTGCCTCAAGCCCTGATAAGCCCTGCCCCTGCTTATTTAAAGAGCTAAGAACACCGGTGTCCCCCATGTTTTACCAGTTACAAGCCAGCGGTGACCTGCGTGAGGATTCACACGAGCATGGTGTGTTGGTGATGCCATGACCCAGGTGTCCTGGTAGAGGGCTGGCTTTCCCTGGTGTCCCCTCCGGTGTTGGAACGGGGTAGAGGCAGAGCCTGTGTGTCGTATTCTCAGTTCCCTACGTCTCTGATTTACACTGCTGGTTAAGAGCTGTGGCTTTGCATGGTCCTGGTTAAGAATCCTAAGCAACAATGCCACCCAGTTCTTGAGGGGAACAGGAAGCCGCAGCCATCCCACTGGCTGTCAACACCCGACTTCTCTTTCCCCCAGAGGTAGGCTCGCTCCAGAAGCATGGGAAGTGTGACTCCTGATGTGAGAAGTTAGAAATCAGAGGGGCACCTTGATAGCTGAGCCAGCTAAGCCTCTGGCTCTCTAGTTTTGGCTCAGGTCACGATCCTGTGTTTCTGGGGATCGAGCTCTGCATTGGGCTCTGCACTGATGGCGTGGAGCCTGCATGGGATTCTCTCTCTGCCCCTCCCTGGTTTGCACACTCTCAAAATGAATAAACGTTTAAAAAAAAAATCCAAAACTGCATCAAATAAGCCCTTACACCTGGTGAATACTGAAGTGAAAATTTGTGAAACCCAACACGCTTCAGAAGTGTTTAACAAAGGCTACTAAAGCCACAAATTTTGTAATCACTTTATTCTTAAAATTGCAATCAGAAGTCATTCATAACCTCAATGTAGTTCTAACAAATTCGACCTGCTCTCCAGATGGAGTTGAATCATCCCCTTTCCATCCTGTCCACCACGTGCCCACCTGCAGCCCATCCTCCCCCTGGAAGGCAAAAGAGCTGCACTAAAGGAAGTACCTAGATGAACTGCAAAGCACCCTCAGGCTCAGCTTGAGGAGTCTTTGTTAAAAAATAAAACCATGTCTATTTAGCACTGGGATCAATGTCAATACTTCTATAAACCTCAAATTACCTCACTGGCCATACTGTGACCTCAGTCCAATTGGAGCCATGTTTTTCTGGGGTGCCTATCCCCCTGTGAGATGGAAGTGACCGTGCCTTTTCATTCATTACCTGGAGAGGGGCGTGGTTTTAGTTTAGACTTAGAACTTATTAAGCACATAGTTGAACCTTTTCCACTCTTTGTGTGCATCAGATAGCTACACTTCAAAAGCATGGCCATCACCTAACTTGTTAGAAATGCAGGATTTGGGCCAGACCTCAGCCTGCATTTGCAATTTAACAAGATGCCTAATTCAATATGTTCACTCAAGTTAGAAAAAGAAGGCTGTAGAGCAGTGGTTCTCAAACAGCTCCAGCCAAGCAGCAGTACTTGTATCACCTGAGAACTTGTTTAACATGCAAGTTTTGGGGTACATCCCCAGACCTGAGAGACAAATGGTCCTAAGCCATCTGGGACCGTCAGGTAACTCTTGATGCTGAAGTTGAGAACCACAGCCATAGAGCTCTGCTTCCAAGACTGCGGAGAATAATTAACAAATGGCCAGCCCCCTCTCCTCCCCTGTGCAAAAGCAAATGCACATGCCAGGGCCCTGAGAAATGGTTCCGATAGAATGGGGCTTCCAGTTAATTGCTCCGAGCACTTTCCCAAAGGGGGGTGGCTCTCACGTGTGTGCAGGCTTTACCTGCAGCTCTAGGAGCTCCCAAAATGGGGAGAGCAGGCTCCTGGCTCGGGTCTGTTGTAATGGAGTTTTTTAAACTTCAAGCCTTAGATTCAGATGGGTCAGATACTTCTCCGAGGAAAAGCTAAAAATACTGCACTGCAAGTAGAAATCAAGTAGACTGTCGGCCAGAGATGCTAAGTATTTGAAGACCTTTGCACAAGTCAGTGACAGTAAAAATTACATAGCTTTACAATTGGGGGGTACGTAGGAGATCATCTAAACCTTACAGAAGCTCAGAAAGTCGCAGAGATCATGACTGAGCCAGGAGAAAATCTTCCGGTACATCCACCTCAGACCAAGACTCTCCACCAAGTTGTCCTGTGTTCTACAGGGAATTTAGCAGAACTAATCTGATATTTCAACACGCAAATTTATAACAACCTACCCTGGACTCTCAAGCCAAAGTTCTGATGTTTAAATTGCTTGGAAGATTACTGTCAAGTGTGGCTAACAGCTGTCTGTCCTCTATGCGGCAAATGGCTTTGCCTTCAGCGTGGTGACAAGTGTGTCCGGGACTAAGCCTCAAACAAATCAATCAAGTGCAGCTTCCACGGGCCAAAATGAAGCCATTGTGTCAGGAGGTGGCAGCAGTCACAGGACAAAAACTCAGTGTGGGTATGTGTGTAACAACGCGAGGCCAGTATTATTGCTGGGGAAAACCCTCAACTTCGGCGAGGAAGTCACCATCCACAAGGGACAGCAGCTTCAGAGTAGACTATATACTGTGTACACTGAGAGCATTAATGGCTTCTAGAAAGCACTTTAATGCCCTACAACACTGACTGCTCAGCTTGAGAGGCTTTTTCAAACACCTCTAGAGAGGGGCCATGTCCTCCCTGGTGCAGGCTGAGATTCTCAGTGAGTCACTGGGTGAGAGCGCATCACAAACCCCACTGTGTGGAGATAAAGAGGAAGGCAAACAGCGATGCTAGAAGAATTAGGCTAAGTACATTTGGCTTTGAGCCCATCACCTGAAAACACTTTTGTGTTTGTTGAGTGTATAAACACAATTTTTTTAAAAAAAGAAACGAGATTAAAAACAACCACCACCACAACCACAATAAGAAGAACCACAAAAAGCCCCCTGGACATGATCAAATTTCTGCTGCAGCTAAGAGACTTGGCCGACTGTACAGCAGGCTGGCAGAGTTAATGCAGGTTACGGGCTGGGCAGTGAGGCAATGCTGCCACTCGCTCACCTCCAGTGGGCACAGTGGGGCTGGGGCTGGGCCCCTGGATCCTTTTTCTCGGCACTGCTCCGGCTGGCTCTGCGGCGGCAGCAGCGGGACCCCAGCCCTTGACCACTAAACGCCAACTCTTGGGTTCCTGTTTGCCATGCGCATCCAGGCTTTCAAGTGAACTGCCCTTGACAAATGCAAAGTAATTCAGTTCTTTATTATAAACACATCTTTATATATGGTGTCTTCTCAAAAAGTCAGCCTTAATTGGAGGCCAATCTTCTACAGTGGGCCCAAAGGCAATCCTGCAGTTTCTCTGTGAAAGCTAATCTCCTTTCAAATGAGGAAACAATTCCAGAACACCCAGAAGTGAATCCTTAGCGTTCATGTGCAGAAGACAGTCTGCATTCATGGGAAACATGGGACCACCACCTAGACCTACAAACACTGACACCTGCCACATTCGAATCAACTGAAGAGAAAACAAAATGAGGAGAAAAATCAGAACCAAACCGAGAAAATTCACTTTCTATTAGGACACGTATTCCAAGGTTGCTTCAAATTAAATACATTCCATTAGAATTCTAGCCAGGACTCAGCTAAACAAGATCTCGAGGCAACTGCATACGCAACCACTTGCCCGGCCCTGCAGCGAGGGGCGCTTTGCTGTGGCCGCCGTGCGCAGACATGAGCCCATCCACAAGTGCCTGCTTGCCAAGCGGGAGGTATCCTTCCCGTTTATCCTCATCTTCTCAACTGCAGGTCACAGTTTCTAAGGGTCCAAGTCCACAGAATTCTCTTAGGGATCAGAGCAGGAGGGAAATAAGGGGGCGGGTAACCAACATCCTTCCTTCAAGGAAAGGTCAATCCATTCCACTCTTCCCCAGTCAGTGCTCTCCAGTCTGAACATAGTCCTCTGTGACCTGGGACAGGGTGCTCAGATACTGCCAGCTCAGGGCAGCCAGGAGCATGACAAATGACAGGTATATGGGGGAGTAGTGACTTCGGGAGATCAGCTGACAATTGGGAAGATTCTGTGTCCTGATGGTGGAGATGATCTGTCTTGTTTTACTAGAAGATGGGTCTGAGCTGGGGATTCTATGATAAATCTGTTAAAGAAAGGAGGAAAAAACAGTAAGCACCACTTTATTGAGTCCTCGGAACTTTATAAACATCTTCTGTGTTTACCTCTTACAATAACCCTAAACAGGTATTTTATGTCCCCATTTCCATTATGAGGAAACAGACTCAGAGAACATGAAAGGAATCACCCCCTAGTCACTCCACTAATAAAGCAGGATATCAACCGAGGCCTGTGTAACCCCACAGCCTGTCCTAGGGAGCAAGGAAGCCCGCCACCCAGGTGCTCCCTGACCTCCGCATCCCCAACGCCTCAGAGCCAGGGGCACAGTGGCGCCTGGTAATGTCGGCACAGTTTGTTGGGCTGGAGGAGAGCAACACCGAAGAGGGGAAATGATACTGGAAAAGACCGGGCAAACACGGCCAGACAAACAAGATGGGAACTGTGGTGTGCGCAATAGGCTAGCAAAAGACAAGTGAGAGGAGAAGCAGGGCGCCAGAGAGCTATCCTTGAGTCTTCCTGGTGCCTTCACCCCTCCTACCCCTCCACAAACCTGACACATTTGCTGAGTCTAGGCCTTACCTCCATGCTTGCAACTACAGCAGCCTCTCATCTGAGCTATTACCAACCTCCAACCTGGGCTCCTGACTCTCCGGGGTCCTGATGTCCACTCACCTGCTCTCCACATTGTCACCAAAGAAACTAAACACCTCTGCCGGACACCTTCAGTGGCTACCACCTGCTGAATAAGGTCTGAGCTCCACGATGTGGAACGTGAGGGTGCCCCTGACCTGGGCCCACTGAATCTCTCCAGCTTCACCTGCTGCTCCACCCTGTGGTCTCTTCTCACTCTACAACTGTAAGACACTGTTGTCTTACACTTGTGATGCTCTGCATGCATCTGTTCCCCTCTTTGCTCACACCATTCCCTCTGCCTGGAATGCCCCTGTCACACTCCTTCACCTGGCTTAACTCTTACCTGTTGCCCAAGTCTTAGGTGTTAGTCTTTTAGAAAACCTGCCTTGAACCCCCAGGTTGGGCCACATGCCACTCTCCTTCACAGACTCCTACCTTACCACATAGCGCTGAATGCACCTGTTTCTATGCGTCTCCCTCACTAGACTGCAAGTCTCTAAAGCACCACATTTTACTCACCTTTCTACCTCCAGCCCAGCACTGTGCCTGGCACTCAGGAGGCCTTTACTAAGCTGACAAAGCAGTTAAGAGATGACTGAGGGGGGAAGAGACAATGATGTGAGCCCAGACAGAGACAAAGAAGAGGAAGATTACAGAGCAGGCATGTTTTTTAAATAGCTTTTTACTCAAAATTTTCATTATATAATGGGTACTTAAAATTTTTCTTAAATGTTTATTTTTGAGAAAGAAAGACAGAGAGAGCACAAGTGGGGGAGAGGCACAGAGAGCAAGGGAGACACAAAATCTGAAGCAGGCTCCAGGTTCTGAGCTGTCAGCACAGCCCGATGTGGGGCTCAAACCCATGACCCATGAGACCATGACCTGAGCCACAGTTGGATGCTTAACCAACTGAGTCATATAATGGGTATTTTTTCCAGACATAAATTATATTCTTGCCACCCTCCCACCTCCCCACCAAAAGGGCACAGTTGTAATTTAGTATGACAAAAGAAATGAATATGCCCACAGGGGTGCCTGGCTGACTCAATTAGTAGAACATGTGACTCTTGATCTCTGGGTCATGAGTTCAAGCCCCACAATGGGCAGAGAGCTCACTGTAAAAAAAAAAAAAAAAAAAGCCTACAGAAATATGCTAATGATATCTGATATCTAATATTATGCTACCAAGAATAACTCTAGAAAGAACAGAAAAATGGATGAAACTATAATTTCCTTTCTTTTCAAAAAAAATTAGATAATGGAGTTAAGCTTATAAAAACAAGATACAGAAATAAAGTAAAAAGTCAGAATTCCCTTACTTGCCCCATGATCTTGCTGTTCTTGAGTTCAAGTTCTGCTTTGGGCTCTGTGCTGACAGCTCAGAGCCTGGAACCTGCTTCAGATTCTGTGTCCCCCTCTCTCTCTGACCCTTCCCCGCTCACACTCTGTCTCTGTCTCTCAAAAATAAATATTTAAAAACAAAAAAAGAAAAGTTCTGACAAGGTAGGAACAAAAGCTAGCATAAGTTGAATTGAGAAAAAAATGGGAATCAGTAACATGAAGTACATGTATCTTTCGAGAAGCTTACCTCGGAGACGAGGAGGAAAGGGATGAAGTAAAGAGGGGCAAAGTCAAGCCAAGCATTGACCTGTTTACTTTTTGAAGCTGAGTGGCCATAGTGCAAACTAGAGGAGGCACCTGGAAAGGAGGGGGCTTTAGATAAAGAGGAGGCAGATCTTGAGGGGGCGAGAGGCGGGAGCAGGGGCGCATGCATGCAGGGGTTGGGCTCACACAGCAGCGGAGGACAGAGAAGTGGAGAGAGTTCACAACATATAATCTTGCACTTCCTCACATGGTTCAAGGCAGAGCCAGCTGAGGAGGAGAGGATGGAGAGGTACAGCAGCACTTTTCTTGTTTTGAGACAGACAGTGAGTGAGCACATGAGCAGGGAAGGGACAGAGGGGGAGAGAGAATCTTAAGCAGGATCCAGGACCAGTGAGGCAGACAGGACTCGATCTCAGAACCCTGGGATCATGACCTGAACCGAAATCAAGAGTCGGACACTCAACCGATGAGGCTACCCAGGCGCCCCCAGCAGTTTGCTTTTCAAACTTTCTGTTCACAGGAATCACCTGGGGATCTTGGTAAAGGCAGACTCTGAGTCAGTGGGTTTGAGTAGGGGTGAGGCTCTAGCTAGTGCCCAGGGGCCGCCAATGCTGCTGGCCTGAGGGCCACACTTTTGAGTTGTGTGCACAAAAAGGGCTTGGAGAACATGACGACACTCTAGAGGAACGGCAGCGCAGGGTAAAATGGGAAGGTGTGCCCGCTTGAGAGAGGTTGCCCTCGCCGGGGAATGAGCATTGGCATGGAAGGAAACAACAGCTTCTGGCTGTTTGCCTGAGTATTTGTTCCTGTCCCAAAATAGCTGGCTGAGCTGCTCGCCAGCTGACAGGTATCCAGACTGGTTTGAAGCTGAGGCAGCTCGAGGGCAACAGAGGGCGCTGAGGAGCAGTGCCTACCTACTCAGGAAGGTTTGAGTGTCCCTCTAACTCTTCCTTTTTTTTTTTAATGTTTATTTTTTGAGAGAGAGAGAGCACGAGCTGGGGAGGGGCAGAGAGCGAGAAGAAGACACAATGTGAAGCAGGCTCCAGGCTCTGAACTGCCAGCACAGAGCCCAGTGCAGGGCTCGAATTCACCTGCCATGAGATCATGACCTCAGCCAAACTCATATGCTTGACCAACTGAGCCACTCAGGTGTCCCACACTGACAGAAGGCTTGCAGCCTTCCTGCAAAGGACAGACTTGGTCAGTGAGAACAAGTAGGATCAGGGATAATATCTGGACACCAGCAAATAGACAACTTGTGGTCTTCAAACAAAAAGTTTTAAGTTGAAATTTCATTCATGCTGACATTAAAACCATGATCACATTTTATTCCTTTGGACTTGAAAGACTTCAGAGATTTTTCTGAATCAAATCAACTCAAGTATTAATGTTTCCTCCAAATTATGTTGGGTTTCCCCATAGTAGCTTTAAAACTGATGACCTCGGGGCGCCTGGGTGGCTTAGTCGGTTAAGCGTCCGACTTTCACTTAGGTCATGATCTCGCGGTTCGTGGGTTCGAGCCCCGCGTCAGGCTCTGTGCTGACTGCCAGCTCAGAGCCTGGAGCCTATTTCAGAGCCTGTGTCTCCCTCTCTCTCTCTGACCTTCCCCTGCTCACGCTGTCTCTCTCTCCCTCTCTCTCCTAGAAATAAAAATATTTAAAAAATAAATAAATAAATAAAACTGATGACCTCAATCAGTGTTCCTTAAAGGGCCAGAAAATATTTTCAGCCACCCTCTGCTGTAGCTCCTCAACTTTGCTACTGTATTTTGAGGCCACGTCAAACAATACATAAGCAAATGGGTGTGACTGTGTTTTAATAAAAAGCAGTGGGAGGTGGGTCAGCTGTACACAGTGTGTGTACCCATGTCCCAAATCAAACTGTTAATCACAGCTAGGATTTAATTCCAATGGTTAAGGAAAATACCAGATAGCATCTGAATTTAATATAGTAATGGAACTAGCTACATTTTTAAAAAGTGGTTTTTTGAAATTGGTGGTCACTATTAAAGCTAAATATTCTCTGAACTACATGGTACATAAAAGGATTCTAATTTATATAAAATGGAAAAAAAGTGCCTCATAAAGTACTACTCAGTTTAGAAAGGATAATCCAACCCCCTCAAAATTGTAGTGAACAGCCTAGGGTCTGAAGTCAGCCAGATCTGGGTCCAAATTATGGCTCCAGCCTCAAGTTTCCTTGATATTAATAGTCCCACCTTTTTGGGTGCTATGCCAGCACACAGTAAGCTCAGAGTAAGCACTGGCTCTATGGTGAACAAGACTGTCCCCAGTCTCATCAGCAGCAATTTTTTGGTCAATGGCTTAACACTTCAATCACTAATTTTCAGGTTAAGAAAAAATTTTGGTCTTCTCTTACACCTTCTACAGGTACCTCTGGTAGAAATGCGCAAGGCCAAAGTTTGTCAGATAGAAGACAGGGAGAACTCCAAGGAGAATGTGCAATATGCCATAGAAACCAGAGGAAATAACTGTTTTTGCAGACTTCTATTTAGAGGAAACTGCTATTACAAATCACATCCCTGTAAAGGCACAGTAGTTCTCTCTGGGGAAGAGGAGGGAGGAAGGTCTTGTTATGTTTCCGTGTATTTCTGTAGTATTTCAATCTTCAGTAAGGACATACCTAAGGATCTCAGGGCCTCCACTCACCAGAAGGCAGTAGCCACCCATCTCCCCAGACTGACAATCAAAAAAAAAAAAGAAAGAAAGAAAAGAAAAGGAAAAAAAAGGTCTCCAGATATTGCCAAATGTCCCCTGCAGGAAAGGAGGTGCAAAAGTATCTCTAATTAAGAACCACTGCTCAGGTACCTGGATGGCTCAGTTAGGCATCTAGGCATCCAACTTCAGCTTGGGTCATGATCTTGTGGTTTGTGGGTTCGGGCCTCACGTGAGGCTCTGTGCTGACAGCTCAGAGCCTGGAGCCTGCTTCTGATTCTGTGTGTGTCTTTCTCTCTCAGCCCCTGCCCCCACTCACTCTGTTTCTGTCTCTCTCAAAAAAAATAAATATTAAAAAGAAAAAAAACGAAAAAGAAACCACTGATCTAAGACCTAGTGATTATAGAGTTTTAGCCTCTAAGAAAAGGGTTTTTCTTTTTTTTGAACCTAGTCATGTATTATACCCTCCATAGAAGGAGATTTGACTTGAACAAGTATGTTTTGTTTTATAGGATGATTTTGGTACTTGAAATGAGATCTGCATTAGAAACTTTAGAAATCAGGGTACCTGGGTGGCTCAGTTAGTTAAGCATCTGACTTTAGCTCAGGTCATGGATCTCACAGTTTGTGGGTTTGAGCCCCATGTTGGGCTCTGTGCTGACAGCTCAGAGCCTGGAGCCTGCTTTGGATTCTGTGTCTTCCTCTCTCTGCCCCTCCCCTACCTGCACTCCATGTGTCTCACTCTCTCTCAAAAATAAACAAAAGCATTAAAAAGATTATTAAAAAGAAAGAAAATTTAGAAATCATTGCAACTTGATGGTTTTCCTTTGCTGAAATTCCCTGTGGTGGTTTCTCAGTTGAGGCCTATGAAGTAGTAGAAAGTACTGGATTGGATGTGAGGCAGTGTGGATGGACCGGGGTCCCAGATCTTCTCGGTCAGATACGGCATTCACATGAAAGCCTTAGCCTCATTCTCCTCACCCATAAAACAAAAATCCTGGTTGGCCTCTAACATGAGCTTCCAGCTCAAAGCCTATGATTCTGCTTAGGATCTCCACCCTAAGGCTGGCTGCCTTGTACCCCTCTCACTGTGTCTGCACAGTCAGCAACCCGTGCATATACAAAATTTCCGCATACAAGAGACCAACTCCTGTCCTGTCTCTTTATACCATAACACAGTGAGTTGTTAGGATCATCTAATGTCCAAATACGAACTATTTAAATAATGACATTATTTAAATCCCCCAAACAGCTAGAAATGATCCAGGTAGTTAAATAGAAACCCACCTCTTCCATATACTGGTATATTATAGCTTTGACAGCCGGCATATTCGTGGCGTCCATCATTAGAGTTACTGCTTGTCCTTTTCGGATCTTCACTACGCCTTTGAATACCTGCTGGTTATTGTAACAGGCAGCCAAAGTGGCAATGGCCATTACCTAGAGATAAGGAGGGGGAGAGGAAAGAAAATGCTAATTCATTTCACTTCATAAAAAAAAGGAATGGTACTATAAGCAATTGCCGTTGTGAAAACGTAAAAAAAAAAAATCCTCTATAGAATAAGGAAGTGCCAAAGAGCTAACATGTAACTAACCAGAAAAAAAGTACCTATGAAGAAAGCATATCAAAACTTGTACCTTTCCCTCTCCTCCCTTCCTCAACAACACCCAGACTCAAGTGGTCTTTGCAGTCTTAAATGATTCTTTGGTTTGACCACGAAAGCTCCTTTTTATTTGGAAAAAACAAACAGGAGTCAATACAACATTTTCTATGCTAGAGTAATGAGTCATAGAGCCAAAAAATGTATCTCAAAAAAATATTATCTACAAAGAATTTCCTATTTTTCCGACAACAAACACAACCATTATACGTGAAAAAGCAGCATGGAGGGGATAGGGTACAAATGGGAAGGAGGGATAGTTCTCAAGCTCAAAGGTGTATTATTTCTAGAATAAACGGAAGTCAGGCATACAGATTTTAGTTCCAACGACCATTCAAGATTGGCCATTTAAAGATTAAATCGAGTTTCCAAATCAGCTAAATCCTAGAACTTTAATTTATTGGAGTTAAAACTGAAATAATTGGTAAAGGCATTTAAAAAGTGTAAGCTCCTAGGGTACTGAGGGGCTAGGTCCATAGGACCAGGTACTGTTCTCCTGAGTCTAGGAAAAGCCCAGCATAAACTAGGCACTTAAGACTTTGTAATGACAACACTGTCACCTACATATTTTATCCAGCACTCCCCATACATCTAAGCCAAAGCTCTGGATTTTACTGTCAGAATAAGGATCTAGTGAGGCTGCGCTGAGTGTGGTGGTCGTGGAGCAAAGGGGATGTATGGTGAGACACTGCCTGCCTCTTCACCAGCCAAAGCAAATAGACCAGAGTCATCTTTTTAAGGAACCATATTCCCGAATACAGCAAGCCAAAATAGAAAATGTATTCTCTCCACCTCCATCAGCACCAGCACACCACTCCCTTTAGCTTCCACCTTTCCCATATAACAAGAATAGCCACTCTGCATACCTGTGGAATAGCGCAGAAGTTAAACACACTTTGGTTTCTAAGTCTTGAAAGGTAAGTGATGACATCTGGGATGTGGTGCAGTGTGTTGGTTATAAGTTCGTTCAGGCACTGCACGGCCGAGTCAATATTCTGTGGCTTTGCAAAATCACCCAACTTCTTAACATACTTGCCCCAAACCTTAAAAAGAAGTCAGCATGTGCATAAGGGAAGAAGGTATAAGCAACATGAAAGAATCTTTGTGAATAAGAACAGTGACGGACAGTAAAGTTTTTTTCTTAGCCATGGACTCCTCTTTCACCAAGATCAAGTCCGTTTTAAGCTCCATGAAGTGGCCATTTGCGACAAACAGTCAGGGTCTGATCACA
This sequence comes from Hyaena hyaena, assembly GCF_003009895.1. Classification (NCBI taxonomy): domain Eukaryota; kingdom Metazoa; phylum Chordata; class Mammalia; order Carnivora; family Hyaenidae; genus Hyaena; species Hyaena hyaena. The sequence goes on along the minus strand of NW_024081464.1, from coordinate 497,146 downwards.
ACCTGGGAGTCAGTTAAGTTTCTGGGAAATTGTCCTTTTGGGATGATTAGTACAGCATGGACTAAAGCAATAGTTTAATGACTTCAGATGAAGAAAACTCCTGTTATTCACAAGACATTAGTCTACTCCTGAAAAACATAACCAGATATACACAGACTCAGCTACAAGAGTGCTACAAGCTAAACATTAAACATAATGAAGATGGTCAGGTCTCCAAGTAATTAGTGATTAACATCACATTCCCTATTCTGAGAATGCTGCCAGACAATCATATTTGAGGAAAATGAGCTGAGTCTGTACTATGAGAACATTACCTCCTTGGACCTTAGTAACTCAAAAGTGAAATAACATCTTCAACTCCAACAGTGGGACTGATTTGACAATTTTTAATGATATTATTTAAAGGAGTCCCTGGGGGCACCTAGGTGGCTCAGTCAGTTCAGCGTCCAACTCTTGATTTCAGCTCTGGTCATGATCCCAGGATGATGGACTGAGTCCCCAATAGGGCCCTGTGCTGAGTATGGAACCTGCTTGAAATTCTCTCTCTTTCTCTCCTCCCACCACTCTTCTCTGCTCATATTCTCTCCAAATAAAAAACAAAAAACTTTAAAAATTTTTAAAAAAGTAGTTTCTGAAGCTAGCAAATAACCTATTTTCATCTTTGGTAACAATTTTTTTAGCATTAAAAAAAAAAATTTTGTTTATTTATTTTGAGAAAGTAAGAGCAGGAAAGGGGCAGAGAGAAGGAGAAAGAGAATTCCAAGCAGGCTCCACATTGTCAGCCCAGAGCCCGACGTGGGCCTTGAACTCAGGAACTATGAGATCGTGACTTTAGCTGAAATCAACAGTCGGATGCTTAACAACCGAGCCACCCAGGCACCCCATTTTTGAAAACTCTTAAGCTTCCCAAAGAATAACATTTATTGTAACTTTACACACTCCCCCAAATAAATGACTGGCCTAAAAGGACTAGGAGATTCTATGGAAAGTCAAATTTGTTATCCATTCTTAATTTGTACCTAAACACGCTCAAATTAATGGTACTAGATCGTTCTACAGAACTTGGAGAAAACATTTAGCAAACCCCATGTATGCATCCACCAGCCTCAACAACTATTGACATTTGGCCTGTCTTGTTCCGTCACGCAGGGTCTGTCTGCAGTGTTGGGGTCTCATCTGCACCCACTTGTGTTCCTGGGGATGCTCTGTACAGCTTATCCATGGGCCGGGGTTTGGGTATGTTTGTTTGAATTCTTTTGTTGAGTTCTTTTATCTCTTTTTGAGAATTTGGGAAAACTCCTAAAACCATGCTGCTGCCACAATCACTACCATTTTTACAAAATCCAAAATTCGTGCTAATCGATGCAGAAAGGATGACAGAATTAGGATAGCACCTTTTGGCCTCTCCAGTGATAATGCATCTAGGCAGTGAGCACTGAGGAAAAGAAAAAGAACTCACAACTTATAAGGAAAAGAAAATTATTATTAGATTTTCAACAGCCAGTCTGTAAAGCCGAAGAAAATGGGAGTAACACATTTAAGGTACTCAAAAATGTGAGCTAAAAACTTTATAGCTAGAAAAATCTGACTTTCAAATATCAAGGACACAAATTATCATCAGTATGTATAAACACGGGGAATTATTATATCATGGGTCTTTCCTATCTACCAGAGTGCGAGCTCTAGACAACCAAAATGGTAGAGACATCAACATAAAGACTGGTGGTGAGCATAAACCAAGACAAAATAAAGGAGAAAGGGGAGATGTTACAGTGGTAATGGCTATCTGATCTGACAATTCAGACATAAATAAACTCATAAAAAACTGGGAATTAGGAGAGCATACGCAAAAACAATTTTTTCAAATTATTTTCAGTAATCATATTTGGTGGTAGTAGCATAAGTATCACTATTCAGAGACTGCAAGATCTGTAATGTGGAAAAAAAGCAGATGAGTAGTTATGGCATGTACTAATTCTAGCACCTCTTATTTCCCTGAGAACTATGAATCTTAATGAGGAAGAAATGATGTAGAGATATAATACAGAGGAGGAGATATATAACCACCCTGTTGTCCTGAGTTTGAAATGGAAATATCAATACAAATTTACAAGGTATTTGTAAATTTATCAATATAAATTACAAGGTATTTTAGCTATAAAACTAAACACACACATGTGCGAACACACACACACACACACACACACACACACACAGACTACCCCAAGAGCAATGACTATCCTGCCCAAGTGTGCTGTTGGCTACTCTTTTCCAATAGCCCAGGTGCCTTGCCTGGGCTTCTTGAAGAGATGGATGAGTCCAGATCTTAGACAGGAAATGCACAAAGTAAGTTTAGAACATCTTCACATATCAAATGGCAAGGAAGCTACCATAGACTATTAAGGGTCAAGAGGACTCAAGAGCCAACCTGAATCTCTTCCTGAGCAAAGGAGGGAAATTTTAAGCTTTCAGAGTGAGAATAATTGCAACAGATTAAACCCAATCAATATGTTTTAACCTGTGAGTTCCTTATAATGATAGCAAAAAGTAACTACTTGGTCACCTTCTGAGGGTGACAGAAAATTATCTTAAAAGCTGGGTAAAGAAAAAGAATCAAATATATATACTGCCTTCTGTACCTGAACTGTACCACTCAATAAGCAAATAGCAAATGAGACGATGCATCTCCTATAAAATCAGCCCAGCTAATAAAGGAAGGCACAGATATAGAATTAATAAGTTCTTACTTTATGGCAAAAAATTGAAAGTCCTGAGATAAACTCTCATATTCAGGGTCAACTGATTTTCAACAGGGTGCTAAAATAATTCAATGGGAGAAAGAACAATCTTTTCAACAAATAGTACTGGGACAGCTGGACATCTGCGCGAAATGATGAAGCTGGACCTCTACCTCACACCACATACAAAAACTAACTCAAAATGGATCAAAGCACTCAATGTAAGAGCTAAAAATATAAAACTCTTAGAAGAAAATATAGGCATAAATCTCATGACCTTATATTAGGCAATATTGGGTTTCTTATATATGACACCAAAAGCACAATAACAAAAAAGGAAACTAGATAAGCTGGACCTCGTCAAAATTAAAAAAATTTTGTGCTCCAAAAGATATCAAGAAATGAAGAAGATAACCCACAGATTGGGAGAAAATATTTGTAAGTCACGTATCTAATAAGGGACTTGTCTTCAGAGCATAGAAAGAACCCTTAGAATTCAATAATAAACACAAACGATACCATTAAAATATCTGAAAGTATTTTAGTAGTTTTCAGAAAAAGTACCTGCATAGATATTTCTCCAAAGAAAATATACAAATGGCCAGTCACATGAAATGTTCCACATCATTAGCTATCAGAGATTATGTACCAAAACCACATGAGATGCCACTCCACACCCACAAGGAGGGGTATAATAAAACAAGATAGATAACATAGAGAAGTAGGGAGCTACTGTTTAATGGGTACAGAACTATACATTTAAAAAATAGTTTGAATTGTAAATCGTACATTATGCAAACTTTACCAAAAAAAAAAAAAAGATGTTATACACATACATAAAAAAAGATAACAACTGTTGGTAAGGATATGGAGAAATTAGAACCCTCCTATACTGCTGACACGAGTGGTACAAGAGTATCACTGTGGAAAACATTCTGGCAGTTCCTCAAAGGTTACTAGCTGTGTGAACCTGCAATTCCTCTCCTAGGTATATATCCAAGAGAAATGGAAACACGTGTCCACTCAAAACCTGTATATAAACGTTCACAGCATATTAATAATAGCCAAAAAGTGGGGGCGCCTGAGTGGCTCAGCTGGTTGAGCGTCTGACTTCAGCTCAGGTCATGATCTCATGGTTCATGAGCTCCAGCCCCCACATGGGGCTCTCTGCTGTCAGTGCAGAGCCTACTTCAGATTTTCTGTCTCTCTTTCCCTCTCAAAAATAAAAATAGCCAAAAAGCGGAAACAACCTAAATATTCCTCAACTGATAAATGAACCAATAAAATGCGGCTGATCTATACAAATGAATATTATTTGGCTATAAGAAGGACTAATGTACTGATAACATCCTACCTCATGGATGAACCCTAAAAGTATTACACTAAGGGGAAGAAGTCAGTCACATATATGATTCCATTTACATGAAAGGTCCAAAACAAGCAAATCTACAGAGACAGAAAGAAGATGGTTGGTTGCTGAGGGCTGGGGAGTGGGCATCAGGGGAAAACAGATCGTGACTGCTAGAGGGCATGGGGTTTCTTTCTGGGGTAATGACGACGTTTTATTTTTATTTATTTATTTTTTAAAAATATTTTTATTTATTTCTAGGAGAGAAAGAGAGAGAGACAGCGTGAGCAGGGGAGGGTCAGAGAGAGAGGGAGACACAGACTCTGAAACAGGCTCCAGGCTCTGAGCCGGCAGTCAGCACAGAGACCGACGCGGGGCTTGAACCCACGAATCGCGAGATCATGACCTAAGCGAAAGTCGGACGCTTAACGGACTAAGCCACCCAGGCGCCCCAATGACAACATTTTAAAATTAATTGTGGTGATTGCTGCACAACTCTGAACATACTAAAAACTTTAGAAGGATGAACTGTATACAGTAAGTGAACTGTGTCTCAATGAAGCTGTGATAAAAACACTTTTGCAACCCTAATAAATTAACAGAACTAGGCATGAAGCCTCATAATGACTGCTAACATCAAAAGTGGGCAAAGGTCAGACATTATGTGCCTCTTGATTAAGAACACACCAACGTCTCTTTCATCAAGAGGTGCACGCTCACTTTTATTTAAACACATTTGATGTGTTTTAACCCACTGCCATTTTTATTCTTTTTGATACTCAAATTGTTCCATGTGTGGCCAGTGAAAGCCTCTTCAAATAGGATCCTGTCCCTCTTTATCCTGTACTGTTTTTTTACTTTGATAGCTCCCACTTCCTGGCATGACAGTATATTCCAAGCTCCTTTTATGTATTTTCTGCCCCTACTATTCCTTATACTGGGAAATGGTATTAAAAGACCAAATTAGAACACCAGAGGTACATATTACTACTGGTTTGGTCATTGTTGGTAAACAGAGCTAGACTTTTTTTTTTTTTTAAAGACTCTGTATTACGAGTTCATATTGGTATTTCCAATTCAGTTCAGGATTATGGGGGTTTTGCTTAACTTTATTGTTTCATATTTGTATCTTTCATTTCAGACTGGAAATCCTTGGTTCCTAGACTGATAAGAACACAATTGCCTATTTACTTCATGTTACAAAGTTTCTGTCATAGTTTCAGTATTTCAACAAAAATATTACTCACGATTACTGAAAACATTTTATTAGTTTTGGTTTATCCTTCCATTTAAACTATGCTGTTGAAATAAGCCAATTAGAGACAAATACCATATGATCGCACTCACATGTGGAATTTAACAAGACAGATGAACACATGGGTAAGGGAGGGGAAAAAGGAGAAAAAAAGGAAACGAACCACAAGAGACGCTTAATGATTGAGAACAAACTGGAGGGTTAGTGGAGGGAGGTGGGTGGGGGATGGGCTAGATCGGTGATAGGCTCTGAGGAGGGCACTTGTTGGGATGAGCACTGGGTGTTGTGTGTAAGTGATGAATCCCTGAATTCTACTCTTGAACCCAATACTGCACTGTATGTTAACTAACTAAAAAACAAAAAAGAACTACGGTATTATGCACCTGCATTTTTCATGTAATGATAGAGCCTGGAGATTACTCCAGAGTAGTACAGTTCTTCTCGTGCTCCAGCAGGTCAATATACCATAGCTCATTCAATCAGTCCTGTATAGAGGGACATCCAGGTTGTTCATAAATTGTTACTACAAAGGACACTGAATCAACATGCTCCCAGAGGACTCATTTGCCAAACTGCCAGCCCTCAGGGCTGTACAAGCGTACGCTCACCAGCCACACAAGAGTGCCTGGTTCCCCAATCTTGCTTCAGGTTTATCAGAATATGACTGTCTGCCAGTCCGATGCAAGAACAGTGTCTCAGGATCCTGTTATCTCATTTTTGGGGTAAGCTATTTGAACTGACCTTCATTAAAGCACCCTGGGCTGCAGTTTATCTCATTTTACACACACCACCTCCCTGTGGTATGAACTATTCCATTTTACAGAAGAGGGAAGTGAAATGTGTACAGGACTGCAGAGCTGGTGCTCACGAACGAGACTTGGGTGATGCGCCTGTGAGAGAGGCAGTGTCGTACAGTGGACAGACCCTGGCTGGGCTCCAGGAGATGGGGGTGTCCCTTCCAGTGGCCGCTGACTCACTCACTGCAGGTCCTCACACGAACCCGTTCCCTTCTCAGGACTGGTGTCAAAGGAAGGGCGGTCAAGAGCTGCTTCTCAACCCAGCCTGCACAGTAGTCACCTGGGAAGCTTGACCAACTACGACATCTGAGCCCAGGATAGTTTTAATGTGAATTTTTCTTAGGAATAAGATTGATCATCTTTTTAGCTGTTTAATGATCTTTCTTTCTGTGATCTGTTCTCATCTCTGTCTGTTTTTCTATAGGGTAATTAGTCTTAACTTTTCCTAACTTTTAGCAATTTTTATATTAGGAATATTAACTCTATTTGTGGCGTAAGTTGCAAATATTCTCCCTACTTTGTCAGCTGTCTTTTTTTCCACTTTAAAACCACTTGGTTTTTGGAAACCATTTTATGGAAAGCAACAGGCAAATGCTAGGATAAAACCAGGAAATAGTCATAAGATTTTCTAGCTTTCTGGGGCACCTGGGTGGCTCGATCAGAAGACTCTTGATCTTGAGGTCGTGAGTTTGAGCCCCACATTGGGTGTAGAGATTACTTAAATTTAAAAAAAGAATTAAGGAAATATATTTTCTAGCTTTCCTTCTGAATAAAATCAATGTCCAAGCCTTTCCTTTCCCTATCTATTTTTTTTTTTAATTTTTTAAAATGTTTTATTTATTTCTGAGAGAGAGAGAGAGGCAGCGTGAGCAGGGGAGGGTCAGAGAGAGAGGGAGATACAGAATCCAAAGCAGGCTCCAGGCTGTGAGCTAGCTGTTAGCACAGAGCCCGACGTGGGGCTCAAACCCATGAACCGCGAGATCATGACCTGAGCTGAAGTCAGACGCTTAACCGACTGAGCCACACAGGCACCGCCCCCCCATCTGTTTTTTAAATGAAGTCAAAGATGAACTCTTGTCTCTTATAATGAACATCTGTAGTTTTTGTCTATCTAGCATCTTCCTCCCTCCTGCCATAGAATCCTTCTTCCTGGGGCGGGTGGGGGGAATCCATCTGTGTGTGTTGGGCAGAAATAATCCAGGTCTGGCCAAAGTACTCACCCCTCTGGCTACAGTAGCTGATTATGGGATGGGCACAGGAACCAAGCCCCACCAAGCAGGCCTTCCTAAGGACTTTTTTGTTAAGCTAGTAGGTTATGAGTCATGGAGTGTTATATCTACCACTTGGAAAAGGCCTGTCTAAGAGATAGAAAAAAGGGGACAGAGCACCCCTCCACACACACACATATGACTGAACCTTGGATTTAGCTATTCTACACTGAAGCAAACTAAATCTTAACCTCTTTTATACATTCTCCTATGTTCCCTAAGGTAGCTTGATTCACATTTCTATCACTTGCAACCAAAAGATTTGTTTTGTTTTCAGAAAGTATTTGAAACTATTTTTCCCAAATGCCCTAACTCTGTTACCTCTTGAGGCCAAAACTCCCTTCCTTCTCGTTGGTCTTCCAGGTAATCACGAATGATGTTTGTTTTCTGCAGAAACAGGCCCATAGAATTGGCACGCTCTATATCTTCACCGACCAGGGGGTCCTCTAACTCTGAGGCGGAGAACAGACGGGAAAGGCCAATTCCCACCAGCCCAGCGACATAGTGACAGTACTGTAAAAGATTATTTTTAAAGTACTTTAATAAATATTTACTAAAATGAAAACGGTAAAGATCATTAACTACAAAACAAAAACAAAAACAGGTCCCCAACAGTATGTACATCTCATTTTGATTAAAACACAAATATACACTATGGACATGTAAGGAATAAAAAACATCCAAAAGGGATGTGCACAAAAGATTCAACCACAGTGATCTCTGATCTCTGGCTGGTGTGATGTTTTTATTTTTTTCACCTGTATTTTCTGTACTTCTGTGAATATGTATACAAGGTTACTGAAAAAATGAACTAGTAAACTTTTTGAGATCTAAAATGGAGAGTGAAGGCAATAAGGGAATAATGAATATTCTAATAGAAGCCAGAATACTAAGTAGAGCTTAATCCTGAAGACACTTTGAGATCTGGCAGTGTCTCAAAATCTTCATTATACAGAAGAACAAAGCACTACCACCATGTTCTCGACATGGTTTTAAACACTCTGCATATTCAGTCCTCCCAAACACCTTTATGAGGCATGTGTAATTTAAAAAATTTTTAATGCTTATTTATTTTTGAGAGAAGAGCAGGGGAGGGGCAGAGAGAGAAAGAGACAGCAGATCCAAAGCAGGCTCTGTGCTGACAGCAGGGAGCCCAATGCGGGGCTTGAACTCACGAACTGTGAAATCATGACTTAAGCTGAAGTCAGACACTTAACTGACTGAGCCACCCAGTGCTCTGAGGCATGTATTATCACCACCATTTTAGGAAGCTGGCGCAGAAAAGAAGCCAGTTAATTGCCCAAGATCACTCATCTGGGAAGTCAGAGGCCAGCGACTCAAAGCCAGGTGGTCTGGCTTAAAGGTAGGCTCTAACAACTTGGCTGAAACTGCCTCTCCTCCAAAGAGATCTTGGTAAACATCATTCTTAATTGTCAAAGAATTTTTTCCATAAAAGTGGCTTGTTAAAGCTATCTTCTCCTGAAAAGAGTACTGCAAGAAACTTAATGCAATACTCTTATGAAATGAATGGCCATTAGACAATTTAGGAAGTGGAGGGCAGTTAAAGAAGGGAGGCACACTCTGAGGAGGGAATTAGGAAGGGTAAAAGTTAGGGAAAGACCAAAGAGGAGGGTCTTGGGTTGAAAGAAACACAAAGCCAGAGACAAACCAAGGAGCACAATGAAACAGCAAGACAAATGCACTTGAAATATGGTCTAGGAAAGGAAGAATGTGGATAAAGAGTAAAGATATGCTACAATTAGACAGAAATGAGCTGTGGGAAACTCCAAGAAATTTCCAAAGAATTACTGGAAATTAAAGAACATTAGTACATGCATAGGGATGTCCAAGGAAAAGTATACTTTAAGGTAACAGTTCATTGGATAGAAATAATATTCCTAGAATAGAGGTAGTCCTCTTCCTCCACAGCTGAAGGGAGAGGGGGGAATCATTAAAAGTAGTGACCTAATCAGAACTTGCACTTAACGAGCTATCATTAGGTTCCTTGTGTGAATCTGCAGGGCAGAAAAGGAAGTCACCACGCAACTAACCAGTGATGATTTTTGGCCAGGAGGAGTTTCAGCTTTAACTTTAAATTGATCAATTGCTACCCCAGCACCAGTCACACTCATGGTCATCTGGAGAACATAAGCCAGCAGTTTTGACGACTGAAGGATTAGGATGCCAGACTTTGGACCTACATTCACCCAATGCATATGTATGCAGGAGTATCTCATCTGAGATCCTAAGCTAAATACCATTAAAGATACAAAATACATACATACCCAATTCAGATGATTAAAATGTCTTTGCCTCCAATGAGGTGATGAAGGCGGCTCACAACCACCAGGCCTATGGAAAATGGGCAAGACTTCTTCCTTCTATCCAGTATTCTGATATTTACTTTAGTCACCAGAGTCAATTAGGTCACTTGGTCTAGATAAACACTCCTTCCCTGCCTCCTACTCCTACCCTGGCCAATATCCTACTCAGCTGCTGCTCAGGAATAAACTCAGGCCAAATAAAAGCCATTATAACTTTATCTGCCACGTCATCTGCTCTCATAGCCCTTTCCAGCTACCCTGTCTCCTTAGGAAGACAACCTCATCCACTGGGGTCTCCCACTGCTAATCCCCACAGATACCATTTATAACCGCCAGAGGAATTGGGGGAGGTCAAGACACTTGGAACATCTCATACTGTGTTAATTCTGTAAGCAGATGACGGGAGAGAAAAAGGTAAGGTATTGGAGAGGTGCTCACTCCTCAGCACAACACACCCAAGATCCAAAGTTAGTACCAGTTCAAGTGATGCCTACTTCTCCCAAACAAATGGGGTCGAGCTGGCACCAAGTTTAAAAGTAATTTTGTGTAGAGGCACTTGGGTGACTCAGTCGGCGAAGCATCTGACTCTTGATTTTGGCTCAGGTCATGATCTCACAGTTCGTGAGATTGAGCCCCACAATTCAGAAGATCGAGCCTCCAGGTATCAGCGCAGAGCCTGCTTGGGATTCTCTCCCTTGCCCCTCTCTTGTTCATGCTCTCTCTCAAAACAAACAATAAATAAATGTAATCTTGTGTTAAGTGGAACTGGAGAAATGATTCAGATACTACATTGTGTACACATACACATGTACTCAGAAATGGAAAAAAAGAAAATACAAAAAACATATTTTTAAGATTTGAAAACCACTAATATGTTTATATTACATGAAGTAATTTGGCTATTTATCTAAAATATCACAGCGTGGGGCGCCTGGGTGGTTCAGTCTGTTGAGCATCTGACTTCAGCTCAGGTCATGATCTCACAGTTTGTGAGTTCAAGCCCTAAGTCAGGCTCTGTGCTAACAGGTCAGGGCCAAGAGCCTGCTTTGGATTCTGTGTCTCCCCCCTCACACCCTTTCCATGATCATGCTCTGTCTCTCTCTGTCTCTCAATGATAAACAGACATTAAAAAAATTTTTTTTAATAAATAAGTCAAAATAAAATAAAATAAAATAAAATATCACAGCGAGTCAGAAACACTTTTAGAAGCTTAACGTCTTTACCCCTGGGACAAGTTCTATCTACTTTGGCCTAACTTAATGATAAACATCCCCCAGGGCATGGATTAGTTTGGGTATTCAAGGATAAGCTCCTATATTAAGTGTTTATGATGAGCTATTCAAACTAAAAAAAACCTTGGAACCTTGGAATGGGTAAAAGCAGAAACCTTGGAACGGGTCGACAACTCTATCCCTCATTCGGAAGCGCACAGTGAGCGCCCTCGGCTCTGTCTCACGTACCACACACCAACACCACTTTGTAACCACTAACCTTGTCCCACTCCTGTTCGGACGTCACTTGTTTAACCAAAAACTCCGCCATCCCAAATCCCATTTTCCGGCAAATCTCAGCAATCACTGTTTGATATTTCTCAGCCAGATTTCTAAACTCGAGGGAGATCTGAAATAGAAATCACACAAAAAAACCCAGAAAATATTAAACATGTATACACATTGGGAACCAACATGGTACCTATAGATTGTAAAACAAAGCAAGAGTGAAACTCATTAAGGCTTCCAAATGATTCATCTATAAGCCCAACATCGAGGTTATGCTAGTTTTCTACATACTGAATAATAAACTCAGAAATTTTATAATTATTAAAATAGAAGGGTCTAGGGTCACCTAGTTGGCTCAGTCGGTTAAGTATCCAACTTCAGCTCAGGTCATGATCTCACAGTCTATGGGTTTGAGCCCATGAGGTGACAGCTCAGAGCCTGGAGCCTACTTCAGATTCTGTGTCTCCCTCTCTCTCTGTCCCTCCCCTGCTCATGCTGTCTCTGTCTCTCAAAAATAAACACACACTAAAAATTAAAAAAATAATAATAAAATAAAATAAAAATAAAATAGAAGGGTCTAAAATGCTAAGGTTTCTACACTCAAAAGAAAATTCAAAATCTTACAATACACTCATCTTCCCAACATATAATAAATAAGATGCTTCAATACAGAGTAGGCATAAACATAAGAACTTTAGGAAGAATGCCCCATTTTAGACAAACCTCATGGGATAGGGGACTCTTTCCTGCAAACATGTATCAAGCACTTCCTCCATAACAAGCATTGTTCTAGGCACTGGGGATGCACAGCCTTGGAAAGGACTAGAAACTCATGCCCCTGTACAGTTTACTAAGATCAGCCAGCTATTCTCTGTCATCAATTCCTAGTTTCTATCATGAAGTTATAGTGTCTCCCCTCTAGAAGGCTATACATTTTAATTCCTCAAACAACTCAATTTAGCTCAACCTGAGGCATGCTACCCAACATTCTTTTTCCATAAGCCCAAACTTTAATGTAGAAATCATACTGATATTTTTAAAATTCACTGCTATTATACAAATGTCCTATTTAAGTTCAAAGAAGTATTTCTAGATGATCAAAACGCAATATGGAAAACATCATGAAACTTCTTTATAAAATGCTACAAACTATTAAGAGTCAACACACAATACTGAAAACAGTAGACTTTATTAAGCATCAAAAGTGTGAGAATTTCTTGGTCCATGTTTGCAGAAAGGTTAGAAAACGTGCTCAAGAAACACCTATATGTAAAGACCTGAGGGAAAACAAGCTGGCTGCACAGCACGGAAGGGATTCGGAAGCCTAAGACACCTTAGCATTACTCTGAACAACATAAACTGGTAAACTCCTGTAAGTCGGGGGCGCCTGAATGGTTCAGTCATTGAGCTCAGGTCATGATCCCTGGGTTTGTGAGTTCAAGCCCTGCATCAGGCTCCCCTGCTGACAGAGCAGAGCCCACACTGGATTGTCTGCCTCCCTGCTTCTCTGCACCCCTCCCACTCTCAGATGCTCTTTCTATCTCTCTCTCAAAAGTAAATAAACATTAAAAAGGAAAAAAAAACTCCCAAAAGTCCATAAAATCAATCCAATCTTTTGAGAACACTGTTCTTTCCAGAATAGCTGCTCCAAGACAAAGCCAAAAAATCATTCTATTGTGGATTGAAACAAATGAGCAACTCTATCAAAGGGCATTTGAATCCCTGAATCTCCCTGGACCCCATTCTGTCAACAGATCCTTGACTCGGTCATTCTGTTTATGAGACCAAAGGCCAATGAGGTGGGGGAGGAGTGGCTCAGATTCTTAAAATCAAGCACATCAAAATACACACTTCACTGCTGAATGTGAACCATCCCCTTCAACTTTTTGGGATTTATTATTATCTAATTATAGAATTCAAAACATGAAAACAAAAATATCTAGGAAGGCGCACGGGTGGCTCAGTGGGTTAAGGGTCCGACTTTGGCTCGGGTCATGATCTCACTGTTTGAGTTCAAGCCCCGTGTCGGGTTTTGTGCTGACAACTCAGAGCCTGGAGCCCATTTCATATTCTGTGTCTGCCTCTCTCTCTGTCCCTTCCCTGCTCATGCACTGTCTCTCTCTCTCTCTCTCTCAAAAATAAATAAACATTAGAAAAAAAAAAGGTGACAGTGAAGAGCCCGACGTTTTCCCAGACACCTGAGGGAGGGAAAGCACTGAGGGCTCCTCCGTGCTTGGCACCCTCTTTCACATACTCTCTAGGAGCACCAGCAAGCTCTGCTGAGTGAAATGAGCCACAAGGACATTTTTATTTAAATATTTATTCATTTCTGGGGTGGCACAAGCAGGGGAGGGGTGAAGAGAGGAGGTAAGAGGATTTGAAGCTGGCTCTGTGCTGTCAGCACAGAGTTCCACGCGGGGCTTGAACTCATGAACTAGGAGATCATGACCTTAGGGGAATTCAGACGGTCAACCGACTAAGCCATCCCAGTGCCCTGAGCCATGAGGACTTTTTACTATCACTCCAGGTAACTGTTTCACAACTACAGATTTCTAGGACTGAGTCACTATCTGGTGATTCAAGCACATAAAGGAAGGATATCATGGTGAATCTACTAGTATAACGGAGGAAGGCCAAACACCAAGTAGGGGTCAAGGGTAGCATGAGACTTCTATTAACCTATACTAGAAACTCCCTATAAATTTCAGGATGGCATGATCAAAGCACTGGGTGATTTTACCTTCACTTATTTGCAAAGTCCTGTTTTTAATCAATTTTTAAAAAGGCAGTAAAGGGGGCGTTTGGGTGGCTCAGTCAGTTAAGCATCTGACTTCAGCTCAGGTCAGGACCTCACGCCTCATTGAGTTCGAGCCCCACACTGGGCTCTCTACTGTAAGCACAGAGCCTGCTTCACATCCTCTGTCTCCCTCTCTCTGCCCCTCCCCTGCTTGCATTTTCTCTCTCTCTCCCTCTCAAAAATAAAATAAACATTAAAAAATATAATAAAAAATAAAAACAAAAGGGCAGCAAAATATCCAGTGATTAAATATTAAAACTACATTAACATAAAATCATAAATAGTAAATCAATAATGAAATATACTTTGTAACTAATTCACAGCTCAATAAGTATATATTATTATTGCTATTATCATTTAAAAATACTCTGTTATCACGAAGACTAATTTCTAGTAGTACCAGGAAAAAAAGATGTGCTCTAATCTCATCCATAATATACAATGAGAGTTCTAGAAGGCCTGACTTTAAAAGATACCAAGTAACAACTACTAAAGCATAAAATACCAGGTTCAATCTCAAGGCACACACATTGAGGAAGGGGTCACTTAGAACTCTCTGTCTCGGCTTTTGCCTAAAATCTGTGGGATTAAAATGATCTTAAAATGATCAGTCATTTGTTAAACTAGGAACCTGTGAAAAATAGGATGCTCTGTTCTCCTGCCTGGACAGAGGTGCCTCCACAACAGCCTGAAGGACTCGAGGGTGAATTTAAAATTCCCTCAGGACCTGGTTCCGAAATGCAGCAGGGCAGGCCACTGACCCCAGCTCCCAGCCTGCGCGCACTCTGTCCAGCACCAGGAGGCCTAGGGGTGCGGTGGCTCAGGGAATTCCAAACACGCAGAGCATAGTCTAGAAGGGGAGCTGCATCAGTTCTGGGCAGGCACACTCCCATGGCCCTCGGAACCCCCCACCCCTTTGAGAGTGAGAAGCGGTCTTTTTGCCTCAGAGTAGGGCCCTTGGCACTTGGGTGGCTCAGTCTGTTAAGCGTCCGACTTTGGTTCAGGTCATGACGTCACAGTTTGTGAGTTTGAGCCCCGCATCCAGCTCTCTATCAGCTCAGAGCCTGCTTCAGATCCTCTGTCTCCCTCTTTCTCTGCCCCTCCCCCACACCCTCTTCTCTCTCAAAAGTATGTAATAAAACATAATAAAAGAAATGGCTGTGTGCCTTGTCTAAGAGCAGTACTGTGTGAGTGAGGCCAAGTTATCTGTTCTGCCTTAGGCCTCGCCCAAAGCTGACTGTCCACCTAACCAGACTGCTTGACCTTTCAAATTGTGCATCATATCTCAAGGAGGTGGTGGGACAGATCAGCATGTGTACAAACCTTTCCCTAAGAAAGTAAGGCACTGTGAATTTCCATACATTTCTATCTCAGTTGAATGATAGGCTGAAAGGACCTCCAGTTCAAAGGGTGGCTCAGTCGGTCAAGTGCCTGACTCTTGGTTTTGGCTCAGATCATGATCTCGTGGTTCATGAGTTTGAGTCCCTCATTGAGCTCTGTGCTGTCAGCACAGAGCCTTCTTGGGACTCTCTCTCTCCCTCTTTCTCTGCCCCTCCCCTACTTCACTCTCGCGCTCTCAAAATAAATATACTTAAAAAAAAAGTAAACAAAACAAAGTTACACTTTCACAAAACACCTAGCTCCATAGACTTCACAGTCATAAGGATATAAAGGGTTAACACTGGGAAAATAGTGACACCTGGCCTGTACTCTGTTTCAATCTACTCTTCCAGGGCTAGTCTCTGTTTCAGGACAGTAGTGTGTGTCAGCCCTCACCTTTTCCCCAACACAGGAAAAGATAGATTTTATGCTGAAATTTTCTTTTTTTTTTTTAAATCAGTGTTTTCTTTTTTAAAAAATTTTTAATGTTTTATTTATTTCTGAGAGAGAGAGAGAGAGAGAGAGAGAGACAGCGTGAGCAGGGGAGGGTCAGAGAGAGAGGGAGACACAGAATCCAAAGACAGGCTCCAGGCTCTGAGCTAGCTGTCAGCACAGCCACTCAGGTGCCCCTATGCTGAAATTTTCTTGAACTGTCGTTTTTTTCGTTGCAATGCAGTATTTATGAAGAAGATTTCGGTTTTCTAAGCATATTGGAAATATTATCTAAACATTTACCAGCTCTCCCCCACAAATTACTCTAGCATTCACACATTTTCATATCCATTTCTGCTGAGTGGATAGGGCCACCTTGATTTTTAAAATACCTATGACATTTGTCCCATGACTAGAAATGATTTGTTATGAATCTACTCAAGTCGAAAGTAGTTTGGAAGGTTTTTTTGGTTTCGGAGGCTCTAGCTAGAATATAACTTTTTAAAGTGAGAATACACATCAATTATAAAGGCTCTGGGACCATGGTGCCTGGGTGGCTCAGTTGGTTAAGCATCCGACTTCAGCTCAGGTCATGATTTTTGAGTTCACGGGTTCGGGTCCCACATCAGACTCTGTGCTGACAGTTTAGAGCCTGGAGACTGCTTCTGATTCCATGTCTCTCTCTCTCTCTCTCTCTCTCTCTCTCTCTCTCTGTCCCTCCCCTGCTTGCACTTTGTCTCCCTCTCTCTCTCAAAAATAAATATTTAAATAAACAGATAAATAAATAAATAAAGGCTCTGGGACTCTGTCTGCAGCACTTTCTCTACATTAGCAGTGTCACAAGTTCCTCAGTGAATGGCTGTGGATTTCCAGTCAGAGAAAACCCAACCTCTGCTCATGTGAGAGGTATCCTGGGAGAGCTAAACCAATGGCCCCTTCTCTGGGACAGAGCTCTAATTCCTCACCTAATGATGCTTCGCGGGCTCTTTTTCCTCTCTTGTATTGTAGTACTGCACTCTATCAGCTCCACCTAGTAATTCCTCACAGACTTTTACTTTTGGTTTGAATCGTACTGTATTTTATTTTTGTCTTTGTCAGTGAAGCACACTCTCAGTAATCTCAAATAGCCCTTGCTCACTCAAGGAAGGAGTATCCCAAACATTCTTCTGTAATGGGTGGATTCCTTGCCTCCCCACTCAGGAATACAGACCTGTTTCAACAGCAACAGCCACGTGAGGACTATCCTTCGCCCCAGATTCTAGCAATTCTAGCCCCAGGTTCAGGGCTTCTTTGGGCTATTAGAGAACATGAGACTTTGCTAAATCAAACCTTTATTTATAAGGTAAGAAAGAAGCACTTATTTGTGTGATAAGACATTCAAATTCCAGGAAAGTAAGACCTAATTACATGTGTAACATAAACTTGCCAATTGTCTAAAACTCAAGAGTTTAATTGTAAGCCACTTTACTCCAACAGAATGGACTAAACACCTACTATTTATCGAATACTTAGTAGGCAGCAAGCAATCTTCTAAGTACTTCATTTTCATTTATTTATTTTATTTTAGAGAAGGAGTGTGAGTGGGAGAGAGGGGCAGAGGGAGAGACAGAGAGACAGAGACGGAGAGAATCTCAAGCAGGCTCCACCCCCAGCGTGGAGCCCAATGCTGGGCTCCATCTCATGACCCTGGGATCATGACCTAAGCTGAAACCAAGAGCTGGACACTCAGTCAACTGAGCCATCCAGGTGCCCCCAAGTACTTTACACATATGAACTTAGCAATCCTGAGAGCTCTTAACTTTACAAATGAGGAAACCAAGGCACAGAGAAAGGCCGTAAGTGGCAGGCCATCGTCATGCTTGTCTGTCCTCACCCCAGCTGCTAAGAGCCTGCTCCCTACCCTGTAGCGGCTAACCATCAAGAACAACATATCCATACTACCCGGTCAAGGGTACCAGAAGCCAGCAGGCAGCACTCTATACTTAGGCTGTATTACACGGCAACAGGTTTGTGAGCGAGCCTGAGAAGCCATCTCTTAACACACTAGGTTCGGAATGTATCTTTCTGAAGAAAGAAACACGGGACTTGCAAGCAACATACTGGTAATAATAACAGAAACTAACACCATTCTAACCTGGATTACCTCTTAGAAATCTCACGTGAGGTAGGTATTATTATTATCTCTATAGATGAAGAAATGGAGGCTTAGACAGGCCTCCACATCACTAAGCAGTGGTTAATAAGTGGAAGAGGTAGGATTCCAACCCAGGCAGTTTGGCTTCAGAGTCTCAGCTACCAGAGTTCTTACCCATCACAGTACATGACACTGTCGTCAGACTGCTTATTTCACTGCTCTCTCCTGGTAAGGGGGCTAGCCGACAACTAAGTCATCAATTATCAACACAGCCATACACAGAAGAGATATGTAATTCTGCTACCGTTGGGAAGTCCTCTAGCACTTGTCGATCCTTCTCCTTGCTCTCCATGTACCGCCAGTCTGGCTCATAAAGGTAAGAGTGGAAGTTGTGTAACAGTGGGACCTTCTTCTCTACACTGATGGTCATGTCATCTTCAAGGGTGTCCAGAGCTCGGAGGACCAGATAAAATATGCATACCGCATGGCTGTAAAAATGGAAGAACTATTAATATAAAAGACAAACATCCAAAGACAAGTATTTTAAAATAACATGTCACTAATGCAAACCGGCTATAGCCTTACCTCTAAAGAACTCTGAAAGGAGAGCCAAAGCCTTCCGTACTTAAGGACACATCTCAGCTTTCTTTTCTTAGATGGGAGCAATGGACTTTAGTGGTTTATTTATAAAACACGAAATAAAAAACCTAGCAGCTGGATGTCACAACTACTCCCAGAACGAGTTACATTTAACTACTGTTGAACAACCATACAAAGATCAACAGATCAAGTGTTTACATGGAACTAATATGTTGCAGATAAGAAAGCCTTTAAAAGCTGCTCTAACTTCTCAGTATAAATACAATCATACACAAAGGCAATTGGTCTAGGTTCCATATGCAGTCTGCACAGCAGCAACTTGGGAAGAATTAGCCCCATATACTAGAATTGCAAAGCAGCCTAAGTGAAGCCAAGAAAAAAAAAATGCATGACCTACAGAGACAGGTTCAGCTGCCAGGACTAAAAAAAGTTAATAAACACCACCATCTACTCCCCCCCCCTTCCTCCCCGCTTCCCTGAAGCTGGGCCCACAGGGAAACTATTAGATGGCGAACTGCCTGGAAGGGCATTCTAAAGTAAATACAGGGGTGTTCCAAACAGACCATTGCCTTCACTCAGGTGGGGCACGAGTGGGGCACGAGTGGGGCACGTTCTAGCTGAGCCACAAGCGGAGACTGCAACGCCAGGGGCTGGCAGAAAGTAGCTTCAAATGGCTCAAAGTCCGCTGGAAAAGCCTTCTTTCCCCAAGTGAAAAAAGGAGCTGTCTGGCCACTCACCGCATTTCCCCATCCAGCGCCTCGATGACAGCTGCGAAACTGCGACTAGTCTGATTGAGATACTTGTAGCAAGTTTTCAAGCTGCTGCTGAGCGAGTCCTGCGGGCAGAGGAGACACACGGTGGTGGTGGGGGACGCCGAGGAGGAGCAGGAGTGGGAATGGGGCAGGAGGCTGGCCGCTGGCGGGCTACGCAGCCGGCTGCAGGCACCCTCTCCGCGTGGCCAGTCCTTGGAGGGCCAGGCGGCGGGAGGCAAGGGGCAGCCGCGCGGCGGG
Source organism: Hyaena hyaena (assembly GCF_003009895.1). Taxonomy (NCBI): domain Eukaryota; kingdom Metazoa; phylum Chordata; class Mammalia; order Carnivora; family Hyaenidae; genus Hyaena; species Hyaena hyaena. Next base: position 477,564 of record NW_024081464.1, on the reverse strand, counting down.
GAGCCCGCGCCCGTACCCCGGGGCGCCGCGGCGGGGCTCAGCACCAAGGTCCGCTTGAACAGGGACATGGCCTTGGTGCCGCAGGCGGCTGCAGCCATGGAAAACGCAGGGCCGGCGCAGAGGTTTTCCTCCATAGACTCCAGCCGATCTGGGAGGCGCGGCCCCGAGGGGCGGGGCGGGCTGTCCCTCCACCCGGCCCGCCGCCTAGACGCATCTGGCCCAGCGCCTGGCCCAGCGCCTGGCCCAGCCTCGGGGCCTCCGCCCGCCCCGCCCACCCAGTTGGGGGCCACCGCCCTCCGGAGGTCAGCCCCGCCCCCGCAGGCCAAGGCTCGAGACCCCTCCACCACCTCCACCTTCCTCCCAGTCTTCCCCTAGTGCCCTGAACACACTGGCGGCTGGCAGAACCCAGTCCACTCTGACAAGTTGGCTCTTCCTCCAGATGTCAGAACCTCTCCTTGACCAAACTTTCGTCGGACTCTCTGATCCTTCCATCTTTGCACTTCTGCGCCTCTCCCCGCAACGGCCAATTTTAGCGAGAATCCTGCTACTGACCACCTAGACCGTCCTGCAGGGTTCCTCATCTCCCATCATCCCATCGCCCTGGCCTGCCTCCAGCAAGAATCCTGTTAGGTTAGGTCGTTTGGCTAGAATGCCCCTCACTCCAGATGTTTCATCTCAGTCACTTTCCATCCACTGACCCCTCCACTCTATTGTTGGCTGGAAATCCCCACTTTTCCTTATTATATTAGAAACTGAGCCCAAGTCTACACTGGGGTCTCTTTGCCCCTAAAGCTTTTCTGAATAAAACCTGTTTCTACCACTTTACTGTCCACTTCTGGCGTTTCTTGAACACCTGTTGAAGTCTGCTAACCTCTGGAAAGCTAGCGATTACTTTTAATATTTCTAACCCTCTTTCTTTTTCAAATTAGTGAGCTGTAATGAGCTGCTTCCTGAACTTTACTCTTCCGTAAGGAAAATGAGAATTGTTTTTCCAGGGAAAAAAAGCCCTATTTTCAATGCAAGCATATCTGAAAGAATTGCTGAGTGTGTTACAGAGACTTTGATTTTAGAGCTGTTTTACATTCACAAGAGAATTGAGTAGAAAGTACAGAGTTCCCATATACTGTCCTCCCAACCCCAATCTCCTCACTGTCTTTGTAAGAGAAGGAAAACATTTGAAATATCAAACAGGACAGTGGTTAAAAATATACATATGGCCTATCACCAGGTTGATATACCACTTTGGAATGTTAACAGTGAACCATGAACCTCAGTGAACCCATGTTCTTTTTATATGTGTGTATTTCCTAAATTCCCTATCATGGATGCATATCATACTGTCAAGAGAGTAATCCTTGAAAAAAACCACAATGTCGTGAGAATTTCATTTCATTGCCACGTTCAATTAAAAAAATTATTAGTAAAGGGGCACCTGAGTAGCTCAATTAGTTAGGTCTTTGCCTTCGGCTCAGGTCGTGATCTTGCAGTTTGTGGATTTGACCTCCACGTGGGGCTCTGTACTGACAGCTCAGAGCCTGAAGTCTGCTTTGATTTCTGTGTCTTCCTCTCTCTGCCCCTCCCCTGCTCATTCTCTGTCTGTTTCTCTCTCTCTCTCAAAAATAAACATTAAACATTTTTCTGTTGGGGTGAGAACTGGGTGTTGTATGTAAGCCGATATGACAATAAATTACATTAAAAATGTTTTAAATTCTTAATAAAAATTAATACTTACTGAGCACCATATATTAGCAAAATCATTTAGTGCAGGGTCTGGCATATAAAAATACTCAGTGAAGGTTTGATGAATAAATGAATACACTTAAGAGTATTTAAAAACCATTCACCAACTCCTTCCCTCTCAAGTATGGAGAGGCAAGGCTTCACAACAAAACAAAAGAAAACAGAACAACAGCTATTACTGAGCTCCATGGCAAGCTCTTCACATAAACTGTTGTTACCAGGCCACAATAATGCCTTTCTCTGTGCTGCCAAATGTTTTAATCCTCAGCTATACCTAAAGGCTTTGAGGGCTGATTTCTTTAGCCATGAGTTCCACTAAAAAGCTGGACAGGTTTTGAAGAGCCACAACCTTAAAGAACACTACCCCTCCTACCAACACCTCCTCTGCTCTTTAAAGGAGCAAAGTCAATAAATCCCTTCCCTATCTCCTTCCCTCATCATTCTTTTCCCAGTCACCTATTTGTTTCCGTTCTTCGCTCTGAACAGTAAATCCATCAGATTATCAAGAAGATATAGGAAGATATTAAATGCTGGAAAAAAACTCTACGCACTATAAAAATTTCCACTGCTTGACTCACATGAGTTGGCAGGCAGGGGAGGGTGGAAAAAAAGTCTAGGGACTGCTGCCTGTCCCTAGAGCCTCCTGACGCTCTCCATTGCTGTTTGAGCTGAAGTGCACCCCAGAGAACTCTCAAGTAAGAGAAAACAGGGATGAAGGGCATTTAGAGGAAGAGCGTGCCGTGGCCAGAAGGGCAAGACTAAACTTCCAGGACTGGGGCTCCAGCCTCAGGCGTGTTCCACAAGCTACCAACCCTTCTGACAGCTTTCCTTAAGACTTTAACACAGATTGCTCAGAATAGGGAGAAACCCCACAAACAGAGCCAAATTTATGTAACAACAAGGTTAACAGCTACCATCTATTGCGCAGATACTACATGCCAAGCACAATACAGACATTGCTTTTTACCCTTATAAAATGCTCTAAGGAAGATATTACAGACCCACCTACATTCAATCTTCATGGCCAGATGTGTGGCAGAATTCAGAATTTTTAGTGTTGTAGAAAGCAGGTAATAAGATGCATATACAGCCCCAGTTGTTAGGGAGTAACATCCCATAATTAAGTGTTAATATTTCTCCTGCCCAACAATGTGAATATACTAAGCCAGGATCATTTTGATTCAGGGCAGGTTTGCTGCCAAATGACTTTGAGCCACATTTATGAAAAAATTCCTCATTTTCAGATCATTTGCCAGTTGGTAAATTGTGGGTAATGGGCCTCTGATCAATATTTCTACTTTACAGATGAAAAAACTGCTGCCTGGAGCTTAAGTTACCAAAAGTTATTCAGCTAAGAGTCAGGATTTTGACTTGACAGAAGCCAGAAATGCATCATTATGAAACATCTGCGTTTTCCATTATGTGCCCCTCTGAGTGAGGTCATACAACTTGCGGGTGACAGTAAGCCCCTATTTACTGATACACTCCTAAAAATTCAGTATAAATCAAGTTTACTGAACCCCAAATCCTACAGCCAAATCCTTTTGTGACAGAAATAGTCAGCCCTCAATATCTACTAAGTGTACATTTCCCCCCAGTTTAAATGAGGGAAACTAAGATCATGTTAAGCGAAGGAAACTGTACGCTCCTCTGTTTAACTATTTTCTTTTCTAATGGCTCTTTGGGCTTAAAAAGGACTCAGAAAAGCTGCAGGCAACAAATAATATTGTACTGTATTATTCATCAAATCTTGGAGCTAGAAGAGTCTCACTTAAAAAAAAAAAAAAAGAGATTATAGTGTGTAAGGTCTTTCTCCTACCCTCTCACCATTTCTCTCTCTAGGAGTAACCAAGGCTACTCTTTTCTCCAATAGTCTTATTTTATAGAAAAGAAAATGAGACAAGTCAAGTTTCTGGACTCAAATCATAACCTTATAAATTGTGTCCCCTGACTTTAGACACTCAGATCCCTTGCACTGCTATTATTCTTCTCTGTAGCATTATCTCCACCTGAAATCTTACATACAGTGGACTCTTGAACAATATGCTAACCCCCACATAGAAAATCTGCATATAACTTTTGATTCCCCAACACCTTAACTACTATTAACCTACTGTTGACTGAAAGCCTTACCAATAGCAACAGTCAATTAACAAATAGTTAATATTAAATGTTATATACTATATTTTTACAATAGGTTTGAGAAAAGAAAATGTTATTAAGAAAATCATAAGAGGGGGGCCTGGGTGGCTCAGTTGCTTAAGCATCTGACTTTGGCTCAGGTCATGATCTCAGTTTGTGGTTTCGAGCCCCGCACTGAACTCTGTTATCAGCGCAGGGCCTGCTTCGGATCCTGTCCCTGTCTCTGCACCTACCCTACTAGCGCTATCTCTCTCTCTCTCTCTCTCTCTCAAAAATAAACAACTTAAAAACAAAAAAGGAAATAAGGCAGAGAAAATATATTTATAGTACTGTACTGCATTTATAGAAAAAATCCATATATAAGTAAATCTGCGCAGTTCAAACTCATGTAGTTCAAGGGTGAACTGCGTTTGCTTTTTATCATTCTCTCTCTCTTCCTCGGCTCATAAAAGCAAGGTCTTCACCTATCTTGTTTGCTGTTGTATCTCTAGCACCTAAAACAATATCTGACATGCAATTGGTGGTCACATATTTGGGGAGGAAGGGGCGGGGGGAGGGAGGAAGAAGGGAAGGCAGGAAAGGAAGGAAGCCCCTATACCCCAGATTGGGAAGGGAAGGGAAGAAAGGAAATAGGGATTATAGAGTGTCTGGGACGTTCCAGGAGCACGGGTGACAGTGGTGGGATCTGATCTGCTATCTGAGGCCCGTCAGACCTAAGCTCTTCATCGAGAGCAAACTAGAAGCATGCAGGTTTTCAGACTAGCCTGAGTTGGCATCCTGGAACCACTTCTTGCAAGCCATATGACCTTGACCTTGCCTGATTGCTTTATGCCACTGTTTCCTAATCTGTAAAATAGCATTAATAATTGTACTTATCACTTTAGGGCTGCTGTCAAGATTGACTAAGTATGATGAGTTACAAATGGGGCACAGAAGTTTATGGCTCTTTCCATCAGGGGATGGGGTTTTCTCCACATCCTTGAAGCTGGGTTCCCTTGCGACTATCTTTGGCCAATAAAACAGTAGGAAATGTGACTCCAACAGAGGCTTGAAAACTCCAGAGGCCATGCAGAAGCCAAGGGCTAGCCTGCTGGATGATGAGACACACATGGCCCGGTCTCCCCTTGACACTGCGGCCTACAGCCTGCTAACCGCCAGATCGTCCAGCCATAAGCCAGCTGGCCAGCTGAGCAAAGCCCAGAAGCAACCAACCAAACTGGTCCGGACAAGTAGAACTCCCGAGCTCTCCCAGATGACTATGAACTTAAGTTGTTGATATTTTAAGTCACTGAGGTTTTTTTTGTAAATTCGCAGCAAAATATACATAAAGTTTATCACCTTAGCCATTTTTTTTTAAATTTTTAAAAATGTTTTATTTACTTCTAGGAGAGAGAGAAAGCGTGAGCAGGGGAGGGTCAGAGAGAGAGGGAGTCACAGACTGAAACAGGCTCCAGGCTCTGAGCTGGCAGTCAGCACAGAGCCCGACGCGGGGCTCGAACCCACGAACCGCGAGATCATGACCCAAGCGAAAGTCAGACGCTTAACCGACTAAGCCACCCAGGCGCCCCACACCTTAACCATTTTTAAGTGTTCAGTTCAGCGGTGCTAAATACATTCACACTGATGTATAATAACCAGTCTCCAGAATTAAGTCACTGTTTTGGAATGGTCTGTTACTTGGTGAAAGCTAACCTAATACACTGAGATAACAGACTTGAAGAGCTCAGTACAGTGCCTGGCACACAGAAGAACACAGTAAATGTGGTCCATTGCTATTATTAGGTAATTATGATCATTATTAATATGATTATTCTAACTCACAATATAATTTCTTCCCAATCCCGCTCACTTGTCGAATTTGTGTTTTAAACACGTTGCTTTCCTTGTGTCATACTTCTGCTCTTACCCACTACCTGCTTTACTGATTACAGCTCGGCTTGGGACTCCCACATGCACTTAATGAACTTTATGCTTCTAGCTTACACTCTTCAATTTCAGCCAAGTTGGTTTCCTTATCCCATACACAGCATGTTCAGGCCTGAGTAACCTGGCCCATGGTAGCCTTTCGACTGAAGATCTTCCCCACTAAACTAAATCTGATACTTACAAAGTACTTTTCCTCCGTTTTCTGAAAACTTTTCACTGTAAAACACTTCCAATTTCACTAATATTTCCTAAAATTTACATTTCAAAATGTACTCAAGATTACTTGGCATTTCCTAGGCTATCTTACTTTTGTACACCTATTCTCCGCTAGACTGTGAACATATCAGGGTGGGCATTTTCCACTTTGTGTCCATCACACCCAAGTGGGTCAATTTTAGCGGCATCTGGACAATCCTCTGTTTAATGTGTCTCTGTGGCCCATCACCTGAACAATTAGCAGCATGGTGGGGTCAAAAGAAAGAGCTCTGCAGTGAGACAGCCAGGATGAAAGGCAGGCTCCACCCCTGAATAACTAGACCTCAGGCAATTAATTCACCTCTTTATGCCACTGTTCTTCATCTATAAAACAGAAAAAATAACAGTACCTTCCTCATAAGGTGACTGGAAGGTTTTAAAAACAGATGCAAGGAGGAGCATAAAATAGTGCGTGGCACACAGTAAGAGCTCAATAAATGTTCGCTGTTATTACGACACCCTTAATCTAAAAGGTAAAGAGCTAGGTTTAAAAAGAGTTTTAGCATAGGGGCGCCTGGGTGGCTCAGGTGGTTAAGTATCAGAGTTCAGCTCAGGTCACAAGCCCCACATCGGGCTCTCTGCTCTCAGCACAGAGCCCGCTTCAGATTCTGTGTCTCCCTCTCTCTGCCCCTCCACCACCTCTCAAAAATAAATAAAACATTACTTATTTCAGTATTTTTCTACTTGCTTGAAATATTTTATAATTAAAATACAGTTTTTAAAGTGAAAGGAGTCTTCAACTATGTTACATAGAAATACCACATCCATAAAAAAGGAATTTAAAGTTCTGAAATGAGCAGACCACACCGAAAGAGGACTGTTCAGCTTTGGATGCTAGACTTTAAAGAAAGAGAGAGACCAGGCTGGTAAATGATCTGGAAAGAAGAACATTTAACGAATAACTAAAGGAAGAACATAGAACATAGAATATTTGGCCTGGCTATCAGTATGCCAACTTAGAAAGCACAGGAGAGTTCCCCTAAAATATGTCAAGTGCTGGATTACAAACACGGGTTAGACCGTGGCTCCAGGAAGAGACAAGACTGAAAACAGTTCCGCTCACTGTACTATAAGGTAGCACTTCCTAAAATTGAAAAAATGTCTGAGAATGAAGTGGGCAAGTAAGTCTCCAGAGGCAGTGAACTACTTGTCACAGGTAGTGCCCAGGAGACTGTACAAACTGGTGTGCAAAGCAGTGACTATCCTTGGGGTCACAGATCTTCAGAAGGGTATAATATTGGACACTGTTCTCCCCTCAAAACACACAAAAGTACAGTAATATAAATGTTTGCATATAATTCCAGGAAAGCTCCGAAAACTCTCAGTAAGAATCTCTAATTAAACACCTACTGAGCAAGGCACAAGAGCAATGGAAAGTTGTACTTCTTATAAGCATCTCAAAAGAGGACTCCCCTATCCCAACCAGAAGTGATTTTTCTCTTCTGTCAATGTCTTTATGGCATTTACTATCTTCTGCCACATTTACTTAAGTTTATCTTGTTTAAAAAGCTAGAGGTTTCTTGAGGGTACTGCACCCACCTTTTATTCATTAATTCACCAAAGGTACATCGAAGGAGATTTCCTATATCCAAATAGCTTCAAAATCCAGAATCAAATACAGAATCTTAGCTCTGAAGGGGATTTGGGGATCATAAGCCAATACACAAATATCCACCGCACAAGATGTGGGGCTGACATACGGTAAACAGTATGAGAGAAAATGGTTGAGGGAGTTGCAGAGGTAACTTGTTATGGTGCTTTCCTAAATTTTCTCTGAAAGTCTTATAATGTCTTATTCACCTGAGAAGATGGTAAGCTCTCTGTATGTCTTACTTGTCTGTCTGTACCTGCCATGGTGCACCTACCACAACAGCTAGCACGAAACAGGTGTTTAAAAATGTCTGCTGAAGGGTCAATTGAGGTGGCACTGACTGAAGCTAGACCTCGAAGGACGAGATGGATCCTGAGTGATGAAAGAGAAAAATAAATTTCTGATGGGCAATTTAAAGTGTTTATTTAATAAAGGACACCCATTAAGAGTGCGTGTAAGCAAAAAACAGTATCTGTGATGTTTCCCTTGGAGAAAAGAATTTAAAACTTTTGATATAACCCACTAATTGGGCTGAAAGTGTCTATTCATTCACCGATCACTTAAGAGCGATCACTTAAGTTTCTTGTTGGAATAAATACCTGTGTAAGCATTCATTTAACAAAGGCTACAAGAATGAGGCAGATGAAATATAAATAAATAAATAAAACCAAGTCTGGCCTTCAAGCAACCAACAATGTCGGCAGATAAGTAAAAAGAACTTGGAAGAGTAAAGATGTGTTATTAAAAAACTGAAGAATAAGGGATTGATCAGATTGCAGGAAGGAACCTTATACAAGAAGTGATGTAACCGAACACTGGAATGATAAGCAAGGTTTCATTCCAGAACAGGTATTGTGACAATATCTGCATGGCTTTTTACATTCACAAAATTCTCTCACAGGTCCTCTCCCACCTACTCTACCTACGGGATCTCAATTTTGCAACCACCAGTTAAGGCACAAATAACATCAATGCTCAAGGACTTAAGGAAAAGTGAAGAAAAACTACCTGGCAAGCAATGTCTTGAAAGCGTAGAAACATCAAGACAACCTGAGGGAGAGCTGGAGACGGAAGAGGAGGCCTACCAAAGGGACCACAGCCACCTGGGCCCAATTTGGAGTTTGGGAAGCAAAATTAGGCTGGGCGGGTGGGGCCGCCAGAAGGGGCGAGGATCTGCCGCCCCGAGGGAAGGAAGGTGCCTGAGGCGTTTGTCATCGGCTCGCGCGCCCCTAGCCCAGGATTTTGTGCCCGGTCCCCCAGGCCCCAGGCCCCGGCGCCGCGCGCAGCCGCCCCGCCCCAACCAGGAGGCAGGGATGCTCGGCCCACCTGGTCCATCTTGGGTATCACCTTCCGCCGGCCTCCCATCTGGAAGCGCAATAGGTTGTAGAACTCCTCCGGGCGCCCCAAGCACTTCACGAACTCCATGGTAGCGGCGGGCTCCCGGGGATCGGTGCTCACTTCCCTGTACACCTCTGGTGGACACCCGCCAGCACACAGCAAAGGATTAAGCCGGGGTGGCGCGGCTGGTGGGGCGGGGCGTAGGCGGGCCCAGTGCAGGGTGCCACGCCCACATCCCGCCCACCTCAACGGGTCTCTGGCTCTCGCGCCGCTTCCCGTGGGCTCGCGGGGTGGACTGACGGTCTCTGACTGGCTAGGACCGCTCGCACCAGGAAGACGCAGACCAATCGGCGGTAGGATGAGTCTGGCGTGACGACCACAACCTCTGGACTAATTGGAGAATGAGAAAGGGACAGGCGAGCGGGATTGGTGCTTTTATGGGGGCGGGCCTTTTCCTCAGCTCTCCCTAGGCGGACGTGAGGCTGGAACACAGAAGGGTCCTAACGTGGCGCTGCGGCTTAGGTGCAGGGGATTCTGGCCCAAGCGTGCGCTTTCGGTGAGAACCCAGCAGACCCCAGCGGGCGACAAGACGCTATTTGTCAGTAATCCCTCCATCTGTTTCGTCGTGTTTTGTCCTGCCGGCCGGATGAGCTCTTCACGGTCTGCACGCGGCCGCGCTCCTCCTGCGCTGGATCGGCGCAAGGCAAAAGGCGGGTGGGCCCCCCACCGCGGGGTCGGTGCTTCTTGCAACACAAGACGGCAAAAGCTTGGCAGGGCCATCCGCGGCACTTGCAGCACATGGAACCCCGGGCACCTGGCCCAGCAGTGACACCCCTTCTTTGCCCGCTTCACAAAGCCTTTCACTTCCGAGGGATAGCACTCACTCCTACAATTTCAACTCTAGGATCTCTTTAAGGTGCTTTAGATCCCGAACGAGTCTGAAGTTTTTCTACGACCTCTGTAAGAGGGATGTGGAAATTTAGAGCTCCATCGGAGGTCTCTCGAGTCCTAGAAACTACTTGCTACTGCAGCTTCCCACCCCCAATCTATTTTAACACAGCAACCAGCTATCGTTTTCAATTTAAGCCAGATCCAATCACTGCCTAAAACTCCGCAACCTCTTCCCTTTTCAGTAAAAGCCTACGTCCCTAAAAGTGTCTACAAAGGCCTGTATCATTACTCCTCCACCCCCATTACCTTTCAGGCCTACAATCTTTTATCACTCTCCCATTCTCTGGCCCTAGGGCTTTTTTGTATAGCTGTTCACTTAACCCTTCCTGCACTATTTTACCACCAGATACCCAACTAGCTACCTCCTTCATGTCCTTGATGAAATCTCACCTTCTCATTTAGGCCCACCCTGGTCATTCTATTTTAAACAGCATTTGCACACCCACCCCCACTGCCACTGCTGATTCCCAGCCTGCTCTAGTTTTTTTCCCATAGTACTTATCATGTGCTAATAACAAGATTTAAGATGTTCAGTGTCTGTTGCCTATTGCTGGAGCGTAAGCTCAATGATTGGTAGATCTTTGTTTTGTTCACTGTCACACCCCCAAGTGTCTAGAGCAGTGTCTGACACATACTAGTTGAACAATTAATATTTACTGAACTAAGCTGGACCTCCTTTTTGAAGTCCTTCAAACAGTGCAAACTTAACATGTCCATAACTGAAACCTCTAACAAACTTTTTCTGGTGAATGGCACTAAGAGCCTCCCCAGCTGCCAATGATCAAATCTAGATGTCATCCCTAACTCGTCCTTTCCCTAAACTTGTCCCCTTTGAAATCATTCATCAAGTCTACAGAGTCCAAGGAACAAACATTTCTTGTCTTCATCTCTCCTTTGTGATCCATCTTGGTTTAAGTCCCATCTTTTCTCCCAAACTGTTTTGAAGTCAACTTCCCATTTCTCTCTCTCCTTGCATTCCTGTGTGACAGCTTGAGTAATTTATCTAAAACGCACCTTGATTATATTACTCTCTTGCCTACAATTCTTCAAATTTAAATTTCTCAAAGGAAATGCCTTTCAAGAGAATATTAAGGATTCTGGAAGAGAATAAAAACTCTCTCAGCGTGCCTGGGTGGCTCAGTCAGTTAAGCATCCGACTTCAGCTCAGGGCATGATCTCGAGGTTCACAAGAGCCCACTTCAGATCCTCTGCCCCAGTCTCTTTTGCCCCCCCACCTCAAAATAAATAAACTTAAAAAAGAAAGAAAGAATAAAAACTCAGCATTTGGCAACCACATTCCTTTTTTTGGGTTTTAGCCACCTTCTATCCCATCACTGCCCTGCCTTCTAGCCCTGGCCCAGCCCTGGCAGCACTGGGGGGGTTCTCAGACCGCAGTATACCCCAGTCTATGCCAGAGTAATTCACCTCCAGGGTGCTCTCCCCTGCTCTTCGCCTGGCCCCCCACCTCACGGTCATTACAGCTCAAGTGGAATCCCCTCCTTCGGAAATCATTTTCTGAAGTTCCCTGGCCTCATCATTATCTGTTCTTTAGCTTCAACAGCCATCCGCCGAGCATCAGCAGTGTGGCAGGCACTGCAAAAAACAAAGATGAGCAAGATGAGCTTTGACCCCAGAGAGTTTCCGGAGGCACCACGCAAGACACGGTTGATGTAATGGTGCTGGCATTTATTAGAGACATAGTTGAATCCTAATCCAGCTCCTGAGTCTGACCCACGTGCCCAGCCAGAGACTGCATATACAAACAGACAATGCTGTTATATACCATAACGGCACTCTGATCCACGACCTCTGCAGCAATAGGCCCAGAATAGTCAGGACTAGGTCAGTAACTTCTCTTATTGTGCCCTTCCTTTCCACTCAGGAACAACCACAGAAAGTCAAATAAATCGCTTAAGATACCCAGCTGCCAGTTAGCCTGCTTCCCGCTCCTCTGTGCCAACCTCCTCCCATCAGAGCACACCTGACTCCTTCCCTTTTGTTCATTATAAAGCTTTCCCACTCCCCTGCCTCTGAGTCTCTGCCAAATGCAGATGACAAGTGATAGTGGCTGCTGCCCTTGCTACACGGCAAGCTCTGAATAAAGGGCCTCACTTGTTCCATTTCAGTAGTCTGTATTTCCACGGATCTCAGTACTTGCATCATATTCAGTGGATGCTCTCATCTGGAAATTGGTGTGTTCCAGTATCTCTCTTCTGTCCCTTCCCTGTGAACTCAAGGCCAGAGGCCAGGTCACAATGTCACATCTGGCACAGTGCTTGCCACCGAAAAAATCTCCACTACTTCCTGTGGGATAACAATGCTTGAAATTGGGACTGTACTCAAAATTTTCTTTTTTTTTTAATTTACTTTTTTTTAAAGATTTTATATATACATTTTAAAGTTTATTTTACTTGGAGAGAGAAAGTGTGTATATGTGCGTGTGTGTGTGTGCTAGAGTGTGTGAGTTGGGAAGGGGCAGAGAGAGGGAGAGAGAGAATTTTTTTTTTTTAATTTTTTTTTTTAATGTTTTATTTATTTCTAGGAGAGAGAGAGAGAGAGAGACAGCGTGAGCAGGGGAGGGTCAGAGAGAGAGTGTCACAGACTCTGAAACAGGCTCCAGGCTCTGAGCTGGCAGTCAGCACACAGCCCGACGCGGGGCTCGAACCCACAAACCGCGAGATCATGACCTGAGCGAAAGTCGGACGCTTAACCGACTAAGCCACCCGGGCGCCCCTGGGAGAGAGAGAATTCTAAGCAGGCTCCACGCTGTCAGCACAGAGCCCAACTTTGGGCTCAAACCCATGAACTGTGAGATCATGACCTGTGCTTAAATCAAGAGTCAGATGCTTAACCGACTGAGCCACCCAGGTGCCCCTTTAAAAGATTTTATTTTTAGGGGCGCCTGGGTGGCTTAGTTGGTTAAGCGTCCGACTTTCGCTTAGGTCATGATCTCGCGGTTCGTGGGTTTGAGCCCCGCGTCGGCCTCTGTGCTGACTGCCAGCTCAGAGCCTGGAGCCTGTTTCAGAGTCTGTCACTCCCTCTCTCTCTGACCCTCCCCTGCTCACGCTGTCTCTCTCTCTCCTAGAAATAAATAAAAATATTTAAAAAAAAAAGATTTTATTTTTAAGCAACCCTCACACCCAACATGGGACTTGAACTCACAACCCCGAGATAAAGTCACATGCTCCACTGACTGAGACTGTCAGGCACCTCCGCACTGGAACTTTTAGAACATAGTCCGGCACTCACTTATCCTCCCTACCCTCAACAGCATTTTTTCCCATAACCTACTGAAACATTTTTAATACTCTTTATAATAAGCCAGACTCCCCCAACTAATGTAGGGGTCTTTTTCTTCTTTATCCTTGTGTTCCAGACCCAGCATTTAGAAGGCATTTAAGAAATCTTTATTATAGGGCACCTGGGTGGCTCAGTCAGTTAAGCGTCTGGCTTCAGCTCAGGTCACATTTCGAGGTTTGCCAGTTTGCCCCATATTGGGCTCTCTGCTGTCAGCTCAGAGCCCGGCTTGGAATCGTGGTCTCCCTTGCTCTCTGCCCCTTCCCTGCTCATGTTCTATCTCAAAAATGAACAAACATTAAAAAAAAAAAAAGAGGGAAGGAAGGGCGGGAGGGAGGAAGGAAGGAAGGAAGGAAAGGAAGGAAGGAAGGAGGAAGGAAGGATGGAAGGATGTATGTATGTTGGAAGGAAGGAAGGAAGGAGGAAGGAAGGAGGGAAGGAAGGAAGGAAGGAAGGAAGGAAGGAAGGAAGGAAGGAAGGGAGGAAAAGAAAAAAAGACTTACTGAATGGCTGGGGCCAATGAAATCTAACATTGAGTACCAAGTTTTTCACAATGTCAGTATCACATAACTCCAGTTCCTGAGATAAATAAATCTTTCCCCTAGAATCTGTTGAATACAAATCTCACCTCTCCTTACTTCTAAGTGAATCCCGGACTCTCCCTCTGTGAATCCCACCCCTCACCTGCAATGCTGTCAAGCAGAAGCCTCTCCTTCCATCCAAAAGGCACAGGGTCAGTGAGAGTAATTCTACTGTTCCATCCTCCCCCCACCCCTGCTGCTGTTTCTGTATCACCATCACCTCTTTTCTAGCTCCCATTCACTCCAGTTATGCCACATGTTCCTCCCTCCTTTCAGGACCAACCAGAACTTTCTGCCAGCCTCCTGCCATAATGAATAAAATCTTGGAGGGGAGCATGGTAACTGTGGTTTCTGTCAGCTCTCCAGGTTTCTGCTTCCACATTTCCTCCATGGAGAACCCAGTCCTTGTAATATTTTTTAATGTTTATTTATTCTTTGAAAGAGAAGAGGAGAACATGAGCAGGGCTGGCACAGAGAGAGGGAGACGCAGAACCTAAAGCAGGCTCCAGGCTCTGAGCTGTCAGCACAGAGCCCCAATGTGGGGCTCAAACCCATGAACCAGGAGATCGTGACTTGAGCCAAAGTCAGACGCTCAACCAACTGAGATGCCTAGGCGGTGCCCCCTCAACCCCACCCCAGCCTGTGTAATTCTGATGAAGTTCTGATGGTACCCACAGCAGCACCTACAACTCAACTGTTAGGTGAGGTATTTTCCCCATTCGACAGACTTTAGGTAAGTCAGTGAAGTCAGAAAAAGATGTCTGCTTCTGAGAGGACAGAGAAGGCATAAGAATGATTCTTCCATATTTTTCTGTAAACTTTATTATCTTATCCTATTTTATTTTATCTTATTGTACTCTCTCAGAGAGGGAGAGAGAGAATGTGAGTGGGGGGAAAGGGGCAGAGGGAGAGAGAATCCCAAGCAGGCTCTGCACTGTCAGCAAGCACAGAGCTTGAAGCGGGGCTAGTGAGATCATGACCTGAGCCAAAATCACATCAGATACTCAACCAACTGAGCCACGAAGAAGTGTCCCTGTTCTGTAAACTTTATCACTTGAATCTCTTGATATCTGTAATTTAAAAGATAATAAAGACACTTTAAATAATCAAGATTCTCATTCACTTCCTTGGCCTTCTACCATTCTTACCCAGACCGCCTTCAACTGTGGGTTAATACTTCGTCCATTTCATTGTTTTGGAACGCATGCTACTCTCCCTGCTGGAGAAAGTCCAGGAGGTAGAGCAATTCACCCTGCTTGTTCAATATAGCTCTGCAACCCTTCCCTTGAACCCTAAGCAGCTCTGAATTCTCAGAACAGCTATTACAAAACTCACCACCCCCCTCCTTTGTACTTGAAAAGATCATCTTTAAGTGCTGGCACTACTGTGCTCTCCAGTTTTCCCTCTTAATTAATTATATACAAATCCTCACAGTATATCCACCTTTGATTTATTTAATTTTTTGAATGTTTTTTCTTCAAATTTATTTTGAGAGAGACAGAGACAGAGCATGTGCAGGGGAGGGGCAGAGAGAGGGAGGGAAACACAGGCTCCGAAGCACATCAGATGGAGAGTAACCCCGAGAAGCTGAACAAAGTGCTGGCCCAGGCTGGGGTCACAGGCCAGTGGCGCTGCTTCGAGGGCAGGATGTGCTGGGGCTGGAGGACGACGCTCTAGGCTTGGTGCCAGCGCCTGCCTGCGCGCTGCTGCTGTTCCCCTCACGGCTCAGCATGAACTTCAGGAAAAAACAGATCGAAGAACTGAAGGGACAGGAAGTGAGTCCTAAGGTAAACTTCATGAAGCCGACCATCGGGAACTCCTGTGATACCGTCGGACTCATACATGCAGTGGCCAATAACCAGGACAAACTGGAGTTTAAGGATGGATCTGTAAAAACTCCCTTGGGCCAAAAGGTGAGGGGCTTGCAAATGAGGATACCAACCACTGTTTGATCTCAAACTCTATTTGGGTAGAAGGTCAGGGGTGGAACAACCTACCTCCTCCTGGCTTCAGCAAGCCCCTGAGATGTAAATCTTTAGTGAACATTGTGATTAGAATGGTCAAACATGTTCTTCAAGCAGCTGTTAAACAACCCGCACCTCTAACGACAAGATTCTCTCTTCTGTACACCGGCTTCGCCCCTTTCCCTCTATAAACCCTGAGCCATGGCTCGGCGGGGCGCTCTTCTGAGGATTCTTCGGGTGCTCGGGAGGGGCCATCCGGCCTGACTAAAATAAACCTGAATAACCAACTCCTTTAGTGTTTTGTGGGCTTTGTCCTCGGTGATTCTCCTTTGGAAAAGGTGGTCTAACAGATCCGTCCTGAAACAGTTTCTTTCTGAAACAGAGAAGCTGTCCCCTGAAGACAGAGCAAAATGCTCTGAGATGAGGCCATTCAGGCTGTGGCCCAGGAAGGCCAATGTCAGGTAGATGACAAAGTGAATTTTCATTTTATTCTGTTTAACAACATGGATGGCCATCTCTATGAACTTGATGGACGAATGCCTTTTCTGGTAAACCATGGCACCAGCTGAGAGGACTCCCTGCTGCAGGATGCTGCCAAGGTCTAGAGAATTCACTGAGCATGAGCAAGGGGAGGTCTGCTTTTCTCTGTGGCACTCTGCAAGGCAGCCCGATGCCCTAGGGGAGGGACAGAGCTTTCCCCTGCCTCTTCCCTTCAGCGTGAAACCTGTCCCCACAACTCAGTCTAAAATGCTTCAGTGCTTGTGGAACACAGCTGTGTTCTCCTTTGGTTCTGCAGATACACTCTCACCCTCAACCACACCCAGGCACTAGCAGAGCTCAGCTGTCCATCGAGCAAAATTGGATAGAAGCTTCAGGTGGCGAAGCATTGTGCCTCAGTATGTATTGTACTCAATAGCTTAACGCTTTAAATGGCCACTTTGGTTTGTGTCTGTTAAAGTTAAAGCCTTGGATATGGTTTAATTGTCTGTCCTTAACATAAATAAAACTTTTCTGCTGATTAAGGCATGAAGGAAAAAAAAACCAAACCCATGAACCGTGAGATCCTGACCTGAGTTGAAGTCAGACACTTAACGGATCCACCCAGTCGCCCCAATTTTTACCCTTTAATCAATGACTCTCCTCCCTGACCTCCTCTTTCTCATTTCCTTGGAGACTAACCTTCTTGAAGGATAGACCTCATCACTTCTTCCTCAGCTTCCATGCCATTTTCAGTCTCTTTAGACTGGCTCCCACTCTGCACAAATTGTTCTCTTGAAGGCTCTCATGACCGCATTTGATTGACTGACAAATGCAAAGGTCTCTTCTCAATATTCTCCTCCTTCAACTCAGCATGAGCCAGTATTATGGACTATTAGCATCTACTTGATTTTTCCTCCTGTTTTATTTGATCTTTCATGGACTGGCGTCTCTTTCTGTTCTTGCCCCTTAAACCCAAGACATTCTCTACGGTCCCACTGTGACTGCCATCTTTCCTCACACTATGTGATGGTCCCTGTTAACCTTCTCTGACTGAGCGCCATGCTCTGCGGAAGGCTCCCACAGCTGCGCCTCCCAGCCCGGCCTGCACGTGCAGAGAACCAGGCCTACCCCAACTATGCTGTCCCTCCAGCTCTGGTGCCATACAGGTGCCTCCGGCTCAACACACCTCAGGCCTGAACTTCCTCCCAGAACCTGCTCACCTCCCCGCTGATCGTCCCTTTCAGTCAGCAGGGAGGCTCCTCTAGCTCAGGCGCCAGGCCTGAGCCATCTTCAGCTCTTCCCCTCCAACCGCAGCCTCAAGTCTCCAAGTCTAGAGACCCAGGAGCTCGACCCCGTGGCTGCTCTTGCACCTCTCCCCCTTTCAATTCCCACTGCTGTTTCCGGTTCTATCACTTCTTTTAGCAACAGCAGCCAACAGTGTTTTTCTCCTTCCTTTTCTACCAATCACAATGGAGTAGACTCACACACAGGCCATGGTCCCCAGCCCTCCCCTCATGTTTCTAGAACTTTCCCAGACCATCTCCCTTTTGTATTCTGGACCAACTGTACTGATAAGATGTTGCCTTAGAGGAAACGGTCTGTCTGGACATCGTCTCTGCCCTATCATTTCACCTTTATGTTATCCCATGTGAGTTATAAAGGTAAATCTGAATTAAGGAAACATATATACGTGTAAGCATATATATACACATACACACATATATTTCTGTATAATATATATACATACATAGACATACATCCAAAACTGCAGAAGTATCTTCTCATAGATACAAATAGCGATCTATTACTCAAATAGTAGTTTCATAGCATCCAGTCTGGAAATAGGGTTTTACAAACTAATTTCAGTTAAAAACCCCATTTCCCACCCCAGCCAACTCTTACATTGAAGTCTTAACCTGCCATGCAGGATACTGGGATAGGACCTTTAAGGAGGTGATTAAAGTTAAATGAGGTCATAAATGTGGGGCCCTAACCCATATATTGGACTGGTGTCCTTCTGAGGAGAGGAAGAGACCCCGGTTATTACCGGCACATAGAGAAAAGACCCTGTGAGGACACCAAGAAGGCAGCTGTAAGCCAGAGAGGGACCTCAGGCCAAACCAACCTGCTGGCACCTTGGCTGTAGACTTTAGGCTCTGGAACCTTGAGAGCATACATTTCTGTTAAGTTTCCCATGTTGTACTATTTTGTTAGGCAACCCTAGCTGACTCATATATAGCCTAAGGTCAAAAGAATTGGCATATCTGTGAAGTAAAAAAGGTAACTAGGGTACAGCTGTTTAAGATACTTATGAAAGAAATAGAAAGTAGAAATGATTTAGATTGGATATAAGAATGTCATGACTGAGGGACACCTGGGTGGCTCAGTTGGTTAAGCATCCAACTCTTGGTTTTAGCTCAGGTCATGATCTCCCAGTTTGTGACATGGAGCCCCACATGGGGCTCTCCACTGACAGTGTGGAGCCTGCTTGGGATTCTCTCTTCTCTCTCTGCCCCTCCCCTTACTCACTTGCGCATGCTCTCTCTCAAAATAAACAAACTTTAAAAAGAACATTATTGAATAGGGTTGCATCATCACTATTGAATCCTACTGGTTGCAGGCAATGACCCAAAGAAACAAGGGACGGTGGAGAGGCACAGGTGAGAGGAGATTCAAATGATGCTTGCACAAGTGAGATCCTAAGAGATTATAGCCTTTTCCACACTCCATTCCAAGGTAGAGTAAAGGTGAAATGACTTCATGGTGAAATAAGGTTTGGAAGCAGCAGGCAGAGCAAAGTAAGAACAATTAGCAGAATTTTGCAGAATTCTGCAGAACTGGGAGATTGCAGAGTTCTGGGAGCCTTTTTGTGAGCTCCATGAAGCACCATGAGGGGGATCAGGCATTATTTGATGACAGAACCCTTCAGCTGTGAGACACCAGGGGCGATGCTTCTTCCTAGGGTCACATTTTCAGAGGTGCTGGATCAAAGGAAACTTGGCTACTTTCAGGGACATACCCCTAATGGTGTCAGTCAACACCTGGGTCAGTGGGAGGGCACAGTTATCGAGGCCTGATACAGAAGGAACTACAAAGTAGTGAGCGATACGTGTGTGCCCTTGAACCCTGTTAACTGTGTGATCTTAAGCAAGTTCTTCGGCCTCTAGAGTTCAGTTTCCTCATCTATAAAACAAAGACAACAGCAGTGAGTACTTATCTCCATGGGTCTTTTTTTTTTTTCAGATTATATGGCAATAACGAGGGTAAAGGCTTTCCTCATTTAGTACTCAGTATGTATTATTTGTGCTATAGGTTACAGGTCTGCCTTCACACATTCCTGATGGTGTAAGAGGAATGAGAGTAAAGGAAAGCCTTAAATATTAACCACTGTTTTTACAATTTTGCTCATGCAAATCACTATCTTCTACAGGTCAGAGGCTGGTGGCATTGGAAGTAAATCCATCCGGGCTCTGCCACATTTCTTGCCAGTGCAGCACACCTACAGGCAGAACTGCAGGTGTGTGTTCACCCCCTCCCTGCCCTGCTCCTTTTCAGTGGACCCATCAAACCAACTCTGCCAGTCCTACACAGCCGCCTTCACGGGGAGTTCAGGTATTTACAGTGTAAGAGCCTGACTGCCAAATAAAGACGACAACAGAAAATGCCAAAGAGCTTTATTTCACGTCAGTTCGAGACGTTGCTAACAACCTGACGACGTGTCTCTACAATCCTTGATTCTTGCGCAATTCAACGTATCAGCAGTCACAAATATATCACCTTGAGGAGGAAATAAGTAGCTTTTCTCTAAAGCTCACTGGGCATGGCAGGAAGGTGGCCAATTCCCTGGTTCCGCTCTTCCTCCCCCCTCCTTCTCTCGGGGTCTCCCTCCCCCAAGAAAGGATCCAGGTGGACCAGAATCCTCATGCTCTACTCCACCCTCATGACTGGATTCCAGTTTCCTGTTTCTCCAATGGAAGGCCTGAAAACCAACCAAGGTTTCAAAAACAAAACCCAAGGCCTGCAAAGCAACGTGGAGGCACAGCTGTTCTCCACAAGCTATCATTTTCACTGGCCTCCCACCCGGGAGGTTTCTCCCTTTACCGCTGTCATGAGTGTTCTCATCTTTCACAATGGCAGGATTCGATAGGAAGAATGAATCATAACTAGAGAAGAGGGAAAAAAAAAATCTAACCCTGTAGAAAGTGCCTTAGACAGAACACCAGAGAGATGGACAGCAGGGGCACTGACATTCCCCGGCTCCCCCCTCACTTGCGGTGCTCAGTCCCAAATACTGACAGCGCCCCCTTACCCGGCACGCGGGAATCACAGCCCCTGCAGAGCAGAGTGTGGTGAAGTAGGGGCCTGAGAGCCGGAGGAGGGCTGGCTCTGCCCTTGTTCGTTGGCCGGCAGCCTGGGCTGGCACTGCGGGCACCACCAGGTGAGCCTCTGGAAGCCGCCCGGAGGCCCAAAGGCCTCTTTCATAACCTGGTGCCCAGCGGGGCACTGCTCCTTCTGGTAGACCTGCGTGTGCTGCTGTCTGCCCTGGAACTTGCCCCGAAGCCAGTCTGCACTGAACTCTACCACATGATCCACCAGGGCCTCGAGTCGTGGAGGACTGAGGAGGGAGCCCAGAGAGAGGGGATGGATCCCAGCTCTGTACAAGGCTTCGTTCTTGATGATGTTCCCTGGGAGGAGGCAGGGAGAGGACAAGGGAGGGAAAAAGAACAGATCCATGAGGAGCCCTGTCTGCAAAGTCAGCAGAGCAAACTGCAGCTGGTTGGAAGGCAGCAGGGAGCTCCCCCAGAAGACCTGGAGCCAGCTCTACCACGGACTGGGGGCTCCTGGGCAAGTCATACAGCCTGAACCAACTTCCTGTCTGCCAAGTGGGTTTGCTAATACTTACCTTTAAGGTTGCTGTGAAGATGAAATGTAATAAACTGAGGCATGGTCCGTGTTACAGCAAAGAGGTTATCAAAACAGGCTACGGAACCTATCTGCCTCTGAACCTCTGCTCAACCAGACCCTAGCTATGTAACCTTGGAAAGTTCCTTAACTTCTATAAGCTTCACTTTCCTCATCTCTAAAATGGGGCTTGGTTACCTGGCTTTTGTGAGCAGTAAATGAGAATTCTCTCTCTTTCTCATACACATACACACACACACACACACACACAAATGCTGAGCACTGTGGCTGGTACACTGAAAGTCCTCAATAAACATTAGCTATTATTAAAATATCAAGCATAATGCCTAAAGTAGAAAGTGTTTAAGAAGTGTTATTTCATTATTTTTCTACTGCTGCCACATTCCCTGAAGTCAGTCTTGAGCCCTCCTTCTAAAATCAGTTAACTGATTCTCTTCAAAATGTTCCAACAGCACACTTTCTTTAACCTCTACTAGGCATTTGCCACAATCTATCTAAGTTATGGTGACCGAAGTCTGTGTTCGCCAGGCCCTTAATAGCCTCCTTAAGGAGGGAAGCGGAGCTTGGTGGAAGGCAGGTGTTCAGCACGCGTGGGATGGATGAACGATTCACTGCAAACTAGATTCTTGGCCCAGCTGTACCGCCTGTCTGCAATGTGTCCTTTGCTTTAGTTGCTTCATCCAAATAAAGGGAAAACGAATAAGTAACTATCCTACAGAGAAACAGTAAGAATGAAAGCAGGCCTGGCATGTTAGAGTCACTTAAGAAAATGCTGGCTGATATTACTATTGTTAGTAGTAACAGTTAGTAGAGCATTAGCTCCCGCTATAAATATTGCAAAGGCTACTTTTAGAGGTCTCTTTATTCCTCTTTATGAGCAACAGTCTTCCTGTGAAAACGTGAGGCCGTCGTCTGGTGAGCCCCTGGGCCTCCTCCCAGGTCACAAGGCGAGCTATGGCCACGGCAGGCATGAGGCGATGTTGTCGTACATCAGGTGATTTTGTCATCACCAGCTTGCTCGACTGCCTCAGTAGCCAATCACAGGTGCGGTGAGTTCTTCTAGTTCAGCCAATTAGCTGTTCTAGTTTTCACAGTGCTCAGCTCTCCCACCTCAAAATGCTCACAGTCTCATTGCTTATGACCCTTGCACAGAGAGAAGGAAACTGCTTCCCTGGTCATGTCTTTTAAGCTCCCAACGGAGGCCTGAGGCGTGTTTGCTTTGGCCAGGAGGCAGCTCCATCTGCCCCAGAGAGGCCTCGCCAGCAAATGTGCTGCTCACTGCTCTCCCACAGCAAACTGACAGCTTTCAGTTCCCAGCAGACACGGATCAGGTGATCGAGTTCCTCCTGCGTGCCAGGCACCGCACCAGGCAGTGAAGCATTCAAGGAGGAAGAAGACGGGACTCTCGCCCCCTTAGGAAATTATGCTGGCATGTGGCCACCAGCTGACTTCAGCTTCTAATATAATTAGGATGCAAATTCTGCAGCTGGGAGAGAAGGTAGAAACTGCCTAATCTAACCCCTTGAGTTTAAAAATGAGGAAAGTGAAGCTGAAGAGGTTAAATGATGGCCTCAAGACCAGCCGTACTGGCGCACCTGGGGTGGGTATCCTCCCTTTCCCATCAGTCATACCTAAACCTGAGAAGTATCTTTGGTCCAGCAGTGTATAGCAGACAGGCTGCTCCTGGCTCAGAACTTCTAAGGCTTGTCCTCGATGGAACTTTTCAGACAAGATGTCAGAGGTGGGTGTGACCACTGGGGAAGGGCTCCAAGCCATCTGACAATTATAAAATGCCAGGAAGCCGCCACCGCCAAAGTACAGGACCAACCTGGGAAGAAAGAAAAGATCATGCATACGTGGTGCATACATTTCAGGGCACGCATACACACAGCTCCCACTCGAGAGTCAGGCCAGACTGTCCACAGTGCTCCTACTCCACAGTCATGATTAACCCAGGGAAGCTAAGACCCCCAAAGAGAAAAGGTACGGCTCTGCCAGAGTCATAAAAGTCTCAGGGCTAAATGCAGTGATTAAAAGAAAACATCTGTCTCGCTCCACTTCTCTGACCACAGCAATACATGGTCACTGAAGACAATGTGGAACACACTAAGCCCGACAGTGTGGCAATCTGCACAAAACAGTCTGTTATAAAGGACAGAGAAATGAACGCTAAAGAGGCACGAACTCCCAGTCTAGGCAGGATTTACTAAGAAATCCGTATTCACACGTACTCCCAGGGGATTCCTGAATTCCAAGGACAGAGGAGAAACTTTATGAACTTTGATAAAGAAATAATGGGTTACTTTGTAAGGGCAGATAATCAGACCGCAACTGAACTCCACATCTGAAAGGGAATATCCACATAGCTGACCTAGATGGTACCTTCCGTGGAAGTAAAAAGACAGCTTCAGAGGAAGAGGACTTGGAGACACATCTCCCATAGCATCTGAGGTTAACTACTCAAGGAAAACTATGTGTCCAATGGAAATGAGATCAGTAGGGCCCTCAAGCCAAGGTGAATAGAAAAGGGGGTGGGTCATAAGGGGCAGCACTGGGTTGCATAATATTTATTGTGAGATATAAGTACAGCAGCATACCTGAGAACCATAATGTGTAAGGAAGGGATATGTGTATGTATATGTAATACATATATTATTTATATATATAAAATTTATATATATAATTTATATATATTATATATGTATACACATACACACACACACAGAATTCAGCTAAGTGTGAGCACTTCTGCAAAGCCATGAGTATGTGCATTCTCAGCGACCAGCAACACACACACACACACACACACACACACACACACACAAAGAATTCAGCTAAGTGTGAGCACTTCTGCAAGGCCATGAGAATGTGCATTCTCAAGGACCAGCAATGACTCCTCTGGGAATCTGCACTAAGGAAATAATCCTGAAAATGGACAGAGATTTACACACCAAGATATTCCTCTCACGGTGCAGTAGTCAAGCCGTACAATGTCCTTCAGAGCCATCCCATCCTCAAGAGCCACGCTTTTGGGAAAGTTCTTCCTTTTTTCTAAGCTGCCCCCATAGGTTTCCTCCCCTCTCTGAGTACAGACCACAGTGTGCTATTACAGGTAGACAGAGAAGCGTCTTCTCTCTCATAGGATGTGCGCACCCCGAGAGCAGGGAGGACAGCCATGTGAGCGAGCCCACAGAGCCGGGCCCCAAGCCTGCATGAAGGGGCTGTGTTAAATACTGCCCACCCTGCAGAGCCACAGGTCCCGGCCTGCTCAACCACACCATTACCTTGGAATGGGGTCCCTCCAGTCACCCTTCTTGTTTGCTTTCTTCGCTCTGGAGAACTCGTTCACCCAAATGCTGCCAAATAAACCAAAGCTGACCTGCAGCCACCTCTCAGCGGCCCCTGCGGGAGTGCCTCTCTGCAAACACTCCAAGCCATTGTCTCCACTGGGAACGACACGCTCCATGGACGGACATAACTGGTTAGAGATTTCCCAGCTGCTGGGCCCCAAGGCCTGCTTTTGGTCCTCAGCCTCTTCCTCCCTCTCTCCTTCCTGCAGAAGCTCTGGCAGTGACTTGTTGCCAAGGGACCCAAGTTCTTCATCTGGATCAAATCTAAGGAATAATTTCTTTCCATGGACCTGGAAAAAAAATGCACATGATCTAATAAGACTTGGCTATGGAGTTGTTTGTGCTCTCCCAAAATCTGTATGTTGAAACTTAACCCATAGTGTAATGGTATCTGGAGGTGAGGCCTCTGGGAGGTAATTAGGCCATGAGGGTGAGGTCTTCATGAATGGGATTAGTGTCCTTAAAAGAGACCTCAGAAAGCTCCCGTGCCCTTTCCATCAGGTGAGGATGGCAAGAAGATGGTTGTCTATGAATTAGGGTGCAGGTCCTCACCAGACACCCAAACCTCCAGGCCATCTGATCTTGGATTTCCAGCCTCTGGAACTGTAAGAGATAAATCTCTTTGGTGGACAAGTCCCCTCATCTGTGGTATTCTGCTAAAGTAGTCTGAATGGACTGGGACAGCCTTACAGACCCAGAAAAGGGAAGACGAGAAGAGGGGTATGCAGATCTCTCTCTGAATGCAAATTTATCCCCTTCTGCCCCTTCCATGAAGCTTTCTCAAGTTGAGTGTTTTGTACCTGGCTTTTGCTCTCCACTCAAGTCGTGTAGGCAGTTAGCAGACAGTTTTCTTTCTTTTTTTTTTTAAATGTTTTATTTATTTCTGAGAGAGAGAGACCGCGTGAACAGGGGAGGGTCAGAGAGAGAGGGAGACACAGAATCCGAAACAGGCTCCAGGCTCTGAGCTGGCAGCACAGGGCCCAACATGGGGCTCGAACCCACGAACCGTGAGATCATGACCTGAGCCGAAGTCGGACGCTTAACCAACTGAGCCACCCAGGCGCCCCTAGCAGACAGTTTTCAATGTGACTGAAAGCAAGACTTAGATTAGCAATGACACAGATTCACGCTAGACAGCAGGACGACACTACAATTCCTGAGGGGAAATGCTCCTAGTGCTTTCACAGGTTGGCTAAGAAATAAATGCAAATTGTCATTCTTGTATTTAATTAATATCTTTTTCTTTGTTAGAAATAACCAACACACACACACACACACACACCCCCCACCCCACACAAACAGACAGCAGGTAAAGTATTGTATTTTATACACTGTAAATATACAATGTATTTTACACATCTTAAAATCTGGTACCTCTCAACTCACTAAACTGGATTTAGAATAATCAACCACAAGAGAACTCACAATAAAAATATAATCAGTAGGGGCGCCTGGGTGGCTCAGTCGGTTAAGCATCTGACCTCAGCTCAGGTCATGATCTCACGGGTTCGTGGGTTGGAGCCCCGTATCGGGTTGTGTGCTGACAGCTAGCTCAGAGCCTGGAGCCTGTTTCAGAATCTGTGTCTCCCTCTCTCTCTGATCCTCCCCTGTTCACGCTGTCTCTCTCAGAAATAAATAAAAACATTAAAAAAATAAAAAAACGATAATCAATAAAAATTGAGTATCAATCAACAAAAAGTGATTAGTGAATCAAACCATAACATGTATATAAAATATAATAAGGAAAAGAATTCACCTCATACCAATGAAAATGATTTCAGTAAAAGAGGAGAAAAGGAAGTATAGGTAAAAGAATGTTCCAGCTGCTTCGTATTCTATTTTCATTTTGCTAGCCCTAGTATGTAATATGCATGTCCAGATTCCAGGATGAGCTGATCCTGCATGATTTGAAATCCAGGCAAAACCAAAACACCTGGCATCAATAATGGAATCACCTATGGTACTTTCTCAGCTACCAAAAGTACATAGAGATCACACAGTTCTGATATCATCTCCAGTTTGTCAATAAGTATAAACATTATTACTGTAGCAGTTCTTCAAAATCCTCTCTCTAAAAGAGGGCATTACCAGGGCGCCTGGGTGGCTCAGTCAGTTGAGTGTCAGACTTCGGATCAGGTCATGATCTCACGGTTCATGGGTTCAAGCCCCGTGTCAGGCTCTGTGCTGACAGCCAGAGAGCCTGGAGCCTGTTGCACATTCTGTGTCTCCCTCTCTCTCTGACCCTCCCCTGCTCACACTGTCTCTCTGTCTCAGAAATAAATAAAACATTAAAAATTTTTTTAAATAAATAAAGAGGGCATTACCTTTCTCAATAATTCCAGAATAACTCCTCTGTAAATCTGAACACAGTAGTTTGCTGCTACATATTAGAAAACGCTTCACTGAGCAACATAAAAAAACTGGAGAAAGAATTAAGTAGGCAAAACAGGGTTTGCTCCAGATAATACTCTCTTCATGAAAATTCACCAATGTTGGTATAATGCTGATGAAAATATTTGTCAAATGCCCCTCTCGGGGTCAAAACAATCATCAGGTCAAAAATGCCTAGGTCAAGACATCATTGGCAATTTCTACTGTCTCTCTTTTAAATTCCTGTGAAATGGTTGTTATTTCAATTAACTAACCATTAGTTGAGCTTATACGATGTGTCAGGCAGTATGCTAGGCTCTGAGGGCATACAGATGAGTAAGTCTCCACTCTTTCCCTTTGGAAACTCATTATTTCAAAAGGAAATTCTTGACACAAGCTACAACATGGATGAACCTCGAAAACACTATGCTTAGTCAGTTAAAGCAGTCACAAAAGAACACATGTTGCATGATTCCATATATGCATATATTCCAAAAAACGTGAAATGTTTTTTTAAAAAGGGCAAATCTATAGAAGCAGAAAATACATTAGTGTTGTTTAGGGCTGGGGATAGAAGGCTGGGATAAAATGGGGAGTGACTGCTAAGAGGTACAGGGTTTCTTTCTGGGGAGATGAAAATGTTCTAAAATCGATTGTGCTAATAATGGTTGTAAAACTATGTGAAGATACTAAATGCCACCAAATTGCACATTTTAAATAAACTGTATGTTATGTGAATTATATCTCAGTATATAATTGAGATAATTGGAGGATTGGTTAAAAGTCTAATTATGTAGTGGGGTGGGAGATCTAACCCAAAAAGGATGGAATAGAAACATTAGCAGCCATGTGAGGACTCAATATTTATCCCCCATGCACTCTTTCTCGGGCAGCTCCCGGAGTGTGTGCTTTGTAAAACGAGAGGGGAAAACAAAGGAGAAGACATGGAACCTGGTGTCGGGGGTGCTGCTGACTGGCTCCCCAGCTCGCTCTCTCCTCTTCCCTACTGACAAACCTGCCGAATTATGGGGATCTCAATATTCTCCGCTAAAAACCTCTGTCTCCCAGACTCCCTTAGCAATGAGGCAGCCAGTGATATATATGCAGGAGTGGTCAAATGTGATTTCCGGAAAAGCTCTTTCAATCAGGTGAGCCATGAGGTGCCTGGGTGGCTCACTCAGTTAAATGTCTGACTCTTGGTTTCAGCTCAGGTCATGATGTCCCAGTTCGTGGGATCAAGCCCTGAGTCAGGCGCTGCACTGTCAGTGAGGGGCATGCTTGGGATTCTCTCTCCTCTCTCTGGCCCTCCCCCACTCTCTCTCTCTCAAAGTAACTAATAAAACAGGTGAACCAGCAGCTTCCAGGTCCCTTCTGCCCTATCCCCCTTCCTTCCTCTTTCTTCTTGCCTCGAATGTAATGGCTGGAATCCCAGCAGTCATGTTATCATCATGAGGATGAGGGTCACACCTCAGGGAGTGGAGAGCAGAGAACCCGATGCCTAATGATCACGTGTTGTTCCCATACCACCCTGGACTGTGTTCTCTGGACTTCCCATTATTTCAAGGGTGGGGGGAGGGGGGGAATCTCCAGACATGAATAAGTTGTTCTTCTGAATCCGTTATGAGTAATAAAACACAATTCCAGATACAGAAACTGGAGAACCGACAAGGAAAGACAGGGAAGTGACATGCCAGAAAAACAGGTGGCATGGAGTGGAGCCAATCTTTTCCCTGCTTCATCAGCCCACTGTTCTCATTCTGTCTCCATTTCCCTGTCTGTAACTGCTTCACAAACCTCAAATGCCCTTTCTTTTCCTTTTGGACCATCAAAATCCTCCATCCTTCAAGATCCAACTCAAATCCCACCTCCGTCATGAAGTCTTTTACTCCAGGCCACAAGGACCTCTTCTCTGCTGAGGCCCTCAAATGGGCCTTAATCATATGTTCCCCTCCTTCCTGTTCACCATTACCTAACAGTTTCTTCTGTTGCAGATCCAGGTCTTACTTTCCAAATTCGACTCTCAGATCCTTAGGAGGGAGAGATGCAGAGAAGGAAGTGCAGTGGTGAGAACTTACCACCCACATGCCAGGCTGTTCCCCAAGGCCATGTCCCAGAAGTTTCTTGGGCTCCCACAACTGCCGGTTTCTGCCTTGGTTTCCTAGGAAACCGGCTCCCAGTTCCATCTCCAGGCTCCCTTTGCACACAGTCTTCAGTCCACTCAGCCATTCCGTAAATATTCTCTGAGAGCCAGCTCTGTGGCAGGCACGGGCTAAGTGCTAGTGATCCGGAGATGAAAGGATAGAACCCTGCCCCTGCAAACCTTGCAATGTAGCAGCTGGTAAAAGAGTCCAAAGGCTCCCGTGGGAGAAGCACAAATCTGGAAGCCAAGGGGCCGGGGCTCCAGGTGGCTGTGTTAATTTGGGTTGAGAGTTCTACCTCTCTGAGCCCCCATCTCCAAATGTTGAAAATATAAGTGAAGGTCTAAGGCCTCTTTCAGTTCTAACCAAGAATGGTTTTATAACCCATGGGCTATGTGTGCAGGGAAAGGTTTGGAAAAAAGAATCAGCATTGATGGAGCACCTATCTGTGCCAGGCATAAAGTCTGTTTAATACAGTTTTAACTGGTAAGTTATTTAACCCCATTTTACAACTGCAGAAAGGAGAGCTGAAAGATTAAGTAATTTGCTTAAGAGCAAACAGCTAAATACCAGAGCTAATTCATTTTTTCTATAGAAAATTACCATATCTATGCCCCTAAAAGCAGGCACCTGCTTAGTGCTAGGCATACAACAATACCAATGAGGGCACAGGTCCTGCCGTTTACCTGTCTCCTCCAGGCAACAAGCAAAACAAATTCAATAGGAGGACCCCCCCCTTTTGGGGGGGGCGCCTAGAAGCAGAGAGAAGTCTCTCCCCAGCCTTAGAGCAGGCAAGTCAGGCTTCTCAGAGGAAGTGATGGCAAAGCTGAATCCTGAAGACGAAGAATTACCACGGTCACATGAAGGAACAGGAATGGGGGCAGATTTGGAGAAAAAAGGAAGACCTGCCCAAACAGGGGAACAGCATGTCAAAACCCTGCGCAAGAAGGATTGGTAGAGGAGGCCCAGATAGGTCAGTAAGACTGGAAGAGAGATTTAGGGCAGGGCACAAAGCAGGGCCAGAGGAGGAGCCACAAGTCAGACCACAGGAGCCACGGGAGCTCCTTGAGACAACTGACTTATGCTCAGGGCAAGAATGAGCCAACCTGAATCTAGATCAGAAGGCTATGCTCTTCTTGCCTTCCGGCCTTGCTAGTTCCCAACAGCTGGAGTGACCAGAATCGCTCCAGACTCTGAATTGGCATCCCCAGCTCAGGCATGCACAGTACACTTTTTATAGCTTCACAGGCCACTGTGATGCCCACTTCTGGCTGGGAACTATCAGACTGAGAGGGGCTGCGTGGGGTCCTAGGGTGGCTGTCGTGGGCTCAAGGAAGCGACAGCATGGAGAGTCTGCAGATAAATTCTAAGGGAGTCACAGGATAGGCTGATGGAGGCAGCCATTTACGTGCAGTATCAAGCAAGCCCGGATGAACTCACCTGGTTGTCTTGAAGCCACAGGAACTGAAGGCTGGCAGGGTTGAGCTTCTTACTGCTGCCCCCTGTCTTGACCACCTGCTGCCCCACAAAGGGGGAGACCAAGTGGTGGAACTTCCTCACAGACGGTCCTTCCGGCATCCCTGCAGGCAGAAGTGGGGAAAAGAAGCCCCTGACCTAGCTAGCTTTTCTCTAGCATTACTGATGGGTACCAAGTTCCAAGCAGCTGTTTTTTGCCACCAGCTTGAAGAGTATATATGGCCAAAAAGGGAGTGCGGCTGAGAAGAGGGATCAGATCAAAGAGAAGGACCAGCTGTGCCAGGGTGTGGGCCAGTTTCCCAGTAATGGTTTCCTTCTCCAGCCCCTCTCACCCTTCTTCATGCAGCAAACCTGTTACACACCAACAGCACGCCAGGCATCACCTCACGGGAGCCTCCACTTTGCTCCTGCGGCAGCCTGAATGGGAGCTGCTGGCCTAGGTATTTTTTGCCTGCCCTTGGGGGCCCCAGACTCCTCTCCAGGCTTTCTCTGTCCTCCCCCTTCTTCAAAAGCAATCATTCCAACCACTGCTGCTGATTTCTCTCCCCACTTTCAGGGGAGAAATGGTGATGGAAAAGAAGGCTGTAAGGGACACAGAAAAAAAGATATGGATCTGGTCTCCCCAGGGCCACCCCACTAGTAGGGGCTCTGTGTATGTGATGACAGACAATACAGAGTTCAGAACCATGACAAGTGCAGACGAGGATCATGTTAGTTCTGAGCAGGAAGAGGCCACATGCAGCTTAACTACAGATAATTATTCCTGGTAACTGAAGACAGCTGGCATTGTTTTAACCCTGATCCATGCTTATCTGTGACCCTCATCTCTCCCTGCCCCAAATCACCCAAGTTCACTCAGAGTTTTACGTATACGCATTCAGATGTTTGAGTCTGAGTGGTCGCTATCCTGGCTTCTTGCAGCTAGGTGAGCCTCCCCACCCCCTTAACCAGGGCACACGACTTAACCATCCCTTTCCTCACCTGCACAAGACTGTAAGTTATGACAAAACCCCAAAGAACTAAGTAGGTACTTGGCATGGTGGTAGCTATCGTATTTCAGCAATTCTAAAAAAAGTTAAAGTTTTCCGAAGTGAGGATGCCTCTTACTATATCCATGCTTTCTCATAGTTTAATTAGCAGCACGTTCAATAATGTGTATTTTAAATTTGATGGTGCTTTAGATTCGCTGAAAACTAGCGCTATTTCCCTTAATCAGACCTTCAAGATACTGGAGAGGCTTTACTTACAAAAAGTTCTGGATTGCAAGGAGACCTGCCAGACTGCAACGGACCTTACCCTCAACCAGCTCTATGTACCCAGGTCATCTCCAACGGTGGAAGCTTCTGGAAAAAGCGTCCATCTGAAATTCACTTAACCTTTGAAATTTCTTGACACGGGGGGTGTATTTCTTTTAGGTATATTTATGGAGACGTACAACTGGGCAGGAAGTTGCCTCTGCCATAGCCTTAAGAGGTCGGAAGGGGGAAAGACAAAGATTTGATGGGATAGCTTGCCTGCCTACTCTCAAGCCCCCTCCTTCCAGAGGCCAACCGCCTCAGTGAGGCTGATGAACGGCTTCCTAGGAGACCACACTGAAAGTGGCAGAGGAGAGGGGCTTCAGGGCGTCCTCGCTTCTTGAATCAAACCACTCACTCCCAGAGGGAGGCTCTAAAATGGCTGCTATTCCCGAGTCTCTCGGGGTGAGGCGGAAAGATGGGTGGGCGCACAGACAGGCCTGAAGGGCAAGTGGGGGGCCTCCCAAGGGTAAATGCAGGGACGCACAACGGTAAACAAACCAACCAACCAAAAACCTGGGCCTCGGCTGCGGGCTCCGAAAGGGATGCTTCTAGAACTGTCGGTCACTGCGTCGTCGCGCAGGTGACGACTCCGCGCAGGCCGCGGGAGCTCCGCGCACCGCTGCGCAGGGAGCCTGCGCCGCCCCCGGCCAGCTTCCCTCTCCCCCCGGGCGGGGGCCGGCCGGCTGAACTCACCGGCTCCGGGCCCGCACCCCGCGGCGCGCCCCAGGACCGCGACGGGGCCGGCACGCCGCCTCGGGCGCAGGACGCAGAGAACTCAGCGGCCAGCGTGCACTCGGCTCTGGCCGCGGAACGGTCCCGGGAGTGGGTAGCCGCCGCGGATCCCGGTCCCGAGGCGGGGCGGGGTAGCAGCAGGCTCCCCCTCTAGGGGGGCAGGGCTCCGGTGTTCCGTCAGGGCTTGGCGTGGAGCGGGACTCCGCCCCCGAGAGTTAGGGGGCGAGCGCAGGGGGAGGGCCCTGCTCTGGCCGAGGGAGCGCGCGAGGCTCCTCCCCTGAGGGAGTGGCCGCGTAGATCAAGATCTAGCACCTGGCGGAGGGGAAGCAAACCGCCTTTGGGAACGTTTATTGTCTTAGGAAGAGTGGCAGCCATAGAGAAAACTTAAATTCCTGAATAGGAGAACTTTGTGTGGTTCGCGCAAAACCTTTTTTGAGTTGATTGTGCACGGCGTCCAAGCTTAGGTCATTTTGGAAAGGAAACATGTTTCAAGAAAGTCTCATGAAAGTTTTCAAGGGTGGGATCTTTCCCTTTACATTATTTAAATATTATTTAAGTTTGCCATAAGCAAATTTTGCTTTAAAAGTCATATTTAAATTTTTACCAGAGAGTAATAAAGATAAAATGGTAGATTATTTAAAAATAAGTATGTTCTTTAAAAAATTTTTTTAAATGTTTTATTTTTGAAAGAGAGAGAGAGCACAAGTATGGGAGGAGCAGAGAGAGAGGGAGACAGAATCCGA
Source organism: Hyaena hyaena (assembly GCF_003009895.1). Classification (NCBI taxonomy): domain Eukaryota; kingdom Metazoa; phylum Chordata; class Mammalia; order Carnivora; family Hyaenidae; genus Hyaena; species Hyaena hyaena. The sequence continues at coordinate 444,269 of NW_024081464.1, read as the reverse complement.
AGCAGGCTATCAGCGCAGAGCCCGACATGGGGTCGAACCCACGAACCGTGAGGTCATGACCTGAAAATATGTTTTTGGGGCGCCTGGGTGGCTCAGTCAGTTGAGCGTCCGACTTCGGCTCAGGTCATGATCTCATGGTTCGTGGGTTTGAGTCCGGCGTCGGGGCTCTGGGCTGACAGCTCAGAGCCTGGAGCCTGCTTGGGATTCTGTGTCTCCCTCTCTCTCTCTGCCCCTCCCCCACTCATGCTCTGTCTCTCTGTCTCAATAATAAATAAACATTAAAAATAATAAATAAATAAAAATAAATAGGTTCCATTGTTAGTTCTCCAAAGAGGTTGGGGAGCCAGCACTTTCCAAGAAGACAGAGGAATTTTTGGAAGTGCCAGAGCAGGTGTTCTGGACTGTCAAGGATAGCAGGTAGCAGGTACCATAGACCCTGGCCAAGAGGATCCTGAGGGGGTCTTGGCCAGCACAGGAGACAGGCCAGTCCCTTAGCAGATTGTGTCTTGCTGACTGAGACAGAGCAGAACCTTCTACTAAAGGGGATGGGGCAGGAAGTGAGGAGAGGAAGGCTGGGAGGCTTGGGACACTTAAGTTCCTCAGCATAGAGGAACCCTGGAGACAGAGGGGATGAGGTTTGCAGGTGCAGAATTTCCAGGTGGGAAACTGGGATCCCCTGAGAACCTTCTGGTCTCCCTCTTGCTATATCTGGCCTCTTTTGGAGAACATCACCATCAGGGTGCCCCCTGCTGTAGGATCTGCACAAATGGTAGCTTCTGGATTCTCTAAATCCCTATTCTCTAGGCTCGGGCTGACCTGGGTAGGAAGGCAGAGCCCCAGTCATTGCCTCAGCTCTTGGAATGAATGCTGGGTGCCTGAGGCCAAAGGCCTATAGAGTTAAGAAACCAAGAGTACGTCAGTGGCTCTGTCAGTTGAGCATCTGTCTTTGTATCAGGTCATGATTTTGCGGTTCTTGAGTTCAAACCCTACATCAGGCTCACTGCTGTCAGTGCAGAGCCTGCCTCCGATCCTCTGTCCTTCTCTCTCTCTGCCCCTTTGCCACTGTGCTTTCTCAAAAATAAACAAACATTAAAAAAAACCCACCAAATGTTTCACAGCTGGACTCTATCATTTATAAGAGCTATTTGTTGAGTACATACTATATGTGAAATGCTGTTGAAAGCTCTTTACATTATATTGCCTTGTTATTAGCTATGGGAAGACAAACAAATCACAATATCTCTGAATCTAGTCATGTTTTAAGTGAGAGATATATGGCTTTATTATGGAAATATTTTAAAGCAGGGTTTCTCAAACTTTAATATGCCTATGAATCGCCTGGGAATCTTGTTTAAATGAAGATTCTGACTCCGGTTTCAAGCAGGGCCCAAGACTTTGCCTTTCCAACAAGCTCCCAGGTGAAACTGCTGCTCCTGGTCCAGGGGCCTCACCTGGGGCAGCAAGGCCGTAGAATGTAGTGCTTGGCAGTTGGTAGCCACTCAATAATAAATATTCTTTGAGTGAATGATTAAATGAGATATTAGAAGCAAAACACTCATAAACTGTAAAGTGTTGTGCAAGGGTATGTAACCATCATTCTAAGACAGTAAGGCTGCAGAAGGACAAACTCCTGGAAGGGCAGCTCTGTAGAATAGCAGCAAAGAACACTATTTCTGCAACAGACCTCCTGGGTGCAGATCTCATCACTCAGTGGGCAGATCTTGGGCAAGTAATTTGCTTTTCTGTACCTTAGTTTCTTCATCTGTAGAATGAAATGAAATGCCTGCCTCACTGGGCTACGGTGGGATTTATTGAGATGATTTCCCTAAATCTCTGAGCCCTGGGCCTGGCTCCGTATGTTTCGTTATTAGTCTTTGTCTCCTGGATTGGGGGCAACCCCAAAGCTCACGGGAGCCTGGGCCTCAGCACCTAGCTCTCTAAGGGCCATGGAGCCAATTCCTCCCTCTTGCTTTGCGGCCCTGATTTCTCCAACAGCATTAAAGTTACAGTGCACATGAAATACAGCCACCTCAAAGATAGCAAGAAAGGACGTGAAGGAGAAAAGCAGAAAGATCTGGTGAGGAATCAGATTGTCAGTGAAAGGGCATGGGGATTCTGAACCACCCTGAGAAGGTTTCGTTTGTTTCTAGAGGCATATTCGGTCTGTGACCTTCAGTGAATTACTTAAAATCCATGGGTTGTATCTTCTTTGTGTTCCAAAACAGGATTGTGAAGATATAGACGTCTTTTATGTGGATATATAAAGCTACTAGCAGCGTCTGATGTGCAGAAGTGCCCAATAAGCAGTAGGTACTTTTTTTAGTAGAATTTCTGGGCTGACCTCAGATTGCTTGCAAGTCAGGCTTCTATAGTCTGGTGCCCTCACATGGGGAGTGCATTAACTGCAAGGATGGTACTTTTATGTCAGGCTCAGAGCCTTCCTTGAGGGTAGGTGTTAATCGTGGCTCTTCCTCACATCAGCTCTGTGGCTTTGGGCAGGTTCCCTCAACAATGGTGGGAGACAAGACGGTTTGGACCAGATGATCTGAGGGCCCTCGTGATCTGTAAATGAATCAGGCATGGTCTCCAGTCCAGCTATCTGTCCTTTTTTCCTAGCAGCGTTCAGTTTTCTTTCTGTTCGACTCTCCCAGGCCAGCTACCGGAAACCTTAGCAACGTTAACTTCCCCAGATCCTTAGCAGCCTATGTCCTGCAAGCCCATTGTATTCCCACAGACTCCAGACCCATACCATCCCTGTAAGGATGACCTACCAGGAATTCCTCATCCCTGTCCTGGTGCAAACAGCTGGATTTTAGGCTGCAGGACCTCTTGGGAGTCTAGAGCAGCACCAGGGCCCCTGACAACTGCCCCGGGATTGTTTGATTGCTTGACTTCATAGCTAAATAGGTTTACTCTAACCCAACGTGTCCTACCAAGTGCCAGGATGCCCTCGACGGAGCTGACCTGGTCACCTGGCCAAACAGCCTTGCAGCACTGGACCAAACCAGAGCCTGAGAGCAGGAGTTCTTAACCTGGGGTGTATGGAGAAGTTTCCAGAGTTCATAAAACCCCTAAAATGGTGAATAGCTTGTAAAATCTAGGGTATGGGTACCTTCCTGGGAAAGTGGACCTGGCTTTTATTATATATTCAGAGGGGATTTGACCCCAACAGTAAGAAAACCACTGCCCCAAATTGCAGAATGTAAGTAATGTTCTGCGGGAAGGCTCAGAGGCAGGCTCCAGTTCCATGACCTGCAGTCCCTCTCAAACCTCTTCAGTGCAGCTGGGTAGTGAGGGGAGACACCAACGTCTTTTGATGGATTTAAGGAAACACCAGAATTAGTGCATGGCATGCTTTCCTCTGCAGTGTGTCGGCCATAGAAAACCTGAAAGGGTTTTCCATGTCCCCTGCTTTGTTTGCTGGGAGTAGCTTTCAGAGTCTACAGAACATTCCTCAATAGCCCTTCATTTGATGACAAGTTCCTATCCTTTAAAGGGGCAGTGAGAAAGGACTGGGGACAAAATTTGGTCAGGTGATGTAATTCTATTTGGGGCCCCATGTCGAATGTGGCTAAGAAGCAATGAGCAATAAGCCTGGTTCTCTTAGGCTGACATGAGCAGATTCTAGACAGTGTCTAAAGGGAGTTCCAACACATATTGTTGCAATGGCTGCAACCCTAGAATAAGTAGTCTTTGACGTGGCTACTTTGTGAGACAATACTCACTGGATGTATAGCTTCTGGAACATTTTTTAAAGTTCATTACTTAGATCACAAAAAAAGGTAGTTTTCCATTTAAAGTACATCAATCTGGAGTCTCTAGACTCCAGGCCCTGAGGTTTCACTTGTACTGACAAGAGTAAGTAATACTGAGAGGGAGGTGAACCACTTTCTTGTAGTGTCAGAGCAGATGGTCCAAAGTGCTGGATGGCAGACCTAATTCAGTGGGTCTCTGGGGAGTAATTTCTCTCTGTCGTTTCCTGAGCATCCTCACAACACGGTAGAGTACCAAAAAGGGAAGGTAGCGCATGCTCCTTGTATGACACCAGATGTGGCAAGGATAATTTCAGATTATCACAGCTATCATGACTACTTAGAGCTCAGAAGAACCTTAAAGATCTGCTGGCTCCAAAACATTTTCCAGATAAAGATGCTGAGGTGAAGAGCAGTTTGGTGAACTGCCCTAACTTATGCAGCCAGATGATGGCCAAACCTGGACTACAGTTCTGAACCCTTGAATTTTATTTTTTTAAGTTGTTTTAATGTTTAGTTTTGGAGAGAGAGGGAGGTGAGGAGGGGTAGAGAGAGAGAGGGAGACACAGAATCCGAAGCAGGCTCCAGGCTCTGAGCTGTCAGCACAGAGCCTGACATGGGGCTCGAACCCATGGACCATTAGATCATGACCTGAGCCAAAGTCGGTCACTTAGAAAATTGAGCCACTCAGGCGCCCCAAATTCCACTGTTTACTCTTTCTGGTGGACTCCCTCCCCCAGGTTGTGGAATCGAGCTCCACATTGGGCTCTGGGCTGGCAATGAGGAGCCTGCTTGGGATTCTCTCTCTCTCTCTCTCTCTCTCTCTCTCTCTCTCTGCCTCTCCCCCTGCTCAGTGTACTCTCTCAGAATAAATTAAAAAAAAATAATAATTTTATTTTTGACTCTTTCTGGTAGACTCCCTCCTTTTTTGAGGAAGCAGAGGCATGGATGGAGATGATTACAGAATCCATTCCAGGAGTGTGTATATGACAATGGCCCTTTTCTAGAGGCCCAGGGCCCAGAGATTCACCCAATAGAAATCCACAAGTAATTTTTAAATTGTCAAAAAGGGATGCCTGGGTGGCTCAGTCAGTTAAGCGTCCGACTCCGGCTCAGGTCATGATCTCACAGTTCGTGGGTTCGAGCCCTGTGTCGGGCTCTGTGTTGTCAGCTAGCTCAGAGCCTGGAGCCTGTTTCAGATTCTTTATCTCCCTCTCTCTCTGACCCTCCCCTGCTCACACTCTCTCTCTCAGAAATAAATAAAACATTAAAAATTTTTTTTAAATAAAATAAAAATAAATTGTCAAAAAGCCCCAAGGTAACCATCCTCCTAATTGCCATACCAAGACTGTAAAGCAAACTAAAAATCTGCCTTGAGTGGGAACTCAATCACTTCAGTGTATCCACTATCTTGTACTTGGTAGCAGAGATTAGCGGTTATCTTTTTGTTCTTTTAAAAATTGAGATGTAATTTACACGTGGTTGTATTTTTGATCTATGACAAATGAGGAAAAGCCTAAATGATTATGTAAATAAAACAATTTCAAAACATGAGAATTAGGGCAGGGCTGGGGTGGGGTAAAGGGGAGTTGGGCTGTGGTTAAGGCTGGAAGCCATACTGAGGAAATCTGCAAGGTGAGCTGTACCACAAAGCTACAGTCAAGGATGTCAGAGAGAGAGGGGGAGAAAACAGGTGGACTTCCTAAAAGTGTTTCCAACCCTCATCACTACGGCAGTGCTGGGGGATGCTTGGAATAATCAGCAGCACCTGTAGGATGAAAACCATACGAAATGGTATTACCTATTTGTTCGGCAGAGAGTCCTCTGCTCCTGGGCCTGTTTAGGATTCTGCTTATGTCAGTCTTTTCTTACTACATCTGTCCCCCATCCCAACTCAAATGTCTCAGATAATCAAGAACCCTAGGAATAACAGAGATTTTCAATTTTTTATTTTCTTGAGTTCTAAAGGAAAAGAACAGAGGAGGGATGGTGAATTTAAATGTTTCCACATCTCTAATGACAATCCATTTCATTTGAGCAAATCCATCTTAAGGAAGAGGCAGCACAAGAGACTAACCATTGTAAGAGGGGTCTACTAGTATTATCTATTAGTACTATTTACTAGTACTGAGCTGCTTCTGAATTAACCCCTTGCAATCAGAAATTCACTCATCACTGCAACCTGCCATTGCTCAGTGATGAGAATAGCAGGTGCATCTGTTTAAAACCCTCTTTTTTTTTTTTTTTAATGTTGTATTTATTTCTAGGAGAGAGAGAGAGAGAGACAGCGTGAGCAGGGAGGGTCAGAGAGAGAGGGAGTCACAGATTGAAGCAGGCTACAGGCTCTGAGCTGGCAGTCAGCACAGAGCCCGACGCGGGGCTCGAACCCACGAACCTCGAGATCATGACCTAAGCAAAAGTCGGACGCTTAACCGACTAAGCCACCCAGGCGCCCCTAAAACCCTCTTCTAAACCCAGAGTGGAGGAAGTCAAACCTTTGTTTCTCGGGAGAACCAGGGTCACCACAGCTGTATGAGAGAGTACAATCACCAGAGAGGAGGGAGGGGATGGAGTGTGTGATGGGAGTAGAGTGTGTGATGGGAGTAATGTGCAGCGCGGGTGGTTGGGGTCTCATTTACCACCCTTCACCCAGGAGCAGAAGCTCCCTGTTCGCATCCATGGGAAGGCCTCCCCAGCTGAAGCCTGCAATCACACTTCTACAGCCTGGGCCCAGGAGCACTGGGTGCCTTTTTCTGATTCCTCTGTTCCCAGTAACCCACAGCACAGCTCTCAATTACCTCTCTAAATCTCCCAACTTTCAGTCAGAAGAGTGAACAAGCAATGCATAGACCAAAAGAAAGCCAACTTTGAAAAGCTACGTTTGTTTTAATGTGGTCTTTGCTTGGATTATTTAGTTCTCCTTGTCACACCACAGCCACTGGAGGGGGGAGGAGAATCACCCTGGGGCCTGCATGCTATAGGACAGCAGCACTCTCCAGGAGGCCGAGGGACAGGGGCCTCAGTGACTGAAATGAAAGCAAGTGCCCAGGGATGGGGAGACCTGGAGAAGACGGATTCCACCTCCCAGGCTAAACCTGGAAGCTCTGAGGCTGATCCTTGGTAATTGGGATGATATAAACTTGTGTTGTTACGACAGGGCATTTTGGTGTTCTAGCTTCCAGCAAGGCAAAGGATACCATCTGAAGAGTCGCCTCCAATGTCAGAAAATGATCAAAAAGCCAAGAAGCAGTCACTTCCACTTCAAAAGCAGCTTTCCAATGGCTCTCTCATGCAGTCGATATTCAAGTATGTTGAGTTCTGGGGGCTCAAGGAGTGGGAGGCTCATCCAAATAACCCCTACTCCAGCTCCATTAGGTGCATGTTCAGTGAATATAAATGCATCCTCACTATGGTCAACTGAAGCCAAACATTATCACAGATAAATGTGCTATAAGTTGTCCCCTAAAGGCATTCAAAAGTCAAATATTAAGGGGGCACCTGGGTGGCTCAGTCGGTTAAACGCTCAACTCTTGATGTTGGCTTAAGTCATGATCTCACAGTTATAAGACTGAACCCCATGTCAGGCTCTGTGCTGAGCATGGAGCTTGCTTGAGATTCTCTCTCTCCCTCTCTTTCTGTCCCTGCTCAAACTCTCTCTCAAAAAAAATTTTTTAAGTCAAATATTAAGGATTAATGCTCTCCAACCATTAATTCCCACTGTGCTTCAAAAGGTTTTATCATTAGGGCACCTGGGTGATTCAGTTATTAAACATTCAACTCTTGATTTTGGCTTTGGTTGTGATCCCAGGGTCATGGGATCGAGCCCCATGTTGGGGGTCTGAGCTGGCAGTGTGGAGCCTGCTTGGGATTCTCTTGCGTGCTTCCTCTCTCTCTCTGCCCGTCCCCCACTCACATGCACACACTCACACAAAATAAACTTTAAAAAATAATAACATCAAAAATAATTTAAAATTACAAAACAGTTTTGTTATAGCAAGAGGTGAGACTCAGGGAATGTGAAGGATTTTGTAACCGGGACACATGCATTGTCTGCTTCACTCACCACATCAGGCCAGACATTTATTCTAATGACACCTCCATTGCTAGTGGCTCCCCTCCCCCAATCCTTCCACACCAGCTACTTCCCCACCCTCTGGGAATTGCATCCTTTAGAATATCCTGATTGGTAGTAACTTGACCTTCTCTGAGAATGGATTTGATCTGGGGAAGCAACCAAGTCCGGTGAGCAAAGAGGCTGAATCTAGCTTGATTATACCAACTAGGGTGAAGCCCAAGTTAGGACTGTACAAGGAATGAGGTTGATCTGGTGATGTATATAATTCTGTCTTGAAAGCCATTCCTAAAGGGAAGTGGCAACTGTCTTCAACAGAGACTTCATTGTCAGAAAACACATGCTTCCCGAGGCCAGCATAAATCCTGGTAGGTTTTGAATCTCTTTTGTTACTTAGTCATCTGATACTCATTCTTCTGGATGGCAGCTACATTTTGGCTATATAGGTTTGGCTATTCCTCAGCAAATTTAAAAGCTTTTCTGATTTTACATAAAATAACGGTCATCATAGTTTATTTTTTTTCTTACCTGCTCAAAAATAACATGGGTGCTGTGAAAGGTCAAAGGCCACCAGTTGTCCAGTGGATTTGGCATAAGCCAGTTGAGAGAAGGCGGAAGGCACCATGGACAATTCTGAATGGGGGCAGGTGGGCTTGGCTGGGTCTCATTCCACAGGTACTGGGTCAGAGGGTGGCTGTAGGACCACTGCCCCCACTCCCACCCCACTTTTAAGATGAAGCAATTAAGCAATTTGTAGCCTAAGACCATGAAGACAAATGGAAGAAGTTTTCCCCTCCTCTCTAGAAGCTTGCTTGGATCAGACCATAAAGGAGAAGTGGGAAACAACGAGAAAAGTCAGGGTGATTCCCCCAGTACACATCTTAAACCAGGTGGGCTGGACAGACCACTGCCCTGCACTCTGCCTCGTGCCCCAGCCCCTGCTGGCCCAGAGGGAAGCCCTAGAAATGGCTCCCTTCAATGGGCAACAAGTGTTGGGCCACAGGAACTTTAACAGTTGGCCCAACCCTCTCCTGGGAAACCAAAGCCTAAAGGTTACCTGTCAAGGTCGCAAACTAGCCAGTAGCAGGGCCGGGATGAGGGTTCTTTTCACTAGCCACCATCACATACAGAGGAAGTCTTGGCCAACTGCCATAAATGACTGAAGGGAGGAAATGATATTATGCAGCCTGTGAGCAGATCAGCGAAGGGGCCTCCGTGGCTCAAGATTGCCTGGCAAAGGGCAGCATCGAACCTCCCAGTAATGACTTCTGAGGGAGGAGAAGGAAAAGAGGAGTACAGATAAATTTATTAGTTAAATACTGATTTTACAGCCATTTCACCTTAAGACAATGTTAACAGGTTGTGGGTTAGGGAAGGTATATGAGGGTGGCCTTCATGGAAGAAAGCAATGTAATGATGATTAAAACAGAATCTTGGTTTAAAAATATTCTCTGCTACAGCCAGTAGGACTTTGGGGTTGGGAGCTGGGTATCTGAGGGGAAGATGTGGTAAGGCCACAGTCAGCTACAGTTCTGTTGATGATGAGGACCAGGAAGGAGAAGTCTCTGTGAGCTCCAGCATCTCGGGCAGAAAGGGCAACATGGAGAGGAGAAGGCGGCCAATTCCAGGAAAGCACAAAAGCCAGGGACTCCCTTGAGGCCTGCCCTCAGCATCTTCTCTTATTGGCTGTTGTCTTTCTGTTAGGTCTGTGCCATGTTGAGCTGGTTTGCTTTGAATTTATGTTGCAAGATCCCCAGCTTTTTGCCTCCTGGACGAAAGGTGTCTTCTGGGGAAAGGATGTGGGTAGGTGCAGGGGCTCCACACCCCTTGGAGGAACTCAGCCTGCTGTCTGAACAAGAGGCACATCTCTGCAGAACGAGAGTGTCGTCCACGAGACCTAAGCACAAGAACCCACGGAAAGCCCCTGCCCGTGCTCAGTGCTGGCCCCAGCCCCGGGGATGGTGTCTGCCAGAAACGTTCTCCTGAAGGATCTCGAGTCTCAGGTGAGTGTTTGTCAAACTCACTTTAGCAGCAGAACCTTTTCTGTACTTGCTTGAGACCTGCCTGTGTGTGATGGGGTAGATGAAGATTTTGGGGGGCAGGCGTGGGGAGGCTGCCATGTGGCTAAACCGCCAAGCTTTTGTTTTGCGGAGGGAGACACATGTTCAAGCTGAAGGCAGAGCTGAATCACTCAGCAGTGGAAGGGATTTTATTTGAGGCCTTGGGGGTGAGGAGAAGGAGCGGAGGCTTGAGCCTTGGGTCAAGGAAAGGAACTTGGGGGAGGCGAAGTTGCCAAGTTGCAATTTGGCCAAAGCCACACCTTGCAGTGGGTGAGGTGGCCCTCTCCTCCATCTCCCTGCAAAGCATTCAGTAACACGGGCATTACACCCAACGTTTCAGGAGCCATGATTTGGTATTGAGGAATGCAGGGGCATGCCAAACCTGAAGGGGGAGGGGTGGGCAAGGGCAGCAGCTGCCCAGAGGGCTTGTCGCATCCAAATCCCAGCACCTTGTCCCCTCCACCCACCCTCAGAGCCCCAGTGCTAGGAACACCATGGAAAAGCAGCCATCTTAGGCCACAGTGGTGGAAAGGCAGAGGAGAAAGATATCTCATCTCTTGTAGGGGAGGGGTGGGTGGAAAACAAGAAAGAAATCTCTTACTCCACAGAAGGGACTTAAATGTGCTCGTAGTGAAGGGTGGGCTCTTCCAGATCAGAGTCTGGGCTCTTTCCAGTCGCCTACCCTTGAAAAGGCATCTGATAAAATCCAATACCCACTTCCCCTAAACCAAATTGTCAGCTTCAAGTTTCTTCCCAGTTGTTCTTCTGGAGTTATTCCCCGACAGAGCAGGCCGGGCCCTGGGAGCCCAGAGCCTCATCTCTGCTGTCCTCCAAATCCCAAGTCCGTGCCGAAATCTGAGGAGGGAAGGAGGTGACATTATGCAGTGATTATGTCCCCATGACTGTCAGCCAAGGCCAGGCTGTTCCAAGGGTCCTGCTTGGAGCTGGCCTGCGGTGACTGGCTGACAGAAGACGCGTAGCCTGGTGGGGAAAGCTTCAGGGCCGAGAGGACCGGGTGGATGGAGGGCCCGTGGCCAGACATCGCACTGACTGAGAACGTCTGAAAGCAAAAAGTGCAAGATGAGCTCAATAGAATCACTCCTGAGGGCTCAGGAGAGGAGGTGTGGGCTGGAGAGGGGAGCCCCGGTGCACAGGTGTCCCCCAGCTGGCTCCCACCCCTAGGAAAAGGAGGAGGGGAGAGGGCCCCAGGACAAGGGCAGGTCAAGACAGCAAGCAGCATTTCCCTGTTTTTCCTAACCCCCATGCTGTGGGACCCAAGGGGTCTGGGTGATGCATTAGCTTGTGAGCACTGTGGCCCGGTAGAGGCTTGTGGATATTCTGGTTTCTCAGATGGCTTGTGTAGTTACATGAGCCATCTTCCATGATCTTATCCCCATCAGATCTCCACACCCGAAAGAGGCTCCTGGCTCCCCCGGTTCGATGGGACCTGCTTCTTTACCCTGACAGTGAAAAGCTCTTTAGGATACAGCCTCCCTCAAGCGTGTGCAGAGGATAGGTCAGAGTTCACGGTAACCAAGCTGTAACCAAGCTTGGGAAGCAGTCGCCAAGCTTAGGACTCTCCTAGTCCCAAATAGGGGAACCAAAGAGGGAAGGGGTTGGGGAGGAGGAATGCCATCATATTTGGTTGCAGGAAAGGACAGGACTGCTGACTCATCTTCTAGACACACGCGTGAAGCTGGACCTGTAGCCAACCCTCATTAAACAGCAGCCTGCCTGTGACCTCCTCACCAACCTCCTGCCTGCCCACCCTACACCCCACAGTTTCCACACCTCTGCCCACGCCAGGAGGGTCCTCCTCCATCCCCTCCTCCTGCTAAAACCTACAAAACCTTCAAGGCGAAGGTCACACCACCTCTCACTTAGAAGAGAGACTTGCTGAGAAAGCCCATGCACCACCTTCTAGAACCTTCTACAGTTGTAGAAGCATGCAGTCTGATTCAGGTTGTGGCTGTGCCCTAATGAGTCCTTCCCCTGGTCTCTGAAGGCCCTGGCACATTGGTGTGTTGTAGCTGTGTGTCCAAATCAATGTAATGTGATCAGATGTGCTGAAATAGATTCTTGTGCAGATAGCCCCTAGCCCCAGCCTTTCAGGTGGGACCCCAAGGGCACCCGGCGGCTCCTGCTGCCACCTGCTGGGGCCCTGCTAAAGTGCGTGTTCTGGTGCTAACCTGGCCACCTGGGGCTCTGAGGTGTACTACCCCACGGGCAGCCCCGTCTCCCCACCCAGGGATGTACCTGGGCCATGGAGCTGCTGTGGCCATGGTAGGCCGACAGCCCGGGCTCTGTCTTGATGGGGCGCATCTCTTCACTGCTGCTGGTAGCTGCGTTGCTGGAGTTGCTAGAGGCACTGGTGGCGGGAGGAAGGCTCTCACTACCTGAGGGACCTAAAATAAGGCAGAGTCAGGATACCCAGGCCAGGAACACAGCGAATGGATGGCAGTTCTTTGAGACAGCCAGGGGAAGTCTATGCCAACAGCTGTATTCCTATGTCCTGGGGAATGAAGCAGGGTCCTTCATCAGGGCAGGGTGACAATTCTCAAAATGGGACAAATGAAAATATCAGAATTCCAAGGGAAAGTTTTCAAGTGACAGGCTCACCACCCCTTATTCCAAATTCTTGAGACCACCTGTTTCAGGATTCAGAAGTGTTTGGATTTTAATACGGTATATTACAGAATACTCGCAGTGGAGTCTGAGATGACACCTTATAACTAAAGATATTAATTGTTCTACAGCAAAATGTGAATATTCACACATGGGGTAAATAAAGACTATGACAGCCTGAATCTGTTCAGTTTTTGCTGCCCAATCTAGCTCCCTGCATTGGGAATTTCGGATAGGGGCTGCTCACCAGAACCAAATGCTTGCTCTCTCTACCACTGCAACATGTAAGGAGGTGAGGTTACCAAGGGGAACGTGCTGTGCTTCTAAAACAGTGTGGACATAGGGAGAAAGGCTGAAGACCACTGGTGTGAGACACAGAAAATTAGATGTAATAATAAATAAGATCTAAGATAAAATACCTAATCAGATATACTGCCAGAAGGGGTAAGCCATTGTTGAATTTGGGAAAGGAAGACTTGGGTCATGTTCTCAGTAGTGGAAAAGGAAAATTTATCTGTTTTTGTTTTTGTTTTATGTTTATTTTTGAGAGAGACAGAGTATGAGCAGGGGAGGGGCAGAGAGAGGGAGACACAGAATCCAAAGCAGGCTCCAGGCTCTGAGCTGTCAGCACAGAGCCCGATGCGGGGCTCTAACCCACGAACTGTGAGATCATGACCTGAGCCAAAGTCAGATGCTTAACTAACTGAGCCACGCAGGCACCCCAGGAAATGTATCTGTTTGTTGTGCCTTAGATTAGAAGATAAACTTTCCACTGGATTAGCTGATTTATTTTCTCTGCAACTGCAGCATTTCCCAGTGAAATCTTTGATTTGGTAGCAGTACTGAGGAGGGAGTGCTCTTGATAGGAACATAAGTAGTCCTCATTCTTCATCTAGAAACTGAGAAGACAAAGTGGCATATTGGACAGACCATGGACCTTGAAGTGTAAAAACTTGGGTTTTAATTCCAAGTCTACCCACTCACAGCTGTGTGACTGGTTAAGTCACTGCCCTCTCTGAGCCTCAGTTTGCTCGTTAGTAAAATGTAGATAATGGGTCTCAAGGGGGTCTTTAAGGACCAATGAGATACTAATTGTAGAGCAGCTTTCTAGAATGCTAAGTACTACATGATGTTAACTATACATTGGCTTACAAATCAATCTGTGGTGAGCATGACTAATGGAATCCTGTCATCCTAGATACCCCATTATCTCAAAGGGAACAGAATTGAGCTGAGTTCTTGAGAGACTGCAGTCCCAAAGATAAGAGGGACTGGTAATGTTCTTTTTTCTCTCTGGCCCTCAACCAGTCCAGCTGGCCCACTGCAGCCTTTGGTGCTGGCAAGAATCATGCAGCTTGACTTGAGCCTGCTTCAAAAGCTCCCAATATCTTGCATGGTAATGTTACTTTTCACTGTGTTATCATTCTCTCCTGAATGGCTGCAGATGGACAGGCTATCATTACGCCTGGTAGCCTGGACTGACCCACTAACTAAGAGTACATGAGTTTCACATATTCCAAGGGCCATTGAGTTCTTCATATAATTACACACAATTCTTTTCCTTACCTGCTGGTGTCTTAGATTTATTAAGGTTCTTGGGCTTCCGTTTTCTGGTTTGAATCCCCTCTTTCCGCATTGCAAGAGGCCTGGGGACCTAGAGAGAGTTACAAATCAATATATATGGTTTTCTACTTGTATGTGATCTGCTACCATATTTAAACATGCATTCACACTATGAGAAGGCAACATCTAAGTAGTTCCTCTACAAACCTGGGGGCTGGGACTAAGTGAATCAGCCCCTGGAGTTCCTGCTGAGAAAGAAACCAATGCTATTCAAGTATGTATTAAGCACCTACACTATATGCTGTGTATTACACCAGCGCAGGAGAAACGGAAGCTTAAAGACACTATTCCTTTCTTCCAGAGCTCCATAGTTTACTGGAAAGACAGACAAGTAGGAACCAACCAGACTCATAGGTGATGTGGGGAAACAGAGAGGAAACACTAAGCTCTGTCCTCGGTCAAGGAGGAGGGGAAGAGGCACATGACCTCATAAAGGAAGCCTTCACTGGGGAAGTGATGCCTAAGTTGTGGGAGGCTGTCAACTATACAAGGGGCAGGCATTTCAGGCAGCAGGAGCAGTGTGTGCAAAAGCCTTTAGTTTATCAGCAGCATCAGGATGCTGCAAAAGTGAAAAGGGTGCTGTTAATAATTATGCTAAGAAATAGGCAGAAACTGGTGCAGCCCAGTGAACTGAGATGTGAAGTCATTCTACACAGAGTGGCTCTGCACTGCATTAAGTCTGGTTGGAGCAAATCATGGTGTTCCATGGGTGGTGGGGAGAAACCAGAGATTATGTTGGGGAGACTGCCCTGGGGCCAGGTCCTGAGATAAACTATCCATGTGCAACACTTTCATGGCACTAACTTCTCATACACAAGCAGTGACTGTCAGGCATCATGCTCTTGAAATTCACAGATGCCTAAACAAGTGTCTGGGGACCAGGCTTGCTGGCTCATCTTTCGAGTACTTTTAAACATGTGCCCTCCTCACAGCTGGTTTCTCTCAGTCCAGGCCAACCAAATCTTCTAGTTACTGGTCTGTGCTTTTCTCCTGTATGGAACTAATAAAGGCCATATTTGAAATACTGAAAGAAAAGAAATTGCCACTTGAGAGACTAAACATGGAATGCTTAAGAGAGAAGGGTATCATTGTGTCAAGTTGAACCTGCCTTCTAGTCAACTGAGAAGTCAAACAGTGTTCCCATCTTTGGAGGGAAATAGCCTCTCTTCCCTCCAGCCTCCAACCCCACACTTTGATCCACTTGAAGCCCATTCTGGTCTCAGAAAAATAGAGCCCTTGTGTTTACCCCCACCGACCTCAGTACTTTTTAAAAAAATTATGGTAAAATACACATACCATAAAATTTACCATCTCAACCATTTCCAGCTGTGCTAATTACATTCACATTGTTGTGCGCATCACCACCTTCCACCTCCAGAACACTTCTCATCTGGCAAAACTAAAACTCTGTACCCAATAAACACTAACTCCCTATTATCCCCTCCCTTTGGCTCCTGGCAAACACCATTCTACTTCCTGTCTCTGTGAGTTTGATTGCTTTCAGCACCTCATGTAAGTAGAATCATACAAGATTTGTCCTTTTGTGACTGGCTTCTTTCACTTAGCAAAATGACTTCAAGGTTCATTCATCTGGTACTATGTGTCGGAATTTACTTCCTTTTAAAGGATGAATCATAGTCCCTTTTATGGACAGACCACATTTTACTTATCCATCCATGGACCCTTGGGTTGCTTTCACATTTGGCTCTTGTGACTACTGCCACTGTGGACATGAGGGTACAGATATCTGTTCAAGACTCTGCTCTCACTTCTTTTGGGATATACACCTAGAAGTGGGATTGCCGGGTCATACGGTAATTCTGTTTTTAATTTTTTGAGGACACAATCATTTTAACACCTGCATAGTATTCCTTTATCAGTTTCTTTTACAATTCCCCTATTGAAGAACAAGAATTTCTTTAACCATTTTCCTCCAGAAGGTTTTTTCCCTTCATTTGCACTATTACAGTGATTCAACAAACATCTTTGATATGTTTCTTTGCAGAAGGAAGTGTATTTTCTTATGAATGTTCTTGACTATATTTTCTACTATTTTTTCTCACTGTAATAAGAAAACATGGTAGACTTCTCATGATGATGAGCAGTAAATAATAGAAAGAATTGCTTAATCATTATATCGTACACCTAAGCTGAATATAACACTGTATCTTACCTATACAGGAATTCAAACAAAAAACCTAGTTTAAAAAAAGAAATAAAACATGAGACTAAGTTAGTAACAACCCCTCCCACTCCATTACCATCAATGCTGTCCCCCTGGGGCAACTGGAATACCAGTCTGTTAGTTTCTTTCATTTTAAAGCATTCTCAAACATGTGTGCACATGTACATATCTGTACACGTATTTACGTGTGTATTCATCCATCTTTATCTGTGTGTGTGTTTAACATACCCTTACCCCCATAGTACGGGGTCATACTATGTATATTACTTTGCAAATGTGTCTTTGTTACTCCAGGTCAAGATACATGGCTCTGACTTGACTAGTTTTAAGCTTCTGCACATTTCACACTATAGTTTGTGCCATAGATTAATCAACCATTCCTTTATGAGGGTTTATGACTGTTTCTTGTTTTGGCCACTACAAATACTGCAGCAATAAACAGTTCAAACATCATTCTGTACTGATTCTTTTATTGTTTTATAGGCTAGTTTCCCCAAAGCAGAGCTGGTAAATCAAAAGATTTGTATGTTTCTTATCCTTAGTAAGAACTACTAAGTTAATTTCCTAATGAATACTTGCAGTAATTCACAAGCAGATCAATGACATAGAAGAGTATTTCCCCAAATCCATACCAGCCTTTGACTATGCTGGCACCTGATCTTGGACTTCCGGCCTCTAGGAATGTAGAAATAAATTTCCGTTGTGTATAAGCCACCAGTCTGGTGTTTTCTAACAGCAGGCCACACGGACTAATGCCGCCTGTAAGGGCCCTTCTAAATCTAGGTACCTTTGCTAAGAAGGGAAAAATGAATTACGGCCTGAAGTTGGAAGACAAGAGAGAAGTGAATAACGGGAACGAACGTGTGGCCGCTGGTCGGGGCGCGCACCCTGCCTGGCAGTGGGGTCACTTACGCCATGGAGCTTCATGTAGAGGCCGCAGGCATTGCACACGGGCTCACCCTCGGCATTGCGGCGCCACAGTGTGGTGGTGGTGGTCTGGCAGTTGGCACAGGAGAGGCCCACTCGGCGGGAGGCGGACTGCAACAGAGAAGGCAAACCCTTCAAGTCCAAGTAAAAGGCTTGTGGTTGCTGCTTCTACTTCGCAGGGAGCGCTAAGGGGCTGGCACTAAGTGGGTAGCAGGGTCAGCCACAGTGGCACAGGGCGCCTGGGTGGCTCAGTTGGTTAAGCATCCAACTTCAGATCAGGTCATGCTCTTGTGGTTTGTGGGTTCAAGCCCTGCATCGGGCTCTGTGCTGACAGCTCAGAGCCTGGAGCCTGCTTTGGATTCTGTGTGTGTATATATGTATATATGTATGTATGTATGTGCATGTGTGTCTGCCTCTCCCCTGCTCACACTCTAATTCTCTATCTCTCTAGAAAAAAAAAAAATAAACATTAAAAAAAGTCTCAGAGCAGCCACAGAGCCAGATTCTCCCTTCACCTAAGCCACTCCTGGGGGTGCATGAGAACAAGGACTTCAGCTGCAGGAGAAGTAGAGTGAATTCTTTTCCTAACTGTAGCATTAGTGGCATTATCAGTCATTCATCAAAGAGCCCAGCAAACACTGGGCACTGGAGGCAGAAAAGCTTTTCTCAAAAGTAGAAAAAATGAGGGCTTCCAGTACCAGGCATGGGTGGTGGGTAAAGAATTACTATATTCAAGCATCATCGAAGACTGGATGGGCCTTGGGACTTCAAGAAAGGGAAACATCAGGACTCAACCCCTCCATTCCTCCCTTCCTAATATACATGAAAGCTAGTTTGTGTGGGTCAAAATCAAATTATACTAGAAAAGACCACGGACCCATGAGTCAAAAACCCTGTTACAAACTCTTTCCCAGCCATAGGCCCCAATACACCCTGTTTAATCTCCCTGGGCTCTGGGTTTTATAAGGTGAGGCTGGACTGAGAACCAGGAAGCCTGCGCTCAGGTTCCAGATAGGAGACTCAGTAGCCATGTGACTGTAAGGCTGAGGCTGTTAGCTTTTCTGAGCCTCCCTTTTCACTTCTGCAGAATCAGGTGTTAAAGCAGACGGTCTGGAACATCCTTGTAGCTCAAGCTCACTCTAAAGGTATAAGAAATTATGATGTTGCCAACCACCCACCCAACTCCTCAACCCACACTTTCTTTTAAAGATGACTTGAGGGGGTGCCTGGGTGGCTCAGTCAGTTAAGTGTCCAACTTCAGCTCAGGTCATGATCTCATGGTTCGTAGGTTCGAGCCCTGCGTTGGGCTCTGTGCTGACAGCTAGCTTAGAGCCTGGAGCCTGCTTCAGATTCTGTATCTCCCTTTCTCTCCCTGACCCTCCCCTACTCACAGTCTCTCTCTCTCTCTCTCTCTCTCTCTCAGAAATAAATAAAACATTTAAAAAAAAAGATGACTTGAAGAGGGTGACTGGGGGACTCAGTTGGTTGAGCGCCTGACTCCTGGTTTCAGCTCAGGTCACGGCCTCTCCATTACGTGAGTTCGAACCCTGCATCGGCTCTGTGCTGACAGTGCAGAGCCTGCTTGGTATTCTCTTTCTCCCATTTTCTCTCTCTCTGCCCCTCTCCCACTCACGCTGTCTCTGTCTCTCTCAAAAATAAATAAATAAACTTAAACAAACAAACAAATATGACATGAAGTCCAAAATTCAAAACCTAGGAATTTCCCACCAAAGTGTGAGCCCTACAGCCAGGTGCCGAGAGGAGGAGAGGAGGGCAGACTTTAGCAATCCGGGCACTTGCTTACCAGCCGGCGCTGAGGCTTGATGAGGGGCCGGTTGATACCATTCATCTTGTGGTAGAGGCCGCAGGCGTTGCACAGGTAATGCCCTGTCCCGTCGCGCCTCCAGAGCGGGGTGGACATGGCCCCACAGTTGACACACTCTCTGCCTTCTGAGAAGTCATCAAACATATCTACTGGGTGGAAAATAATACAGAGGATTAATTCTTTGTTTGGGCCCAGAAATCTTACACTGGAAAATCTAGAAGCCAAAGGAATAATGTCTTTTCCTTGCAAGGTGTAAAAAACGATGGATCACCTCAGGCTGCCTCCCTGTTCCAGACTCTGGCCTCAACCTCTGGAACAGACAGTTTTACTCCTGGGCCTCCCAGACACCGCAAGGCTCTCCCCAGTCATGAGAAAAAGAAAGTCTGGCAGCAACCACCAGCGGCCTGGATTTTAGTCCCTATCTCTGCTTCAGAGCCTACATCCCCGAGGATCTCACCTAACACTGAATTCTGCCCAGACCTTCTTCCTCTTTCCCTTTCAAAATGGAGATCCTTTTCCATTTCAATTAAAAAAAAAAAAATAAATAAGATTTACTCTGGGAAATCAGACAATAAAATGTGTAAAGAAAATACAAATCAAATGTAATCCTATGACTGCAAGATCACCAGTGTTATTAACATTTTGTTCTATTATATCTTTTGCAGTACTTTATATATTGACATACATTTGTGCCTAGTCAAGGTCAAACTACTTAATTTTGAGCCAACTTTTTTCACTTAATACCAAGGCATTTCCCCACATTAGACATTCTTCATAAACTCAGGGTGCCTGGGGTGGCTCAGTCAGTTGAGCGTCCAACTCTTGATTTCAGCTCAGGTCATGATCCCAGGGTCATGGAATTGAGACCCTTGATGGGCTCTGTGCAAGGCATAAGCCTGCTTGGGATTCTCTCTCTCTCTCTCTCTCTCCTCCCCCACCCCATTCCTCTCCCCTGCTCTTGTTCTCTCAAATAAAATAAAATACATGAAAAATTAAAAGAAATTCTTCATAAATGCATTTTAGCATAGTATATATCATCCCATCATATATATGTGCCATCCTTTATTATTATTATTAAACTTTTACTCAATCACTATCTAGCTTCTGATTTTTGTTTGGTAAACACAGCTCATTTGGTGCACAAATCTTAGCATTTCTGCGTATTCCTTATGGTACTCTCCTAGAAGTAGAATTACTGCTCCAAAGGGACTACATATTTTTTAAAGATTTTAAAACTTTCAAACTGCCCTGCAAAAAGGGCTATAATTCACTTTTGTCATTTCAATATATCTGTTTGATATGCTGTATCTTAATTTGACATTTTTCCTGCCTTCTGTATAAAATGAAGGCCCACATTGCAAGCAACTGTGACTCAGCGTCACTCGCACTTCCAGGGGCATGTTGCCATGATGGTCAGTCTCATACACTCATTGACAAACCCCCTCCATCAGCACCTTTACCATCCAGGTCTACAGAATTTTATAACTGATAAATTTCACTCCCGCCCATTTCAGTTGCCCTGGTGAGACAGGCTGGGACCCCTTTCTAATTCCCAATGATCTGTATAAAGCCTGGCTCAGAACTTCCAGAAACCTCTCTGACTCCATGTACCCTGCTTCCTATTTTGAAAAATATTTTACATCCCATCCAGATTTTCCATCCCTAAGTACAGCTACCCTGCTGTTCAGGTGGTCCTTGTCCTACCACCAGAGGCAAGACTGGGTTCTTCTCTACTAAGGCAGGATATTTAGAAGGGAGGGTTTTAAAGAGCTCTCCCTCCACCAGGACCTAGCAATGGGGTTCAGCTAGTTCTCTGGCCCAGCTATTTGCTCCAAGGGAACGTGGGCTGAATAAGAGCATGGTGGGGGGCCCTCCCCTCAAGTCTGGGTACACAAACAGTCATTTGCACCTGCAAACAAGTAGCTGTGTGTCCACATTGAGTCAACAATGTGCAGGTGTGAGGGGCTATTTGCTCAGGCCAGGGAGCTGAGCACACACGGTCACAAGAGAGGCTATTTTTGCACCTGGGTCACACTGAGAACTCTCCAGCAAGGTCACCGGCTTTCAGAGCCACATACCAAATGGCAACGCCTGCCCACAGTTTGCTTCCCCACGACGGGCTGGCAAGGAACAAACCCGCACGCCACCCTCACCACCCTCACCACCATCACAGCCACCTGCAAACTGGCATGTGCTGTCCTTGCCCCGAGCCAGTAAACCCTGTTTCCTTGGCCCAGGCCTTCCCATGAGGGAACTGGAAAGGCCAAGGGAGTTCAAAGAAGGACCTTCGAACCAGGAGGGGCCCTGGCAATGTCATCCTTTTGGGGAGTGTCTGCTGTAAACACTAGATGGCACTACAGCCTCACAATTGAACCAAGACACATGAGCCTAAATCATGCTTGGGAATGGAGGACTTTTCTTGATCAATCATTTTTCCAGTCCAGACCTAAGGCAACCCTCTTATTCTATTTGTTTGTTTGTTTGTTTGTTTTATCATGGAAAGCTCTAAACACACTCAAAAGTGGACAGAATGAACTCTTATTTAATCATCATCCAGTTACTGACAAGTTGGGGCCAGTAGCTCTCTACTGACTTTCCTCTGTCCTGTATAATTGAAGAAAATCCCAGACATTCTACCATTTCATTCATAAATATTCCAGCATGCAGCTCTCACACATAAAGATGCATACTCTCCTCCTTTTAAAGACAGGCAAACTGGCTTCTTTCCTATGTTCTAGCTTATCTAAAAAAGCCTCTACAGACAAAAATCTCATAATCTGTTCTGTTTTGGAGGGGAGATGCCCTCTTCTCTTCACACTTATGGTTTTATATGCAGCGGTAGAATCTCATCGAAGGTGCCATCCTGGCAATTACAGCTCTCTTGGCTGGGTACTGGGCCTTAGTGGCACTGAGACCCCAAAACAAAGGTTTGCCTTAGAAACTCCTTCACATTTGTCTCACAGAATTGGTTACACACTCCAGCAACTATTTTACTGGCCAGGGAAAGGCACTGGAGGTTGGCAAATACGTATTTATCACCAACAAATGTTTACTGAGCATTGGCTCTTTAAGCCCTCTGATAGATGTCACAGATGCTAAAAGGGAACCTTATTCTCAGAATGCTAATAACTGAGTTGGGCAAATTGAGCCAAAATATCAATAATGAGTAACAATATTACTCAACTTGTATTCAGAACATACCTTAACCTAATTGGGGATTTGGATGGCAAATACTTTTGGTCTAGGGTAGGAAATGCAGAAGTCAGACCCAGATTAAAGGGTCAGGTGTTAACAACAGTAGCCAAAGGAAGAGAATGGGTAGGAGGTAAAGCCCATGCTTCCTAAAGGCATATGTCTATATGTCTCTCTACAATCTACTACACCTCCAAATCTACAGAGATTTCCATATTTTCTACCAGAAAGACTTGCACCATCCAACCTACTCAATAAAATGTTACACAATTTTACATGATTATTACAAAGACAATTTAACAATAAAGGAAAAGGCTTACGCTGCATGTTAAATGAAAAATGCAGTACACAAAATGCCATAGCCACTGTGGTAGCAGCTAAGGCCACCAGCAAGGAAGGAGTTTTTGTTAGGCTAGTTATTACGATGTGGGCTTTTCTTTCTTGAAAATGCCATTCTGGGGACGCCTGGAGGGCTCATTTGGTTAAGTGTCCAACTCTTGGATTCAGTTCAGGTCCTGATCTCATGGTTTCGTGAGTTCGAACCCTGCACTGGGCTCTGCGTTGACAGCATGGAGCCTGCTTGGGATTCTCTCTCTCCCTCTCTCTCTGCCCCTCCCCTACTCATACTTTTTGTCTCTAAGTGAATAAACTTAAAAAGTAAAAAAATCATCACTCTGTAATGTCATATTTGCCTATTTTTAAAAATCTAATAAAACAACAACAAAAACTGGGGCACCTGGGTGGCTCAGTTGGTTAAGTCTCTGAATCTGGCTTAGGTCATGACCTCATAGTTCGTGAGTTTGAGCCCCGTGTGGGGCTCTGTGCTGACAGCTCAGAGCCTGGAGCCTGCTTCAGATTTTGTGTCCCCAATTACATTCTGTCTGTCTCTCTCTCTAAAAAAATAAACATTAAAAACAAAAAACAAAAACAGAAAAACTTTTGATCATGTTAAGCAGCTCCAGTCCACTACGGGGGGGAGGGGGGGTTACTATTCTACTCTCTTGCATCACACACACATACCCTACCTGAGACTGCAGAAAGGAGAGAATGAAGTTCAAACCCTGCTGCTTAGCAGCCACTCTGCCAGAAGTAGGAGGTACTAGGCAGTGAGTGAGCCCCACATCAGCATGAACATCTGGCAGTATGAACCCTGGTAACAACCAGCTCTTACTCCTTCATTAGAAGTACCCTGAGGGCTGGGGTGCCTGGCTGGCTCAGGCAGCAGAGCCTGCAACTCTTGATCTCAGGGTTGTGAGTTCAAGCCCTGTGTTGAGTGGAGAGATCACTTAAAGATAAAAAATCTTAAAAAAAATTTTAAGAAATGCACTGGGTGGAACTTCCCAAAGGGCCAGCAGGCGGTGGTCTAAAGCCAGTTTATAAGCCAGATTTCTAAGGGCACAGCCAATACCTTTACTTATGAAAGCCCCACCTACTCAGGGCTGAGCATCACGGGAATGGGTCCAATCACTTAGAGGTCAACAGGAATTCAACTCTCTCGGAAGTGGGTCAGCATTACCTCACATTGGAGAAAAGACTTGTAATAATAGTTGTAAAGTACTTTGCAAATAAGAGGGAAAAATCACAACAATGGCTGTAAAGTGCTTTGTAAACACCAAATGAGATAACATTGATGGATGATTGTTAGGTTTGGAGGGGTGGAGAAGGAGGGGGAAGGCCTGGGACAAATCTTTGAGAGGGATTTTTGCAGAAGGGAGAGGATAGATAAAAGAGCTAGGAGATTTGGGAATCTGACCTTTTCTCAAACCACTGGGGCACGTTGGGAATTGTAAATTGTGTATCAGTATCACTCTCAGACTTGGCCAAGCTGGGGACTTTTGGGCAGGGAAGGAACTGGAAGCATGGTTGACAGTGTATACTTATGAGGTCACCAGGCTGCTGCTCACAGGGCCATAGTAATTCATGACTATTTTAGCAATCAGAAACACAAAACGGGTGCGCCTAGGTGGCTTAGTCGGTTAAGCGTCCGACTTTCGCTTTGGTCATGATCTCGCGGTTCTTGGGTTCGAGCCCCTCGTTGGGCTCTGTGCTGACTGCCAGCTCAGAGCCTGGACCCTGTTTCAGAGTCTGTGACTCCCTCTCTCTCTGACCCTCCCCTGCTCACGCTGTTTCTCTCTCTCTCTCCTAGGAATAAATAAAAACATTAAAAAATTAAAAAAAAAAAAAGAAACACAAAACGAATTGGGTCTTGACCCCAAGAATGGGGATCCATCTCCTCGCCTCCATCCATGACCCACTTCGGAAAACGTTATCTTTAAAGAAGGAAACCAACTCAGCCTGATTTCGTAGGCATCCAATTTAGTATGGGTATTCCTAGGAATTACTTCTCCTCAAGTGCCTGAAAGAAAAATGTGGGCCAGGAGGTTGAAGGATCCCACCCCTGACTTCCCCACAGAGAACTGACACAATCAAAGGCAAAGGCTTCGACCTCTCCCCTGACCTGCTCCATCCATCTTGGGGAACCCACCCACAGGCAGTGCTAAGCAAGTCAGGGCTGGCGAGAGAGGGCTTTGGCTCCTCTATTTTGACCTCAGACTTTTTTGTTGGGTTCTTCTTTCTAGCTTGTCCCTGGACTCAGGCAGAAGACCCTGAGGGTAAAGCATCCCCTGCAGGGAACCCAAAAGGCCCCCTCATCATGGTCTACCCTCAGCCAGCAGGACTCTGCCCAGGACTGACTCCAAGACAGTGATCTGACTTTCACTGCCCACCTGCACAGACCCGCGGACCTTTGCCCCACATGTTCCTTAAATAGACCTGGAAGTATTTTCAGCACTCTGGAGACCGCCTTTGAGCCATGGGCTGCTGTCTTCCCGGGGTTGGCCTCACTGACAGAAATTCCTTTCTGGTTTTGCCACCATTGGTCTCTCTGCCTCTGGATTTTGTCAGCGGGGAGTGGCCAAACCTGGTCTGTTTGGGGACCCCAGAGTCGGGTGAACTGTGCCCCAGCTGCGCTGGGAGAAGGAAAGGAGGAAGAGGGAGAGGAGCAGAGTAGGAGGAACAAGGGAAAGATATCAGAGGTCGGGGACATGGTTGGCAGCACCTGTTGGGCACTGCCCAAAAGCTGGATTTGCCCCCCAACTGCCAGAGGGCAAGCTCAGGCAGGTGGGCGCTGCTGCGTGAACTGGCCAGCCTACCAAATTGGTGCCACAGAGCCTGGTTCTGCTCTGCTAGAGAGATGTCCCTTAGGCTTCCATTTTTTGGGGGGAGTTTCCTTGCTAGAGAAAGCTGGGCCAGACCCCATGTAGAGCCCCTCCTTCATCCTCAGATGCTGAGACTATCTGACCGCAGTCCCTCTACTCTTTCTGTGGGGGGCACTGAAGCCCCAAACATTTGCCATGTGTCTACTCTACTGGCCCCTGCAGCAAGTGCTGGCCATAGAGATCTAGCAGAAAAAACTGGGGCAAGATGGCCGCCTAAAGTTGTTCTGGTCTGGCTGGGGATACACAACTCAAAACAAGGAATTCTATTAAATGTGACAAACTGCAATGGCGCCTGGGCTTTTTTGCTCACCCCCATCCCTCCGCCCTCCAATTACACATCTTCAGCTGTCCCTGATCACTCAGCAATCTGTTTGGGGACAGAAGACACATGGACACAATGGAAACTGCCAGTGCTCAGGGCGGCTATTCAATGCTACAAAACTGTGACCAGAGGGGATCCAAGGCCTGGGTGATATCCGAGGAGGTACCTGCCCAGTGACTTCCCCCAGAGCCAAAGGGGCTTCAGGAACAAAGTCCCTAGCCCCACCCATATGTCCCTTGTTGAACCCCAGCCCTGCTATCCCATCCAAAGTTCACCAGAGATTGTGCATGGATTTCCTGACAGGCCTGGGTCTGTCCCCGGGGCTGGCGCCTAGGTCTGGGGCACAAGGAGCAAATAAATCCTGAGGTTTTTCTGGCAGCCTCGGCCTTTGGTCTTCTGGGCTTCGTCAGGCTTGGCCTGTGACAGGAGGCTGCCAAGGGGAAGGCGGACATGGCTCCAGCAGCGTCCAGGCTGGCAGGGATTAGGGCACCCATTCTGAAAGCGGAACAGAAGCAGATCCTGCCAGGCCCAGCCAGAGCGGCCCAGGGGCGTCTGCGGCCTCTGCTTCAGAGTACTGAAGGACGAGGACCCTGCGATTCACAGCTTCTCCAACCTCGGCGATTCTGACCTCGGTTTCAGGAGATGTGTGACATTTTTGGAATTTTCCAAACAAGGAAATGGAGACTAATCTATAGGAAACATTGAGCATGCTACATTTCTTCACAGTTGCTGAATAACAGGAGAGACCTTTAAACTTTTCTCCAGGTGAATATTGCGATTGTGTTGGAAATAAACTTTCACCTTTACACGCACACACACAAACCAAAAACACTTGTGTTCATCTAGGAGCCTGGCTTCAGGTTGAGAAGGAAAGTTAAAGAATGTGACTCAGGTTAGAAAAAAAAAAAAAAGGAGAAAGAACATTCTGAGAGGAAGGAAAAAGTATCAAAAGCAAGACAGGAGGAAGAGAGAGAGAAAGAGAAAGGAAAAGGAAGGGGCTGAAGAACAAATGAGCCTGGAGAAAAGTAGTTATAGCATGTTGCCAAGAGTTAATACCTCCCTCATACGCTAAGAGAAATTGCAAATTACAAACAGAAAGATGAGATGAAGTCTCCATTAGGTAACTGGTCATCACTGAAGGGACTGTATGGAAAGAGTCAACCATTTGTGTTCCTTTGTGTGACCAATTAGCCCCACCCCACCCCCAGGGATCTACAAGCCCCCAAATACCCACCTCCAGGTCTACCTGGTGTGTGTTCCTAGTAGAGGCAGAGTGGGAGGTTGGCCTAGGCAGTCAGGCAATAGAATGTTAATGTGGTTCACGTGGTTCAGAAAAGATCTTGCCGAATAAATAGCAGAGCTAATTGGAAACGCACGCGGATTGACCAATCTCTTATTGACCAGCCTAGAATCCCATGAGCTCCTTCTCCTGACTCACCCTCCTGCTGGGGACCCAATCCTTCCCCCAGTAGCAGACAGCGTCAACGTAAACAGTTCAAAAATCAGTATATGAAAGATCGTTTAGGGTCACAATATAACATGTCAGCAGCAAGGGCTGTAAGAGGTCCAGGACCCACACATGCTCTGTTTTCCGGACTTATCTGAACACAGAAGCATCTGAAGACACGTCTGTTCAATGCTCTTTGGCTACCAGCTGAGAAATGCTCCCTAGCCTTCATCTCTGTGAAGATGAGATTTTAGACCTTCACGAATGCCCACATGGGAGAATATAATTACAGTATTAAAGATATCACCATGAAATGCAGGGTCACTCACTAGCTCCAGGAGAAATTTCTTAGTACATTACAATTCTAACTTAATCCTCAGTGATGACTAACTAGGTCCTGGGCCTTCAGCATGGTACAAAGTTAAGTCCATTAATGATGTAGATCGCCGTACTGCTAGGAAAAGTTCTACAGTGTTAGGTACTGAGAATATGACTTCCTTTGCCACATCTGGAAATTAAACACATGTAGACTCCCAAGAGAGGGTCCTCACAGCCCCTTCCGACCTGTGATCCAGGAGCTGGGTGGGACACCATCTTTAAAGTAGGCAAATGGGGCACCTGGGGGTCTCAGTCAGTCAAGCATCCAACTCTTGATTTCAGCTCCGATCATGATCTCACTCATGGTTTGTGCACTGACACCACAGAGCCTGCTTGGGATTTTGTCTCCCTTTCTCTTCCTGCCCCTTCCCGCTGGTGCTTTCTCTTTCTCTCAAAAATAAATAAACATTAGAAAAAAGAAAAAAGCAGGCAAATGGACAGAGCAAAGAAGGGAATGCTCCAAAGGCTGTGTTGTGTTATCATTTCTATTTATAAAACTTAACCAAATGTTGATATTTTGTCCTACTAACAGTAAATGTTTTTACAAACACTGTTTTGCCTAGTTGTCTCCTCATGCGGTCTGGGCTTCCCTCTCCCTGCCTCCTGTCTGTTAACCACTCAGTGAAGAAGTCTAGGCTCTTCCTGTGGGTCCTCAGAAAGAAGCCCGCGGAGAATGAGCTAACGCTACTTAGCGTGCAGAAGCCTCAGTCTACAGACTGCCGTGTCCCATGGACACCCTGGCCTGAAGCCCACCCCCCACACCGACCCTCTTAAACCTGGAACTACTGGTCCTCCTCTCTTCTGCCAGGTCTGACCAGGATGCCACATAATTCATCCTCTAGGACGGGACACTTCTAAGGGAAAAGAGCTTATCACTAATTACTCTGGAACAGCAGAGTTGAAATCAGGATATGTGGCCACTCTGGGCAGAACTCTGGCTGTGAGACCTGCATTCCTGACACTTACTCCCTCTGCAGTCCCCTACGGTCATCTCTCTCCAGTGTCTCCAGTGTCCAGGGCTGCATGAAGATTGCAAAGGGAGGAGCATGTAAAATCACTCTAAGACTGGGCTCTCCAGCTGACCACTGCTACTTCACAGCTCCCTGGATTCAGCCTTAAGCTCAGAGACGGCCACAGGAGCCCTGAGCGGGCACCAACAATTGAAAATGTTTGCCACTTTCTGGACTCTGGGTACTGAGCCCAAACTGTACCCTTGCTGCTCTGGACCCTGCTTTGTATAGTGACTGTGGCCACTGCTTAGCTCTGGACATTCCCCAATCACGGGTCCCCCCTGTGCCAACTTGTGTGCTGACTTGTCTCTATTAAGACTCTAAGTCTCCTGGAGGGTGGGGGGCACACAGTCTTAAAAACTAGAAGCGATGTTTGGGTGATTGCATGAACATTCAGGAGAAGAAATCAAGGTCCAGGGAAGATGAGTGACTCACGTAAGATTCCAGAACATTCTGTGACTTGATCCTTGCCCTCCCCAGCACCGCACTGCTCCGAGGCTGAATCACTCTATCCGCAGTGCTCGACATACAACAGAACTCAATGCACATTCACGATCGGATTTCAACAAAATCCAGAGCCCTAAAGTGTCTAACAAGGCAGCAATAGTGCCCGTAGAATGGTGTAAATCTGAGGGCTCTGCCTGACAGCCTGGCCACGGAGGTGCCCATGTTTCTGGACACACATAATAATAAACCGAGAGAGTTAACTATGCAGGGCCAGAGGCTTCTCATATTTATGGATATTCTGTGTGTGCGTATGGAATTAGAGAGCTAAGGAAAACTACTCCATGATGCAGTGACAAAACTGCTCTAATAATACCCTGGAACACAGCAAAAGGCTCTCCCTGCCTCCCCCCCGCCCCCAAAAAAAAGAGAAAGAAAGAAATGTTCATTGTTAAGCTGTTCATGGCAAAATACTGGAAACCATCCAAATGACCATAGATAGGGAAATGAGTAAGAAAACTGAGCTACAGTAAAGAAATAGGAGAATTTGTGTGGATTTTTAAAATGACAATTATATGGACTATGTTAACACTTCCCCCCTCCTTTAACACAGCTTAAATTCATTAATTGAGCATTTAATTAAATAAGCATCTCTGTATCTGGGGGAAGGCCGTAGGAGGCACTGGGAATAGCAGTGCAAAGGCACTAAACTTGGGGGGATATGGATGGTTAAATATAATGCCGGAGTAAAAAAAAAAAACTAAAAACAAAACAAAACATATAAACAAAAACACCAGGGTGCCTGGGTAGCTCAGTCAGTTGAGGGACCAACTCTTGATTTCGGCTCAGGTCATGATTCCAGGGTTGTGGGATTGAGCCCTGTATCAGGCTCCAAGCTGAGTGTGGGGCCTGCTTAAGATTCCCTCTCTGCCCTTCCTACCCTCACTCATGAGTGTGTACCCTCTCTCTCCCTCTAAAAAAAAGTGAACGTTATAAAAATAACACCATGTGCCCTGAAAGGCGGCAGTCCAAGAAATCACTGAGTGTGTGGTTCCATTTCTATGAAACATCCAGGATGGGCCAATCCATAGACAGAAGGGACATAGACGGTGGCTGCCAGGGCAGGGAGACAGGGAAAGGGGAAACTCTATTACTAGGCAGAGCTTCTCTTTGGGATGATGAAAATGCTCTCAAATGGTTCAGGAGATGAATGTACAACTCCGTGAATATACTAAAATCTACTGCATGGTACACTTTTTATTTTTTAAGTAGGCTCCACGCCCAACCGTGGGGCTTGAACCCACAACCCCCAGATCCAGTCACATGCTCTACGGACTCAGCCAGCCAGGTGCCCCTGAAGAAGTTCACTTTGAATGAGTGAACTTTACAGAATATATACATTTAAAAAGGTGTTAAAAAATAACTAATGAAAATTAAGTTACATTTTGAAAAGCCATCTCTGCCCAAGAGTCAGAGGATTAGAGATGTCTACATAACGTCTTCAATTTCCTGGGATCCTCTCATTCCAAAATTAAACAAAGTGCCTTCTCTGTCTTGGGCCTACCTGCCTCCCCTCCCCTAGGGGATGCCTCCTCTAGGTGCAAGTATCCATCATGGCCCCAATCATTCTTCACAACCCACAGAAGGAGAGAGACAGGCTCCTTCCAGGGTGGAGGACCAGAGAGTGCGGGGATGGACGTGATGAGCTAATCAAAAACTGTCTGTCAATCACACTGCGGACAAAGTCCAGGACTGGTCCTGCATCCTCCCTTCGAGTCACGAGTCACGAGTCCTGGAGGTGGTGAGTCAATGTTGCTCTCTCAGGCCTCCTGCCAACCTGCCTCAGTCATTTCAGTGTGCCCCGGATGGGGGCGTGGGGAATCTAGCAGTCCCCACATTGCCGGTGAGTGGGACACAGTAGAGCCTGGGGCTGGGGTGGGGGCCATCTGACCATATCTTAGCAAAAGCAGAGAGCAAGCGTTTGATCTAGAAATTCTGCTTCTGGGAATTTATTCTACAGGTTCACTGGCACTTGTATAAAATGGCTCACATATAATAATATTCATTGTGGTATTTTTTTTTTTTAACAATACCAGAGGATTGAAAAACAACTTATATGTTCATCGATATGAAACTGGTTAATTCAATTTAAGTACACTACGAGGGCACCTGGGTGGCTCAGTCAGTTAAGCTTCCGACTTTGGCTCAGGTCGTGATCTCACGGTTTGTAAGTTCGAGTCCCACGTTGGGCTCTGTGCTGACAGTTCAGAGCCTGGAGCCTGCTTCAGACTCTGTGTCTCCCTCTCCTTCTGCCCCTACCTTGCTTATGCTCTGTCTCTCTCTCTCTCTCAAAAATAAATAAACATTAAAAAAATCTCTTAAAAAAATATATAAAGTATACTACGTAGCCATGAAGAAAAAAGATCTTTCATATACTAATTTGAAATTTTTCCCAAAATATGCTGTGAAATATTAAAAGCAAGGTACAGAACAGTACATATGATACTCTCTTATAAAAAGAAGGGGAGAAGAGTCTGTAAGCACATTTATTTGTATATAGAATAAATATCTCTAGAAGGACAGTAAAAAAAAATCAGATAACATTCATTGCTTCCAGGGAAACATCCGGGTGGCTCAAAGATGCATTTGACCATATGTTCTTATGAGTCTTTTGAAGACTGAACTATGTTAATTTATTTCCTATTTGCAATAATTAATTCTTTTGTATGTAAAATAGGTAAATAAATATTCCCTAACATCACCACTGTTTCATGTAGTATTATTTTTGTTATTTTATTTTTTTATTTGGGTGGGGGTACAGCAGGGGAGATGAGCAGAGGGAGAGAGAGAATCTTAATCCACGCTCAGTGTGCAGCACGACCTGGGGCTCGATCCCACAACCCATGACCTGAGCCGAAATCAAGAGTCAGGAGCTCTATCGACTAAGCTACACAGATGGCCCTGTACATTTAATTTAGAGAAGGTTCCATTTAGGCCAGGTTCCATTTTCTGATTTCCCACAAAAGCATCTTATTGCCTTCCGTTTTCCAAGTGGCTTCTCAGTCTCACTGAGCATGGTCTTCTCTCACAGCACCCTAGCTCCTGTCTCGAGGGGTCCCCAGACAGGCTTCCGCAGGCAGGCTCAGGCTCCAGCCTCCCCTGGATCTGGCTTGGTTTCTAATGCTCAGTTATATGCACACGCGCGCTGCCTGTTTAGACTTTGTTCTTTTTATTATAATTAGGAAGACTGAGCGGGAGCTTTGGCCAGACCCTCTATCCAGGGCCATTTGAGAAGACTGAAACCAGGTCGATCTGGGCCTGTTGGACTCTGAAACCCCTCTCCGGCTTGTTATAAGCTGGCAGGATAGAAAGGAAACACTGAACAAATTGCCAGACCAGCTCCCTCAGGGACCGAGACAATGGGTCTGGAGGGAAAAGGCTTTTTCCTTCCAGCCCAGCGGCTGTCAAGAGGAAACAACTTCCCTTTTGCCTCCTGGAATGGCAGCAGCCAGCCAGCCAGCCAGCCAGGGAGATTTATGGACTTATAATGTGACCTCTTTATTGCTCTGAATGCTAGGGAGGCATTTCAGGGGAGATTTACGCCTTTTAGAAGGGGAGGGGAGCAAAGGTGTAGAAACATATACACGGGGACTATTTTCCCCTCTGGGGGTTTCTTGAGGATTACTTAATCAAACCAAGGTTAATTCAATCACCACCACTTGACGTCTTCTGCTAATCCACCTCGTTTTCCTGCAAGCTTTTTGCATGAAGTGTGAAGTCCAAGGAGAGTCAGAAGGGCTCTGATGTGAATTCAGTTAAGGGAAAACACAGAAAACCAGGATGAAGACCATATACAGCAGGGTCAGGAGGCTGTCCCTCCCTAGCAATGGACCCTGGGCTATACCCATTTTACCTGCTCATGCCTACTATCTTCTTTGTAAATGAGGGTGTTACACCAGATAATCTAGGGCCTTCCTAGTTTGAAAATTATCCAAATTACTTTCAGATCAAGTATATGAATTACTCTACACCAGTGATTTTTCTGTCATTTGCTTTTTTGAGATGCAGAACCCATTCTTCAAAGAAAATTTTATTTGAGGAAGCCAGACATAGAAAGACAGAAAAGTGCAGCTAATTAGGTGAAAAGATATCCCAGACTCTTTCCAAATCCCCCTCTACATGCTGACATCCACACCCTGTGGTCTTGGGGAAAGTCCTCCAACCGCTAGAGGGCGCTGGAGCATAACTGTAGGAGCGTTGAGGGTCCATCCACTGCTTCAATATCACAAACTACATTTACCAAACTTAAAGGCTGGGAGTAATAAGAAACAAATCCACAAGCTATCAGGAATGAAAATGTTCACCAAAGTAATGCTACTTCCCTTACTCTGGTCTCCACAACTCAAAAATGGAGTGGTTGGAAAAGATGAATTCTAGCTCCCTACTTTCAAAATCATCCAATTTGGCACTACATTGTAATTCTTCTCATTTTTGTATTTTTAAAAATTTCACCCCTAATTTAAGTTGTATAATTCGTAACTGCTATAAAAATTCAAACACTACCAGAGAATGTCACATGAAGAATAGAGTCTCCCCCATTACCAATATCATGCTCTCTGCAGGCAACAGTGGATAACAATTTTTCTACATTTTTAGACATTTTGTACCTTATTATAATTTTTAGAAATTCAGAAATTACATAAAAGTACCAAGAATAATATAATAATCCCTTGTATGCCCTGTCACCATCTCTTAACCAATCACTATTTTGAATTTAGAATATATCCTTCCAATTCATTTTTGTATTTCTACACACACGTATATGCATCTCCAAACATCATTAAGTCTGGTTTTGTGTTTTTTAAATTTACTTAAATGACTGTACACTGTACATCACATGTACAGATTTACTTTTTTACAAATATGAATTATTTCAGTAACTGAGGAAAACAAAGAATATAACAATACTCTTAAACTCACCACGTAGCTTTGTCAAATCTTAATATCTTACCATATTTGCTTTAGATATTTTTTAAAGAAAAAAACATTGCAAGTACAGTTGATTCCTCTGTGGGATTCTCTCTCTGCCCCTTCCCCTGCACAAAATAAATAAGTGAACAATTTTTTAAAAAAAACTTCACAAATAGAGAGTAAACCATAAAAATTCTCTCTCCTCAAGACCACATTCGATAGCATTCTCTGGACTTAATATAATAACCAGTAAGCTTCATACTTTTCCTAAGATGTCTGCCAAGTAAGCGAAAGCTGTAAACAGATGCATTAAACTGCTAGAGCTCTGTCATCAGATACGCTCAAGGAGCGCTGGGACTCAGCCGTGGTATTGTGGATGGGAGGAAGAAAGGCTGAGAGGCGGGCTCTGTAGAGTCTCAGGGAATCTCCACTCCTTGACTAGAGTGAAGAGGGATAGAGAGAATAAAACTAACTGAATAAATAAGGTGTGAAATGTACCCTGATCTCTATGTGCTTATAAATTGGCTTAGGAGCAAAACAGAGTTTGGTAGAAAAGAATAAAATAACACTGAATGATCTAAATGATGCTCCATGACAAGGATAAAATAGGTAAAATTCGGTATCGATGTGATTAATTGCCAAATAAACCCATGGAAACGCTGGGTTAGACTAGAAAGGCTAATGCAAGGCAGAGGGACAGGCAAAGGATCTGAGAAGGGTGTGTGTGGTGAAGCAGAGGCAGGCACTATGTGAAAGCAAGGGAAGCTATGCTTTCTCCTGGACCTCCCTGAACACCAGTCAACCAAATTAAGGAAAAATAAACAAAAACAAATACCAAACTCCCAAAAGTAAAAATTTCATCTCTAGTGAAACGATGAAACAACTCATACCCTCATGTACAGAAATACTGTCCCGTACAGTGGAAATCCAGACCACACTGAAGAGCCAATCCCCTGAGACCTCCAGCAGGTTGTAAATTTCCCAGGTAAGAAAATAAATAGGATTGGACAGAAAGAGGCAATAGTTTCATTATTTGCAGATGAAAGAATGGTCAATGCTGGCAAACAAAGTTGTAAGATCACTATAGAGAAGGTTATCAAAATATTGCTAAAAGATGTGAAAGAAGACATGATTAAATGAGAAAAGATGCTCTGTTCTTGGATTGGAAGATAGAGCAGAGTTCTTTCTTCCAAATACCCCAAGCAAATCTATCATTTGAATGTGGTCCCAGCAAACTTCCCAACAGGATTTCTTAAACGCAGCTGGTCAGGCTGAGTGGCAAATTTATATGGAAGAGTTACTGTATAAGAACAGCCCAGATAATTTTTATAAAAAAATTTTTATAAAAAAAAGGGAGAAGTTGCCCTATCAGAAACCAGAACAAATGAAAAGAAGCAGGTAATGGCACAGAAATTAATGCAGTGATGTTCATTACAGCCCTCTTGCGTGCAGTCGTCAAAAACTACCTGCAGAAATACAGCCAAGGCATAATAAATGGGGAAGCTGTGGTATAAAAAGACGGGCATTAAGCATTAAATCCTTTCAAATATCAAAGGAGAGCTAAACAACTGTGGGAATTATGGAATAGAATGTAAGTGTCCTGTACTTTTTTTTTTTTAAAGTAAACTCTACACCCAGCATGGGACTGTAACTCAAAAGAGTGCCATGCTCTACCAACTGAGCCAGCCAGGTGCCCCATAAGTGTCATGTACCTTTAAAATGTAGAACTAATAAATCTTCTTAAAGGAGTGAGGTAGATCTGTACTGATCTGGGAGAACATCCAAACAGATGTACCTCCATGAAGACACTAAGTGCAGAGTAGTTTTTATGGTATGATCCCATTTGTGTGCAAATGGTACTGTTCTTCCCTGGGGCCCTTCCTGGGGGGTGGGGGGGATTAGATCATAAGCTTAGACATAAGCTTGCCCATGATACTTGCTTTGATTAATGACATGTGACTAGAAGTGTATAAGCTACTTCCACAGCTTCCAAGCATGGGCTTCAAAGACCACTATGTGGTTCTGACATAGCTTTTTGGCCCCTGCCGTGAGGCAAGTATGACCCTGGTAGAGATTGTGCATTTAGCCTGTTTCCCAGAGTGAAACACAAACGTATGACAGAACTTCAGCCAACATATAATGGGGAGAAGCAAAAAATACATCTTTAAGAGAGAAAGCCACTGAGATGTGGTGATAGTTTGCTATAGCATAATGGAGCAAAAGCTGCCTGTGACATTGTTTAACAGAACCAAAAGCAAACATAAGTGTTTTATAAATGTATTTTTGAACATGTCAATCACATGTCTAATACATCCTAGAGAAACATTTTTATGTCTATAAACAGATATGGACAAGGATGCCTACTGCAGCATTTATTATAGAAAAAACTGAAAACAATCTAAACATGCATCAATAAGGAAATTAAAAGTTGAATATAATACATTAGTAAAATTGGAAAATTAGAAAGTAACTCTCAGTACTGCCATATTTATCAACATAAATAAAACTCAGAAACATACTAATAGGCAAAAAATAAAACTTGCAGAAAATTACACAGAATATAACGCATGTTATTTTTTTTAAATTTTTTAAAGTTTATTTATTTATTTGGAGAGAGAGCAAGTGAGTGAGCATGTGAGCTTGAGTAGAGAACGGGAAGAGAGTCCCAAGAGGCTCCGTGTTGTCAGCATGAGCCTATTACGCAGCTCGAACTCATGAACCGTGAGATCATGACCTGAGCCAAAATCAAGAGTCAGACGCTCAACTGAGTGAGCCACCCAGGGGACCCTGGCAAAGCTTTTGTATTGTCTCTTTCTCTATTTTTTATTTTCATCTGCAGTAAAAAATACGTGACATAAAATTACCATTTAATCATTTTTAAATGTACAATTCGATAGGGTTAAGCATATTCATTCTGCTGTGTAACCATCTCCAGAACCCTCTAATCTTGCTAAACTGAAACTCTGTACCCATTAAACAACCCCCTTCTCCCTGGAGCCTCTGGCTACCCCCATTCTACTTCCTGTCTCTATGGATTTGACTACTCTAGGTACCTCATACAAGTGGAATCATACAGAATTTATCTTTTTGTGATGGGTTTATGTCACTTAGCATAATGTTCTCAAGATTCATCCATGTTGTAGACTAGACTGTCAGCATTTCCTTTCTTTCTGAACAAGTATTCCATTCTATATATGTATATACCTCATTCCATTCATCCATGCATCCATCTATGGACACCTGAGTTGCTTCCACTTTTTGGCTACTATGTATCTCTCTCTCTTTTTAATCAATAATGTATTCATCTTTACAAAAAATAAGAAATCAGGAACAAACACAGAGCTCTTCATTAAACAGCAAAACCAAACAATCAGATCTTGACCACAATGGCTACTATGTCTTGACCAAGCT
Organism: Hyaena hyaena; assembly: GCF_003009895.1. Taxonomy (NCBI): domain Eukaryota; kingdom Metazoa; phylum Chordata; class Mammalia; order Carnivora; family Hyaenidae; genus Hyaena; species Hyaena hyaena. Next base: position 406,807 of record NW_024081464.1, on the reverse strand, counting down.
GGCGGGACTCCCCATGGCAGAGTCTTCCCAAGACTCAGTCTTCTAGGGAGAAGCTCAGAGGCAGCAGTAGCTGCAGAAAGGCCAGGCTGAAAGTCCAGTGGCAGCAAAATCCTGAGGGAAAGAAGACTGCCTAAGCAGCCCAGACCTGACAGAGCTGCTCAAGCGTATGTCTGGTGGCCTCCGTGCAGGCAGTCCCTTGAAACGGGAGGGCGTGCACCATCAGTGACACAGGGAATGGGGGCCGCTAGCTGGTATTGCGGGCTGGAGTCAAGATCTAGGTTTCCTTATGCCTCTGTCTCTCCCAGACGGATAACATGCACTTGGTGTCCATCTTCGCAGAAGTGACCACTCCTCCAGAAAAGACAGAGACATAAAGAAACCTAGATCCTGACTCCAGCCCATAATACCAGCCAGAGAGGAACACTCTGGAAGGTATATATGTTGGGTTATTACAACAATAAAACAAACTAATAAGCAGCTCCTCCTTTTCGTCTTAGCTTTCTCCAAACACTCTCACCTTGTGGCAGCCACCAAAGATTAGATGCACTTCCTGGCTGAAACCCACAATGCATTCAACTTGCCTCCTGCTTCTCAGCAAACACGATATGGCACCATGACATTCGGACCCTAGGAAAGACTCTAGGAAGCAATTCATGGTGAAAGGAGGCTCACTTACTCTCAGAGGTTCCCAGGCACAGACCCTGTCAGGGCTTTCTCAGAACACGAACGCCCTCCCTGACAGAGGCCACACAGCCCTTTCTTTCTGAGCACACACCAGTGGGGGTTTTTCCCCCTTTTGTTTAGATCTCACTAGATGCAGACAGCTCTTTCCAACTCCCTTCGAATGATTTTTAAAATGTTCTAAAGCTATGACAAGTCACTCTTTAGGTATCTACAACCCTCATCAGCCTCTGCTGATGTAAAGGGCCCCCTATGTAGAAGGGATTATAGACACTAAGTTGGATGTGGGATTTATGTTCCTGAAGGTAGATTAATACTGAGAATGAGAGCAAATTCTAATACAAAAAAAACCCTCATTTAATTCAACTTGGTAGCAACCTAACCCTTTTATTAATGGAACTGACAAGATCCTATTTGAATGATCCCCTTAATGATAACAGCAAACATTTACTAATGGATGACTAATGGCTAACATTTAAAGATACTCCCTGAATGTCAAATACGATGGTTTATGAACATCATTTCCTATTACTCACAATAATACTATGAAGTAGCTTCTATTCAATTGTATGGACATGAAAACTGGGTAACACTGCAAAAAGAACTAGAAGTTTAAATCAGGTGCTGACTCCAGACCTTAAATACAAGAGTCTTTTCTCCCCCTCCTACTGTCAGCTGCCAAAGGGTAAATAAAGAGTTGAAGGTCCCAACAAGGAATATAAGCAATAGTTCTGGACACCTGGGTGGCTCAGTTGGTTGGGCGTCCAACTTTGGCTTGGGTCATGATCTCACGGTTTGTGAGTTCAAGCCCCGCATTGGACTCTGTGCTGACAGCTCAGAGCCTGGAGCCTGTTTGGATTCTGTGTCTCCCCTTTCTCTACCCCTCCTCCGCTCATGCTGTCTCTGTCTCTCAGAAATGAATATAAATTTTTTTTAAAAATAGTATTATTAGCAATAGTTCTGAAAATGATGCAAGTAAACCTGGCTAACAGGCTCTGCCTTCACCACAAACAGCTGGTTAGATGGTCATCTCTCCCCTCCACAGCAGATCCGTCTTCTTTGTCCTTTTCCCCCTCACTGCCCCTTCTGTTTTGTCCTGGGGAAAGGGTCCCCTTTATTAATGCCATTCCTGGAGATGTGTTTACACAGGGCAGGAAACTTAATATCAACATTCCCCGAAGGAGAGTGTCTTGTCACTTCTGTGAAGCACTTCAGGCAGGGAGAGACCAACCTCCTACTCAAATCAAAAGGCACTTACACCCTTTAAACAGAGTCTGACGGGAGAGTTTGTTTCTACAGAGACTCTTTGAGTTCCTGAGCCTGTGTGTTAGGGTGAAGTTGAGAGGCAGTTACTCATATACACAAAACTCCCTGGTGCCTCAAGAGGCTCTCTAAGCAGGATCTTGGGAATCTATGTAAAGTGGAGAGGAAGGAAAATACTGGATTCTGGACAAACTCAATGATCAAAATTCTACAACTCTCTGTAAACTGGCAGGGAAAGGTTATAATTGATCTGGCTCTGGGACAGAACACTGATAGAGTATAAAGACTTTAGGGGGCCTTAGGAAGGCCAAGGGGGTGCCATCAGGGTCCAGCGAGCACCACAGGATCAAGGAGATGAGCACAGGTGGTTTTTACAAGGTAAAACATGGAGGGCACCTAGCCATTTTTTCAGCTTCCTTTCTTGGCTTCTCTTACCCAGCATCCATTACCCCGGGACTGCCCCACACTCCCCTCCTGCCTTCAGTATAGAGATTCTCTGCCTCTATCACTCTCCCTAATGCCCCAGGGGCTCTCTCCTGTTCCCAAGGCTTTGATAAGAGTGATGACCCCCCCAGGCATACAACCAGCCTCCTGAAATCTCACCTGCATGTCCCTCACCCATGCTTCAGACCCACTATATCCACAACATTGGTCGCACCCCTACGTGCTCTGTTTCCTTGCTGTTACCTCTGAGAAAACCACTGGGTTCTTCTGTGCTCTTCTCTCTCCTGGCCTTCTAGGTTTGGGCTGACTTTGCAAGATGCTTACAACCCCTCAACCTCCTCATTTCCCCTCCACTCCATCCCGGGTCCCTCTCTCTATAAAATTGGACATGCTCATCCCTAGACTTCTGTCTCTCAGATTCCTTTTACAGGGATGCATCCTCTGCTCCCACTCAAAGTCTCAGTAGGGCCAGGCTGCAGGTATGAGTATATGAGCTAGAGGGCCCATACATATAATTTTTGATGAATTCCAGACTTTGTCTTTTCAGATAATGAACATTTATTTGGTATTTGCCATGCCATTGTAACTTGGGCCCCAAAATGAATGACGTATACCCTGAAAACACTTCCAGGCTGCTGGAACTATAATCCAAATAAAAAGATAGTACCATAAGATACAGTGAGAACACTGGCCCTGTTTGATTCTTGGCAGTTCTGCCCAGAGACATGTCAAAGGCTGCCTGCAAAGATAAGCCCACTGCAGAGATCACAAAGAGAGATCCCACTACAGATTTCACACATGTATAAGATCCACCTTCTGCTCCCTCTTTGCTTCCAACGGGCAGTATGAACCTGCCTTCTTTGATTCTTCCTTGCTTGTTTCCAGTTCTTCCATGGGCGAGGGAGTGAGAACAAGAGAAAAAAAGTCATCTGCATAAAAAGCCATTATGGAATTATTAGGGTAGGAAGAAAAAATGAGACCACCAGATTCCAGATGGTTGCCAAGATGCTGAGTAAGAATTGCTAATGTCGTGACATACTCCGAGTGCCAGGGCTCTGGTGTCCATGCTCTACAGCACCGTAACAGATAACAGCAAGTCTGCCCCTCCAGAGTCAAGAGCTAGGTTCAGAAGCTCCAATTATCCTGGCCTTCCCGTCAAAGACCAAGACCTACTGAGCCTAAGCGGTAAAACCCAAGGGACTTTCCAGAAAGACAGAATTTGCTCTTCTCTCCATAGGAAAGCATTCAAATAAGAGACTCCCAGTTCCTGCCCAGTGCCCTTCCTAGAAGTGCCTTTTATTTTCCAGGCTGACCCAGCAGTCAGAGGCTGCCAGGCAGAAGGGAAAAGTGATTAATCAGGTTTCCTGGTCCCTGGGCCATGGAGGAGGCTTACATGGGACTATGGGGGTGAGAAACTGTACTCGACAATTTACTGAACTCTCCAGTCAAGTTAGTTCAGACTTTTTCAATCCAACAAACCAGGGTACCGGGCAAACAACAACAACAACAAAGTGGTATGAGTTTCTGATGGGGAAGTAGAACCCCAAAGAAATGAAGGAATGACTAGACTTGGTCCGCATGCCTGGTCAGTGATGTGAGGCCTCAAATCTAGGACTTCTGCCTTGCTCTAGTGTCCCATATGCTACTATGTGTCTCCTCCTTCCCACCCTCACACACACTCCCCCACCCCCCCGCCAAGCAGAAGATTATCAGCTAGGCAGAAGGGCTATACAGCAGGAGTGACTCTCCATGACAAAATGGAAGAACAGCTCAAAATCCGAAAGAAATGAAGCAAACTGGAATTCAATTTCCAGGTGAGCAACTTCAAGATGACCACCCCTAGCCCATGTAAATTGGGGGGATGAGAGGTGCATGGATGTAGTCTTCCACATGCCTCCCACACCTCTTTCTCCTCCAACTCTGGCTGTAGAGACTCAAAAGAAAAGTAAGGACCACTGTTTTCACACATACCCTTCTTTTGGCCAAGTCGGCCTTGGTGATTTTCTCTTGCCTTTCCTTTCATGTCTTTTGCCTTTACTCGCTCATTCTCCAGGCTAGAGAACACTTCTGACAGCCTCTCACTGAGCCACCTGCTTTCTGTCTCCATACCAGCCGGCCAGCCCACACACATACACACGCACGCACACGCACGCATGCACACACACACGAACACACTCCTCTGTGTGTACATATTCTCAATTTACTGATTCAATATGTTTGCCCTCTATTCATAAAGCCCCAGACTCCTCTGCCTGATTTCAAGCCCCGGCATATCTGGCCCCAACTGTGTCAACCTTATCAGTCCCTAAAATGGGAGCAGCCTTGCTGGAGCGCTGAAAGTTTTGAGAGATGGGTGATAATGTCCAAAATGTTTAACACGGCCATCTAGGGTGGAGCCCTGCATCAAGAGGCAAGAGGCAGGGGGAGTCTGCCAGGAGTAACCCAGCTCATGTAGCTGAGGAGGAGCACAAAGCCAAAAGCTGGCAACACTGGAGGTAGCCCTGAAGTCAAGAGGCAAGGAATGACTCAACAAACAGACAAAACTGCTTTCGGTAACAGATTGTCATAGTTCTTTTTCTGAGACTCTGTGGATGTCATGGCATGAAGCAAATGTGAAGTGATGTTGGGTTGTTGAGAATGTAATTTTTGGTGTGGATGAAAAGATGTACAGCTGTAAAGATGCATGAAAGACGTAAAAAGGTACCACTTCCAGGGAAAACAGTATGGCGGTTCCCCAAACCACATGGAATTACCATATGATCCAGCAATTCCACTGTTGTGTATTTGCCCAAAAGAACTAAAGGCCTGGACTTGAACAGATATTTGTACGCCATGTTCACGGCAGCATTGGTTCACAATGGCCAAAAGGCAGAAGCAACCCACGTGTCCATCACAGAGGAATGGATAAACAAAATGTGGTATATACATACAATAGGATATGATTCAGCCTTTAAAGGAAGGAAATTCTGACACAGGCTACAGCATGGATGAACCTGGAGAACATTACTCCAAGTGAAATAAGCCAGACACAAAAGGACAAATATTGGATGAGTCCACTTATATGAGGTAACTAGTATCAAATTCATAGGGAAAGGAGAATGGTGGCTGACAGGGGCTGGGGAGAGGGGATGGAAACACAGTTTCAGATCGGGAAAACGTTCTGGAGAGGGTTGGTGGTGATGGCTGCACAACAATGTGGATGCACTTAATGCCGCTGAACTGTACACTTGAAAATGGTTAAAATGGTCAATTTTATGGTGTGTAGATTTTCGCACAGGTAAATACAAAGAAAGATGCATAAAGGGAAGTAAAAACATTTTAGTCCTTAATTTCAATCGGAAGTATGGTATCGACACATGATATATTTTATCTTATCTTCGGGTGGGATGGGGGAAGTTTTTCCAAACTCTCTACTGAATGACTAACCCAATAACAAAGAACATAACCAGCAGAGCTAGCTCTAGGAGTGGTGTCCAAATTAAAGGAGTCAGGGCTTCCTAGAGAAATGGCTAAATCCAGCTCTGGGGAGGGGGAGGGAGGAATGCTGAGAAGAGCTTGGAATATTTTGTGGTATAGAATGCAGGAAAGGATCAAGCTACAATTTTATCAGAACTCAGGAGCCCAATTTAGACAGGTTCCCACTGGCAAAGATGGAACAATCAATTAGGACACCAACTACATGGATTATAACACACCATATACATTTAAATCTCTGAGTTCTTAACGATACTAAAAAAAAAAAAAGTCATTGGTCATCTGTTCTTTGAAAGATGTCAGGGAACTAATTCATTATTTTGAACACCAAAAAGTGAAAGAAACGAGCATTTATCCTGCTTTTCTAATACAAACTGTACCTCAGGGTAACCAAATATTTGGGAAACAGAAATGTATTTCTTTTATTGTTACAGCTATAGTCCCGCTGGTAAGTGAAGAAGGAATGAGAGTATTAGAATGTTACCATTTGCAAGCACTAATGGAATAATGGACCTAGGCAATGTCGATTGATAAAGCTGCTGAATGTGATCGAGCCTATTTTTCCAATTACAGATTTACGTGAAAAAGAGGACAGAGGACGCCTGGGTGGCTCAGTTGGTTAAGCATCCAACTTTAGCTCAGGTCATGGTCTCGAGGTTCATGAGTTCGAGTCCCTCTTCGTGCTCTGCACTGTCAGCGGGATTCTCTCTCTGCCCCTCTGCAACTTGAGCGTATGAGCGCATGTGCGTGCACACACACGTGCTCTCTCGCGCTCACTCTCTCTCTCTCTCAATATAAATAAATAAACTTAAAAAAAAAAGGACAGATGATCATGTTAAATGTCGTGGAGGAAATGCGATGAACAAAATCTAGATTGTAGAGTGGGAAAACTCTACAGGAAGAGCCTAGTTTCTTTAGCAAATATAACACCAGAAAAAGGAAAGGGTAAAAGGAGAACCTGTAGATTAAAAGACACTTGACAGACACATCGATGGAGGCGACATATGGACCTGATTTGAACAAACACTCTAAGAAAATCAGACAAGCAGGAAATCTGAACACTGGTTGGCAAGTTAATGATATTAAGGAGTGATGGTTAATTCAAGTCAGAGTGATGCTGGCATTGGAGCTATGTATATTTTTAAGTTTCCTTATATCTTTTAGAGACACATACATAAGTATTTATAGGTGAAGTGATATATTATCTGGAATTTCCTTCAAAATAACATAGTATGGTGGGAAGGGGGGCATACAGATGAAATACAACTTGTCACGAGGTGATATTGTTGAAACCCAGGGCTGAACAGTTACTCTCTACTTCTGTATACATTTGAAACTTAACATTACAAAAGCTGCCTAAAATGCAAGAAATGAACTTCAAATCCTCATCTTCACCTCTAAACTTCCTAGGAGGTAGGTGCTCTGGCTAATCCATCCTACGGGGTCTAGCGATGTATATCTGCATAAGCTGTACTGCTCCCTGTAATTATCCATATTCGTATTGGAGGCCACTCCTCGCACCCACTTCTCGGGCTAGAGACAATACCAGAAGCGGGTAGGATTGCAAAAGAGAGTGGGACCCCGTCTCCAGGGGCAGATTAGTCACATTCCTCTTCTTCCCAGGGCAGGGAGGCATCTGGCTCAGGAAATAGAGCTGGCCTGGCATTTTGCCCCTTCTTTCCACCTCAGCCCAGACACAAACCACACAACCACACTGTGCCCTGCTGCTAACGCACATACACATAACGCCTCCAAAATATCCTGCTAGCACGCACCTCCTTCCCTTCAGAGTTCCTTCTCTAACTGGGAATGGGAGGGAAGACGGCCATCACCGCACCACAGTGAGGCAAAAACAAAACTAAGAGCCACTATTTTCAGCCTTTCTACACCCTAAACGAAGCAATACATCCAAAATGCCACTCGGTTCCTGCCACTGTGCTGCTTTCCTTTCACTCAGGCCAAGTTTGAACATTCTACATGCCTCAGCTATTTCCCGGCCTCCTGTCCTCCACCTACATGGCCGAATAGCCAGACTCCAGACACCTCCTCAGCTTGTAGGATCCTTCCCCGCTACACAGCACTCCCCTAATCATTGTTCAGGACTCGCCATAGGAGTCCCCTCCACCAGGAAGCCTGGTCTGAGGTGGCAGGGCCGGTTTCAGTAACCTAAGGGTACCCAAGGAACCCAGATTTACTCTGCCAGAGCTCTCCCTACACTGAGAGGGGCACATTCACTTCTAATCTCCCCACCACACCATAAGCTGCTGGGATGCAGAGACCATCTTGTTCAGTTTTGAGCGTCAATGCCTAATGCGTGCCCCGCTCGCAGGAGGCAGGTAATAATATTTGCTGGCTGGTTGACTGGTGTTTGAAATGGAGCTCTAGCCTCTGTGGATCTCCACGGGCTCCTAGAAACTCAGACACGGCATGGGTTTAGTAATAACAGAAAAGCAAAACCAAAGGAACAATAAACTAAGACCAACTCTGAGGTTCCTTAACCCATGGCTTCCAAAAGTTGTTTTTACTTCTTAGTAGTAAGTATTTTATTATGTATAATAAAAAATAAAACTGCCCATCAAACCTCAAGTGTCACAGATACTGTTGCTTAGAATGAGGCAGGTAGCCATGGAAACCTATGTTACAGAGACTGCACGCAAGTTGTGATGCCCAGCCAAGCACGGGAAGGTTACTAGTTACTAGGATAGCTGTGGTATGAGGACAGACAAAGTCAACATGAACTATTATCCTGGGGGCTGCTGTAATACCCTGGATTCTAAATTCCCCTGAAGGGCGCCAGAGGGGCCCTTCTCACCACTTCTTCTCCTGGCCTGAGATCTTAGCCTTCCAAATGCAGGTACTCAAGCTAAGAGAGGCACAGTAAGCTGTCCAAACTTGTACAGCAGGAAAAAGAGAGCACGGGACAGAGTCCGATGGGCCCTTGGTGCCAGACTCACATGCTTTCACTTCATTGACTATTTCTTGGCTATTATATACAATAAACCAGAAGATTGAAAAACTAAGTTTTTACACATAGCTCTCCCATCTGATTGGCTGCTACTAGCAGTTCTTTCTGCCAATTTCCCATTGTTGGTCTAGTTCGGGGGTCTGACTTTAGGGAGTCAGTCTGGACCACCGATCTTTAGCAACTTTTTTCAGTGTTGGAATAACTAAACAGTAACTTTTATGACTGTTTAAATATATACGTATACACATGCCTGCATATGTATGGTAACTAAGAAGTCAAGGATTAATGCTAACAGTGGTTATCTTTGGGTGCTAAGATTACCAACTATCTGTGTACTGGTTTTTAGGAGTTTTTCATTTTTCCATATTAAACATACATAGAGTTTAACAAAAGAAGGATAATTAAGTTTTACTGATACTATTTGAAAAAAAAACAAACCACTATTTGCTTTTCTGAAGCCAACTTTGACCTGGAAAACAATTTTCTTTTTTCAAGTGAGCCGTATTTTCCTATTAAGCGTGTACTCCGTGTGAACCACATTCTTTATTTAGGGTCAAGTTAAGTTCTTTCTATATGCTAGGGAAAGGTTTTATTTGTTGTTTGTTTTCTCCCCACCTAGTCAATTTCGAGGGGTAACTTGTATTATTGCCTCTCTTTACCAGGTTTGATTTATGATCTTGGAAGTCAGGTCATTCTTTGCTAGGTCGAAGAGAGAAAGAAAGAAAAAAAAAAAGGTTCCCCCACCTAATACCTGATAAAATATCTGAAAAGGTCATTGCAGACCTTGACAGAAACATACAATTTCAACCCGATCTGATAAAACAACAACCAGAAAACTTTTATCAGAAGAAAACATAACTTGCCATTTCCCAGCTCAATTGACTGAACTTTTTTTATCTGCAATGACAGACATCGTAAGATAGGAAAAGCTGCAGATAAGAAACCAAATTGAGTTGTCTTGAATCAGATCCTATTGTCTGCCCCTGGTTCAAACTCCCCACACCTGCTCTGAATGGGTCAATGAGAGTCTCTTGGCATGGTCCCCGAGGGGTTTGGAAACATTGCAAAAGTGGTGAACTTTGAGACTTCAGCGTTTATTCTGCGATTATAATTAACCTGCTCACCAGTTGCTATTGATCAATTCTGAATGGAGGTGATAAAGTTTGACTGGATTTCTAGAAGTGAAAATGGAGCTTTAAACTGGGAGGAAAAAGGGAAAGAGTCAAAACATAAGGATCAAATTCAATTTTTAAGATCTGCAGTTAGGGAATCCCAAAGCCTATGGTTTAATAATCCACCAAATTCTGGTGGTTATCTCCTTGATTTCTCATCCTCCAAAATAGAGTGTATGTGGGACAATTCAACACAGAGTGAAAAATTCACATTCCACTTGCAGTGGCTTTTCAATAACTTTAAATGTATGGAACGGCTTACCTCTCTGGATTATATTCCTCCTTAGGTGGAAAAAAAGATACTTAGAGCCATGAAGTCAATTTTGGGACTCCTGCAAAATACTGAAGGCCAGAGAACCAAATTCCCTTCATTCAGATAAGAGGCTTGAATATCCTGGTTCAATTCTGATTACAGAGCAGTAATAGATAAAACCATAGGCCCCCTGCCAGAACCAAGAAACCTTCCACTGGTGGCTTCTGTGTTCAGCTCAGCCCAACTCCATGGGGCTCTTCCAGCCTGAGGTTTTATTCACTGACCTCATCCATCCCCCTACCCTCTATTCTCATCATCACTAAAAACACAGCTACTACGGTGCTTTTCTCCCGTCCCTTCTCTGCTCCTCCAACAAACACATGTGAATCTTCAGAGGAAAGGGAATATGGAGATGCTTCTACATTTCCTTCAGGAAGGGATTTTTGAGAGAGCCATATGGTTTTGCTCTACTTTTGCAGCCAGTAATCCCCCCTCCCGCCCCAAAATAGGAGAATCCTCTAGTTTGGAGGGTCTGAATTCTGGGAAACGCCTCTTTAATTCTTTGCGTGAAAGAATCAGGAGGCTGAAAAGGAAGTTGATGCAAGGCAGGGATTCCTAACAAGGCACTCCCCAAGTGCAAGGTGGGCAGTATCAGAATGAGACGGAAAGCCACTAGAGAAGATACTGCACCTGGGAAGCATCGGTGGGAAGCAGGAACACAGAAGAAAAAGTATATGGGGGAGAGAGAGCAGGGGGAGACCAAGCAACTGAAAACACTAACATGGAGCCCTTCAACCACCACACACCTTCTTGTCCTGAAGCGATAAGTGCCATCACCTTGGCAAATGCAAAAGAAGGTAAATGAAAGGAAAACATGGAAGTCCTGGAAATGGGACTTACCTGAATTCTAAGCCAGAGCTGTTGCTTACTACCACTGGGAGCTTGAGCAGATTATTTCATTTTTCTAAAGATCAGTTACCTCTTCTGCAAAATGGAGATTATATCTGCCTTTCAAGGACTTAAAAGGCCCTATCAACTGACAACTTCCCCATTTACCCTTGATAAGGATCCCACTTACTATCTATAAACTGCATACATACAGTGCAAGATACAGGCATATATATAGCTTAAGATATAAGCTACTATCCCTAAAAAGTTAACTAGTTTCCAAACATTAATGTATCCAAACCTGTAAATTGTTTTTGTACAAATTAAAACAGATCAGAGGCCATTCCTATTATGATCCCACTCATATTATCTTCCTTACTTTCTTTAGAAGGAGACAAAGAAATAGCTCTACATATGGCCAATAAAATGTTTAAATAATCCTTCATGGAATATATTACATGAGACCAGGTCATGGTGCATAAAAGGTCAATAGAACAGAGTGATACCTATTCTCAAACCATGAAAGGGCTTTATCACCTGCACCTTATTTGGGATGAGCAGACCAAAAATGTCACCAGCAGACAAATACTTTCAGGTGTCAGAAAGGCCCCTTCAAGTTGTTTAAGCAGCAGCATCCAGAGGCCTGCAAGAATTGCCCTCTTCTAAGAGCAAGGCAGTGGAAAAACCAGCACACCTTCCTTTCCCTATGCAAACAAAAGCAGCAATATTTGCAACAGGCTTCAGCTCTAAATTCAGATCAACTCAATTGCCTTAAAAGGACAGGCAGAGAAGAACTGGTTAAAAGACTTACCTTGCCTTGGGGAAGGCAATTTGTTTTTTTAAAGTAATCCCTATCACTGCCATAGAGGTTTCTGTTTCTATGCCTTATATAACCTGAGGGAGAACGACCATACCAGGCAAAGGTTACTATGTTTGTGTCCCCAACGCCAGCAACCGGACAATTGCGGACATTTGCTACCAAGAGACATTATTGAGAGTAGAAGAAGGGTGTTTTGTCCCCTCAGTAAAGCAATCTCCTGTTGGATAACCAAAAACTAAATTCAATAAACGACAATTTATATTATACAATACTCTTCCTGTGCATCCATAACTCTAAATATAGAAACCTGTTTTAAACAAAAAGAGGGAAAGGGACTTCAAGGAAGTTAATTCATGAATGCTGTATGTCTCCTTAATAACTGGTTTAATACGTTTTTTTTTTTTTTAATTTATTTCTGAGGTGGGGTGGAGGGGGAGATACAGAATCTGAAGCAGGCTCCAGGCTCTGAGCTAGCTGTCAGCACAGAGCCCGATGCTGGGCCCGAACCCATGAACTGTGAGATTATGACCTGAGCCAAAGTTGGACGCTTAACCGACTGAGCCACCGGTTTTAATATGTTTTTAAATTGGTAATATATTCACAAGGCTCAAAATTCAAAAGGTTCCATTTGCACACCAATATTCACAGCAACATTATTCACAAGAGGGGGCACAACTCAAGTGTCCATGATAGATGAATGGATTGAAAAATGGGATATATACATCATTCAGTGTTAGAAAGGAAGGAAACCACAGGACACGTTACAACATGGATGAACCTTGAGGATATTATGCCAAGTGCAATCAGTCATGAAAAGATGAATACTGTATGATTTCACTTACATGAAATACCTAAAGTAGTCAAATTCACAGAGACAAAAACTAAAACGGCAGTTACCAGGAGAGGAGGAAATAGCTGTTGTTTCACTGGTATAGTATTTCAGTTCTGCAAAATGAAAAGTTCTGAAAACCTGTTTCACAATGATGTAAATATACTTTTTTGTAAAATCATGTTTTTTTAATTTTTAAATTTAATTTAATTTTTTATTTTAAATATTTTTATTTATTTCTAGGAGAGAGAGAGAGAGACAGTGTGCAGGGGAGGGTCAGAGAGAGAGGGAGATACAGACTCTGAAATAGGCTCCAGGCTCTGAGCTGGCAGTCAGCACAGAGCCCGACACGGGGCTTGAACCCACCAACCGTGAGATCATGACCTAAGCGAAAGTCAGACGCTTAACCTACTAAGCCACCCAGGCGCCCCGATGTAAATATACTTAATGCTACTGAACTGTATACTTAAAAATGGCTAAGATGGTAAAGAATAAAATAAAATAAAACTAAGGGTGCCTGGGTGGCTCAGTCGGTTAAGCCTCTGACTTTGGCTCAGGTTATGATCTCACAGTTCTCGGGCTCAAGCTCCGTATTAGGCTGTGTGCTGGCAGCTCAGAGCCTGGAGCCTGCTTCAGATTCTGTGACTCCCTCTCTGTCTGCCCCTCCCCCACTCATGATCTGTCTCTCTCCAAAAAGAAATAAACATTTAAAAAAAATGTAATAATAAAAAAATAACTTCAACCTCCCTATATATTTAACTTCCCTATATTTTGAATGTATTTTCTTATTATTTAAATGGCTAATAAAGAACCATACAAGTGACTAATAAAAACTGGTTAAGTTGGTTAAAAATTCAAAAGCCTCTGAGGCATAGGTGGTAAAAGTGCTTTCCCCACCCTCATCTATCAACTACCCAGCTATCCTCTCCATGGGCAACTGACATTATAAATTCCTTGCAAATATTTCCAAAGATAAATTAAATATTTCCAAATGCATATACTCCTTTCATCTCTTTTTTAAATGTTTATTTATTTATTTTTTAGAGTGAAAGAGAGCGGGGGAGGGGTACAGTGAGAGGGAGACAGAATCTGAACAGGCTCCAGGCACAGAGCTGTCAGTGCAGAGACCACTGCAGGCTCAGACCCACAAGCATGAGATCATGACCTGAGCCCAAGTCAGAAGCTTAACCGACTAAGCCCCCCAGGCGCCTCTTCTTCCTCCTCCTCCTCCTCCTCCCCCTCTTCTTCTTCTTCTTCTTCTTCTTCTTCTTCTTCTTCTCTCTCTCTCTCTCTTTTTAACACAAGTAACATGCAATATACATATCCTGTACTTATAAGTACCTTGGAGATGACTCTATACCATTACATAACGAATTTACTAATTTTTAAAGCCTGCATGACAGCCTACTGTATATAGACTGATAATGCACATTTAGGTTATTTCCAATTTTTATTATGACAAATAGGGCTACAACTGTGTCAGTATGTTTGCAGAATAAATTCCTAGAAGTTAAATTTCTGGGTCAAGGGTATCTACTTTGTAATTTGTTGAATATCATCAAGGGCTCTCCAGAAAGGTTGCACCAATTTACACTCTCACCCACAGGTATCAGAGTTCCTGTTTCCCCACACCTCCGAGTAGGTTTGTTTTCTTAGCTCATTAAAGTTTAAAAAAAAAAAAAAGGAAAGGATACAGAAGAAAGTGTTATCTAAAACTGTCTCCTGTGCATCATTCCACCTGAGTGCTTAGAAAGAAAGTGCCTGGCAAATGTGGCCTGACCTTTTGATGGGACACAATTGGGCAGGTGACAGATCTCACTAGAAGCGGTGACACACCCCGGTCACCCTGCACACACCTTCCCCATTTAATTGGTTCTCAATCTAGCACCACAGACCAGCCCCAACTCTGACTGACCTGCTCAGGGTGGTAACCGGAAAGTTAAACAACCTTGGTTTTCTCAAAGACTGACAAATCATTCTCTAGCCAAACAAGCTACTTAAGAGTTGATCTCACAAAGTTCCCTCTATAAATGAACTGGATCTGAAAGAAACTGGCTTAAGTGATAAGCAGTCCCCAGAAGATCCAGAAAATTCAGAGTTTCCTACCGCCCTATACCGTAAACCAACTCTCACAACACCACGAATGAGGCAAAGCTTTTAAAGAAACCATTTGGGTCACACTGGTTGATATACATGTATTTCACTGTGTTATTTTTTTAATCCTTAAAACGATTTAAAAATGCTGAGATCCTTTGACAATATTATAATTGCTTGTTTCTCTATTACTGAAAAGAATAATTTCATGATAAAACATACTTTCACAGCATTCCAGTAACATCTACCACAATGCGATTTCCTTCATGGCATATTTACACACAATTCCCATTGTCTCCTTTCTGCCTTAAGTATTTGCAAGCATTAATTAATATAAAAATCAACTTTATTGTGGTACAATGTACACACAATAAAACACTCCTGCTTTTTTATTTTTCATTTTAAAGATTTTATTTTTAAGCAACCTCTGCACCCAACATGGGGCACAAATGCACAACCCCGAGATCAAGAGTCATCCACTCTTCTGACTGAGCCAGCCGGGTGCCCCGTACTCCTGTTTTAATAGTACACTTCCATCATGAATTTTGAAAAATTGATACATCTGTCTAACCACCCTGATTGGGTGTTAAAAAGAGACAGCCATCTTACTCTGCTCTGGCCATTTCATGTGCACACAAACATGGACCCTAGCCCTTGAAATGCAAGAAATTCCCTGCCCAGCTCCACTGGCAGACAGCAATACAGAATCTCCTTTGCCCAGGGGGTTGGTATTAAGAGAAGCCATATTCCAGCTTCCATATTCCATTGCAACAACTACAATCACGTGTGAAAAGGTGTTCTTGCCAAACCTAATGTCCACTCGCTGTAAGGAACACAACGTTAAAAGGCCTTTGAATGTTAAAATACCTTTTTACCTTTTAGGTATTTTTACATGGTCCTTCTCTCTCTCTCAACCATCCTGTGACTTCTCCCACCTAAACAGCTCTGGGGATGGAGAGGGTTACAAGGGTTGCAGAACCCTCTCCCACCCTGCTCACCGTACCGGGAGGCTCTCCAATGGGCCACTGAAGCAGCCACTGTGTGTGTGTTGACCTGGGCAGAGTACTGTGGCAGGTACCTCCTAGATCTCTACTCAAATATTTGCTAAGTGCCCAGCATGTGCCTGGCACTTAAATATGAGTAAGCCTCTGTACCTGCCCTCAATAAGGTCACATAATTCCATTAAAGGCAGCCTCATTAATGATTTCAACAGTTGTTTCAGGGTCAGGTTCATATTGAACCTGGAATGAATTGAAGTTCATATACATTGCGGTCAAGGCAGAATAATTCCTTCCAACCCATGTGCAGGTCTTTACAGAGGCCCCTGTTAGCTTTCATCACTTTGATTTTTGCCTTTTCCAGTAACCAAATAAGAACTCTGTCAAGATACTAACTCTTGTTAAAACTGAGGCAATTAATACTTCATGAAAAAAATAAAGCTGTTTTCTTAGTTCTCATTGAAATTGAAAACAGTTTCTGAGGTCTGTGTGGTTTTACGTCTGGTTGTATATATATTATTTTCACAAAAACCAACCTGTTGTTGGGTCATTTCATGGTACCACAAGATGTGATGGCAAATGAGGATGTCACTTTTCTTTTCCTTTTTTTCAAATTGAAGGTGCCTGGCTTTTCCTGGCAAACTCCAAACTCCTACTCACCCTTCCAGACCAAATGCAGATGACACCGCTTGGGTGAAGACTTCCAGATTCCTAGACAGAGGAAGAACCACTTCTGTCTTCTCTCTGCTCTCAGCTCATTCCTGCAGCATGCTACTGGGTCACTCATCTTCATGTCTGTTTAGGGTGACCAACCATCAGTGACCAATAAATGGGGACTCTCCTAGGTTTAGCACTAAAAATTCCAAGTCCTGGGGAATGCCTCAGTCCTAGGGAAATCAGAAAAATAAGTCCCTCAACATGACAGTGAGTAGCTATTTAATAAAATAGGGGCCAAGACCAACTACTTCACAAACACTGCCTTATTTTTCGAATTTAAGACAACACTGAACGCAGTTAGGATTATCCCATTTTACAGGACAAGAGAGGAAACTGAGAGGTAAGTAACTTGCCCAAGATCACAAGGGCACCTGGAATGGAATCCACGCTGGGGCTCCGGGTGCCATACCACCACACTGTATCGCCATCTGACAATCCAGTGGCAGCTCCGCACAGCAAGCTCTCGATACCTATCATGGAGTCCGGAATCACTTATCACCATGCTCCTAGCACTCAGTATCAGCTAATGTGCCAGTGTTGGTCCTTGACAGAGCTACCAGGCATTTACAGGCGGGTCCATGTGACAGGAGGAATGTATGTAAAAAGCACATTTATTTGCATGCCCTGCTTTTAACTTAGCTTGCTTTTCTGTAAGTGCCACCTGCACAAGACGCTGAAGACGTGAATGCCAACACACTCCACATTCCTCATGTTCCCTCACAAAGATAACATGGAAGCTTTCCTGGCTTGACCATTTAACACATGTGGCTCTGTCCAGGCGAGACAATCCAGCTGTTGGCCAAACCCCAGGGCTGTCTTCAGGTGGGTTCTCCTGAACTAACGGCACAGAGCAGAGTGCTGGGAAGACAGGCCTCGCTTCTCCAGGGTGCTCCGTGCAGGTCAGCTTGCCATTTGCTGACCCTTAAATTTGGGAAACACTACTGACTTCAGCACCCTCCTAGGCTTTATGGGTTTCTAGAATTTAAATGCTGTGTGCACTGGCACAGAGTGTGTATATGTGTGTGTGTATTTTTTTTTTTAACATTGTTTCAGTTGTAACTCTCCTGACCAGAAAGGCATCCTCCATCTTTGGCTTTTGATTCCAGGTGACAGGGGTTAGGAAGCAACCTCTCTACTCCCTCCCACAAGTTAAAGAAGCAGAGCTACAGGGACCACTTCTCCCTACTAAAACGAAACAAAACAAAAAAACCCCACTTTTAAAAATGTTTATTTATTTTTGAGACAGAGAGAGACATAGCGTGAGCAGGGGAGGGGCAGAGACAGAGGGAGACACAGGCTCCCGGCTCTGAGCTGTCAGCACAGAGCCAGACTCAGGGTTGGAACCCACTTACCGGGAGATCACGACCAGAGCCGGTCTGATGCTTAGCGGACTGAGCTACCCAGGCACCCCTCTCCTTATTTTAAAACATAAGTTCTAGAGAGAGTTTTATTTATTTATTTTAATATGATTTATCGTCAAATTGGCTAGCACACAGTGTGTACAGTGTGCTCTTAGAATTTGAGAGAGACCGCAGGAGTTCCGAGAATGCGGGCCACAGCGCCCCACCCCCTCCCCAACACGCCCACTTCGGACTGCCATTGTATGGAGATGCTTCAAGCCAGCTATCTCACTCAGGGCCTCCCAAAGGCTCCGGAGCCTGCGGCCCCTCCTCCCCCAGGGGGTGCCGTCTAGCTCCCCGAGAGGGGGAGGGGGAAACTAGGAGCCAAAGACCCAGCCCGGCGCCACTTCCACGGTTAATCAGTTTACCTGGGATGTGTATTTGGCTGCACCCTCCTGGCGACCTTCCCTGGCCACCCAGGGTCAGAGGATAATTTAAAAAACTCTTCAAAGCCAGGACCCTTCCCGGAGCCAGCTTAAGACTGGAAACCTGGGAGGGACAGGCTTTACTCTTCAAAGTGAGAACAAATGTGAAAAGATTTAGCACTTAGTAGGTAGTCAATAAACGTTAACTTTGTTTCTCACGTCTGGGCTTCACCTCCCCCGCAAAAGCCATCTCCAGCCGAACCCGATCCTGTCCCTTCCTGAAATTCGACAAGACCAGAGGTTTGGGGGGTTTTTTGTTTTTGTTGTTTTGTTTTGTTTTTGCCTTTTGAACTAGCGGTTGCCACTTCCCTTTCTCTCCCAGAGCGAAGCACCCGGACCCTTTCTCAGACTTCATTTTGTTCAACTGTAAATCGGAGCTGGGGAGCACAAGTTTGCCGTCGGTCCCAGGTCTGACATTCACAGGAAATATGCAATCGTGCCTCTTACGATTATTTCTAACCCCAGCCCCCCGAACACGAGGAAGCTGCCGCGAAGTCTCCATGTGAGTCACGTCTCACAAAGAAGCCCCTCTGGGCTTCCGGACGGGAGTTCTGGACGCTGACCAATGCACCCGTGCACAGGTGCTGCGTGCGGCATGCACACCAGCGCAGGGCGGAACAGTGCACCGTACACCGTGGCCCCGAGGCACCCACAAGGTGCCAGCCTCCGTCCAACTCCTCTCTGCGGCTCCAGTGCCTCCTTTCTTCCAGGTGTGAAATCCCCACAGGAAAATCATCTGCCACTCCGAAGGATCTTCCAACTGGGCCACCAAATGGCCCAGAAGATCTTGGGCCCTAGCCAATGTAATCAGTTCCCTGCTGCGGACTCTAAGGGAGGGCCAGAGGAAATGCGAGCACAAGCCCGGCGACCGCTCGTGCTGCATCGAGGGCTCCGGCGCGGCTCCTCCCAGCGCCCCCTGCGCCCGTCGGCCGCGCGCGCTCACCTACTGGGCAGACGTACCCGCCGTCCGTCCGGGGCTGCTTGGGGACACACTCGGGCCCTGCCACCCCGCTGTTCTCTCTCTTTCAGAAAGGCATTTAGAAAGCAGGCCTGCCCTCACTTCACAGAATACGGGCTGTGACCCTCACCACCACCAACGTGCCGCCGCCGCCAGTTTCTGTCTTCCAGTTTGCTTTCCTTGGAAACTCATGCATCCTGCCCCCTCCCCACCGCCCCGCACTATGCACACACTGGTGAAAAGTTAAATGCCCCAAACAGTGCCCAGGACAGTCTGTTCCGGTAGCCCACCGGCCTGGGCACTTGCGCTCAGTACTCACCGAGATTGGGGTGTCGGGCGGTGGGGTTGGCCCTGCCGGGCAGGCTGTGCAGAACCGGGCTGTCGAAGGGGCCGGCGGAGGCGGCGGCCGCGGCCGCCCAGGACGCGCCCACGTCGGCCATGTAGGCTGGGTAGGGGCTGGAGTAGGAGCCCGCGAAGCCCGCGCGCCCGTACTGCTCGCGGCCGGCGAGGCCCGCGCCCGCCGCCGCGCCGCCGCCGCTGTAGGCCGCGGCTTCCCGGGCGGCTGCGGCGGCCGCGGCGGCCGCCAGGGACCCGGTGGTCCCCGGGAAGGAGAAGCGCGGAGACACGGGCGGCGGGGTGTAGGCAGCGCCCTCGGCCCCCGCCTGGCTCCAGCCCGGGCTGCTCTGCTGCGTTCCGGGCCCGGCACCCGACGGGGCCCCGCCGGAGCTGCCGCCAGAGGTGGCTCCGGACGCAGCGCTCCCGCCTCCGCCCTGCAGATAAGACAGGCCCAGCACCGAGGAGGGCACCCGCGGCGTGGGCACGTAGACCGGGGAGGACGCGGCTCCCGCGCCGTGCATGAAGGCGCCCGGGCCACCCGCCTCGTAGGCCCCGGGCGGGGGGCCGTGGTTGGCGGCCATGGCCAGGCTCTGGTACATGGCCTCCGCGAGTCCTCTCCTTTACTCTCGAGTCAAGGCGCAAGGCAGGGAGAGAAAGTAATAAAAATAATAAAAATAATAAAAATAACGTACAGGTGAGGGCTGTCACATAAATGAAGATCCAAAATCAAAAGTAAAAAATGCAAATCGCTCAAAAATGTATACGTATTAAATCCAGCATCGAGCAAAAGACTCTAAACTCTTGTTTACAGGAAAATCCCAAATTGAATGTTTGGTTCTTCCTGGAGGTGCTGGAGAAGGGGCCGGATCTACCCCAGGGCCTAGAGGTCCCGAGCGCCTACACGAGTGGCGGAAGACACGGGGTAGTTAGTGCCTGGGCGCCGGTATGGGGCACGGGCCTTCGGGTCACGCCGGTGGCCGTCGCTGCGCACCGTCTCTGGGTCACCCGCAGATTCCGGCTCTGCGTGCGGCAGGCTGGCTCCGATGCGGAGGGTTGGACTGGCTCCTGTCCTCCTTGCAGCAGCCACGGTCCTGAAGGAGGAACGACAAAAAACGGACACAAGTTCACCCGGAGCGTTCTGAGCCTACTTTCCCTGAGTTTGGTTGCTTCTCCGCACTGCAAACCAAAGAAATCTCCGCTTTTGGCGCCCAGCTTTGGAGCCCACGCGGTTGCGAAGAAAGCTGCGGTCTTTGTTTTTCGGTGGCCGTGGGGTCTGATTGCCCCCAGGGAAGCCTAGGGAGGGCAGCCTTAGAGAAGTGGGGCTTCACGGTTATTAGATATGTAATTACTGTTGTACTGCTGGTCAGGAAAGACTTTAATTTCACTTTATTTTTCAAGCATATTCTTGTCGCAGAATTTTTAAGTTCAAGGGTTTCAGTTTCCAGCGGAGTGCCTGGGACCCAAGAAATATCGCTCATCTTTGTTCCCCCGCCAACCCTAAGTGTCCCTGGCCATGAAAAAACTTTAGATTGCCTGTGAAACACAATGACAAACTTTATAAAAACCAGCAACCTAAGAAATTTTTATTTGTAATCTTTTTATTAAAGCTAGAGGTAGAGTTTAAATGTTTATACACGAGCACAGTGTCTGCTAAATCTCTGTGAAAAGGACTGTGAAATCTCTTATCCCACCACACACTATACCATGTGAAAGTCAAATCAGACAAGGTATTTGTTTCTGGCAAATAGTTATATTTTAGCGATTTTGCAGATTGCACATTAAAACCGGAATAGTGAGAGAAATGTACAAGTTCACTTTGTGGAACTACTCACTGGACCATTCAGATTCACTGAATGGGGTTTTCCAGATAAAATCACTGATCCACCCTTGAGGAAATCAGAACACCAATGACAAGCTGAAAAGGAAGAATCAGTTCAGAGGACTTGGTTATGCCCTTGTATCCTGTGTTTTTATTTTCTCCGGCAATTTTTCTGATAAAATAAGAGCTCAGTGTTCTGAAGCACCTGCTCTATCCCAGGTCCTTTTCTCTACAGCTTCCCAAATAAACGTGTGTGTCTCTTCATTTTACAAAAGAGGGAACTGAAGCATGGGAAACTTTTGAAATTTGTCAGAGAGCAAAGTACAATTGGAGGGGCTAGAGGACAGAATCTGCGGGGCTCCAGGGATTTGAGGCTGACCACTACATTCCCACTCTTCTCCTTAAGAAGAGGCAACCACTTTTTAACAGTGGTTTCTTTTTCATTGCAACGGAATTACAAAAAGATTAATTGACCTTTATTATACTAAACCCAGGCTCTGACACTTACTGAATAAATGACTTTAGACACATTACCTAACTTCTGTGCCTCAGTTTCCTCATTTGCAAAAATGCAAATGTTAAAGGTATCTATCTTGTGGAGTCATGGTGAGGATTGTAAATTAATATATGTAAAGCTAGTATAGTAGGGTTTTATAAAACTTGTAACAGATACAAAGTTCTATGTAATTGTTGGTTATTATTACAGATTTCTAATGTGCCATAAGACAATGCCTCAGATATAATCATACTATAATGAATGGTTATCTTAATTATTATAAAAAATTCTGAAAATGGAATCTGTAATATGTACTATATAATACTTTTAACCATCTTTGCAACATCACTAATGATAATGGAATAGCACTGTATCCTATAGTCACATGTTAACTCCTAGATGGTGTATCATTTGCTTTCAAAACTATACAATAAATTATTGGTTTGTTGGACATTTCCTTCCAGTCAGAAGTCTGGCTAGAGGGTGGATGCAAAAAATTTGATCTGAGGGGCACCTGGCTGGCTCTGTCCATGGGGCATGAAACTCATGATCTCAGGGTTGTGAGTTCGTGCCCCATGGTTGGGTATAGAGATTACTTAAAACTAAAATGTTAAAAAAATTTTTATCTGAAATCACCAACTTCACTCTTTGAAAATCAAGGCAAAAAAATTAGTACTTCATAGGAATCTGTGGGCTTCAGTAAGTAAATACATAGGCTTACCTTGATAAAATATTCAGTATTCTATTTTTAAATCAAATAGTTGAACTATTTCATTGTATTTTCTGTAATACTCAACTTCTGTAGTTCTAATACATAACATCATACTTTTTTCTCACATAACTGCAGGAAGGGAAGATTTATAATTTTGTAAGCTAACTTACACACAGATGCTAATTTATCAGCTGTAAAATGTAAATGATAAAAATGCCATAAATCTAACATTTGTCTTTATTAAATTCTCTGCTTTTTAAAATGGCTGGTGCATTACCTGGCCTTTGGATTACTGAACAATAGAAGGTGGAGAAAATACCCCTCTACACCTTTCTGGAAAGACAAAGAATCATTCTGCTTGCTTCTGTTATTAAGCCTCGGTTCAGGCGTCCGCGGAAGAAGCAGAGCGAGCTACTGAGAATGGCAGAAGAGATCTGGCCTCATCATGGGGACTCAGGCCTGCTCCCCAGTTTTTCCCTTTCCTCCAGATCACTCATTTCAGTTCACCTCCAATTCACAGACCAAACAGGAGAAGCTTTCTTCGTGATTTAGCCCACAGCCCTTTTCCGATCGAAAACTTGTGCTACTGTCTGCGTTTATTAACAGGTCACTCCTGCTCTTTGGGCTCAGCCTCTCAACCTTCACTCTTGGCCTGCTGCGCAGAAAACTGTCACACACAAACGCACTCACTAGCCAGCAATAATAAAGCTGGCCGCTGCTGGGGAATGTGGAGACTCAGAACTTTGGGGAGACATCACTCTGTTATCCCAAGAGAAACCTTACTTTAAAAGCCTGAAACCTACTCTTGGCTGTCCATTTCATTTCTGAGAAACACAGGAAATATTTTCCTGCGGCGCTTCCCCAACCTTCCCCCGGAAAGCCGTCCCTGCAGCCCCAAATCCAACCAGCTTGGAGTCCTTCACCCTGCTTCCCAACCGAAAGGCCTCCGCACTCCCTCAATCTGGTGGCAGTTCACCACCCAGGCATCCTCCTCTTACCTGAAGGACCCCTCAGCCCAAAACCAAGCGACATAATACTGTAGATCGGGGCAGCTAACCGTGGCCAGCGAAGGGACGTCACTGCTTTCCTCCCGGGTTCCGGCCCTCAGCCACTTTCACCCAGAAGCAGTGTGGGTGGCGATCTGACTCTCTGGACCCCCGTGAGAGAGGCTAGAAGGCTGGCCAGAAGGGCATAAAACGTCCGGGCGCTCAGTAGCCTTTGCCGACTTCGAAGCGCCTCCCCGGGGCCCAAGGCCCAGTTGCACAGCCTCCCACCGCCACTCTGAGTCCCCGGAGTCACCGACCGGCGACACTCTTCGCCTGAGCCCCTCCGTGAGACCTGCCCCGGGTCAGTTGGTCAGTGTGATTTCGCACGGCCATCATCACCATCCAGGCCCTGGCCTGGGAGGTGCAAGCAAGGGCTGGAGAATATATACGCAGGGGCTGGGATTAAAAACGTTCAAGTTCACACACACACACACACACACACACACACCCAAGAGTACTTCGAATATCCTTCTCCGCTTTCCCCCCAAGTCTTAACTCTGCTTTAAAGAAGCTGTTAAGCCAAAACGAAAAGCTAAGCAGGCTTTGGCTACTTTGGGGGAGGAGAGAGTGATCAGCCTCTCCTTTCCACCCACTAGTTACCTCTCCACTCCCAGGCAAACAAGCGCGGAGGAGCTCTGAATTTCGCAAACGGTGGGACAGAGCAAGGAGAAGACAGAAAAGGCAGTACCTGCCGGGACTTGAGCTTCTAGGAGGGCCGGCGCACGCTCCCCGGGCGCCCTGGGAGCTTAGGCAGCGGCGGTGCCTCTCGCGGCCACTGTGCCGGCCGCCTCCGAGTCCCCCAGCTCCTGGCGCCGACTCCCCTCGCCCCTGCGCTCCAGCGCCAGGCGCTGACTGGCCCGTGGGAGTCACGTGCCAGGGCCGGGGGCGGGGGCGCGCCGCCGAGGCTGCACCTCCGCTCTGCGCCGGGCTTCGGGGCTGTTCAAAAAACTCCCCCAGCAGGCAAAGTCCAGGCGCTCGGATCTCGGAAAATGCTAAAGTGCCACCAGTCGGGGAGCAGGGCTTCACCCACCGCCTTGCCAGAGGTCAATTCGGTTTTCAGTTTTGCCCAGGGTCAGCTTTATTCAGGAGGCCCCTCTCCTACCGCCTCCTTCCACCCCACCCCCCACCCGCGCCTCCTGGTGGTCCCGGTCCAGCCCCGGACTAGCGGGGCAAGGGGCGGGGCTGATAGAGGGGAAGGTGACCTTTTGGGCCAGACCCCGGATCGGCTGTGGAGCACAGGGGTACCAGGGGTACCCGGCTAGCTTCGAGTCTCCAGGAGGTGGTGGATCGTGGGGTTCCTGCCTGACTTTTCCACCGAACTGCGGGTGGAAAAGACAACCAAACCTGGGTTTGGCCCACTCAGGTCAGAGCGCAGGGACCGCAGCTTCCCTTCCGCCTTCCCAGCAGGCTGGGGAGTCCGCGAGGCGGCCTCTCCAGCCCTCAGTTTTATGTATTTATGCAAAACGTGCACCCCTTCCTGACGACGCTTCCCATCTCCCGCGGCCTCCTCCCTTCAGATCTTTCCGTTTTCCCAGCAGCTTTCGGCGCCGCTGCACCAATTCTAGGGACTTGGCGGGGGCTTGGGAAGGTTGGCGGTCCAGCCGGCTTCCTCGGCGGAGAGGGCTCTTCCAAGCCCCCTCAGCCCCCTCCCTGGAGCGGGGGGCGGGGACGGTGGCCGGCCCGGGTCTGCAGTCGGCGTCAGTGCCTAGAGGCCCCAGCACAGCGGGGCTGCGAGCCGGAGAGTCCCTCAGACAGGTCTAAAGGTTAATAGAGCAATCACAGGGCCCTATTACCGCGTAAAAATAACCCATCGATTACCGCAGCCTTCAGCCCCAGATAACAGCCGGCCGGTGGCTCTCACGCTCTCGGTTAAACCTTTTCCCCCCACTAAGGCCTAGTTTCCCTCCCTAGAGCAGGTTTTTCATACCAGATTAGAGGGGTCGGGAGGGGGCCGGGGTAGCACCCTACACGAAACCCGTGCGGCTGCGAAGGAGGGATAAGGGGCTACGCCAGCTTCCGCTGTTGGTAATCGGTGTGGATTCCTGGCCTGCGCGAGGGTAACCCGAGCGCTGAGGACGAGACTAGGACGCAGGGCTGATTGGGAGGAAACCCCCAAAGGGATCGTGGCCAACTCGTGGGGATTCTCAGGAAAATCCCGGAGGAAGGGCTGAGCGCGGCTGCGCAGGGAGTTCTCTTTCCTGAGCTCAACGTGCGGAGGTCCAGCGGGGCCAGAGCCCAAGGGAGAAAACTGAGACGTCAGGTCTGCGCGGCGGCCGGACTCACCCGCGCTGCCCCATCCCCACCCCCCAGGCAGCTGATCGCCTAGGACCCTTCGAGCCCCGGAAGCTTAGGCACCCTTCTCCAGCTTGCCTCAACTCCTCGCCAGCGCCTCTGCAGAATTTGGCGCAGCGGATCCCAGGTGTCTAGGAACTTAAGAGGGAGGGTGCTCTGGACCCCGGAGGCCGGAGCTGGGGAGAGGCGGGTTGGCGGAGGACACTCGGCGGGCGCCCGCAGAGTCAGCCGAATGGTGGAGAAGGGCACTCGATCTCTGCGCAGTCGGAAAACAACATCCCCATTGGCCTACGAGGGCTTTCTGGAGAGTTGAAAGTCTGGGCTTGGACGAGCGGCAAGTTGTTCTGGCATTTCTGTTCTCAGTGGGGATTTGTGGCTCCAGAGATGCCCTGGGTTTCAGAGCTGCCTTCCGGCACGCGACCCTCAGCACCGAGCCTGCAGCCTGGGCAGTGAATTTTCTTAGCCACAAGCCTAGAAAGCTGGGGCTAAGCGTCTGGTGGAGCGGCCATCCGAGCGTCCTCACCGAAGCCAAGGACGCGGGCCACTCCTAGGCAGACTTCTTCCAGTAGTGCAGGATGTGTGTGCTGAGGTTCACATTAGCTGGGTGCCCAGGGGCGAGCCTCTCACCCCACTGCCCACACATCAGACCTCTCGGACCTTCAGTCTCCTCCTCTGTGGGGGCGGGAAGGGTGCATAACAGGCCCTGCCTACTCTATGTGGCTGTTATGAGACCCTAGATAGAAGAGCCTGCATTTCCTAAGCGCTCGCTTGTTAGGAATCCTGGATTCACGGGGGTGGGCGGTGGGGGTCTCTTCTGGCAAGGGACACGATAGAGCTCTTTTACCCACGCCCCCGGCTGGCGCTCTTCAGGTGGGCTGAGGTCTGGGAACCTTGAAAGATTCCTTGCTTCTAGGAATGTGCCTGAGATAGAGAAAATTGTGTCTGTTTCCTGTGGCTCTTTTCTCTGGGCCCAGCGCCCCAAATTTCTCCTCAAAGGGCTCAGCTCAAGGACGGTCCAGAAGGTGGTTGGCTAGCGGTCTGTTCCTTTGGGGGTGTTTTCTTTTCCCTCGCTCTCTCCCTCCATTTTTCTCTCGCCCCCCTCCCTCTCCCCTCTCTAGGATAAGGCGGGAGCCCCCGCGGCCGCTGCGCGTTGCCAGGAGCGGGGAGCATTTCAAGGCCTCGCTGGCCCGCCGGCTGGAGGAGGTTTATCGGCTGCCGTTAAGTTCCCAGGCTTCTTTCTCGCTCAGGAGGCCGCTGGGAAGGGGAGGGGGTGCTCTGAGGTTCGGATTCTTGGCTATTTTTAAGGACATGTCCCTGGGCTGGCCTGGGATGGTGGCCCAACAGCTCTCACGTCCTCTTTCCTTTTTTCTTTCCCATAGTCAACAGGGAAATTTTAATACTGCATAAATCTTTTTACTAAGGGCCTGGGTCTAATGAAGACTCAAATCATGAGATTTTAGACAAGTAAGAATTACTTAGATGTACTGTGCTCTTTTAAAAAAAAATTTCCCCGGGTCACAAGAATAGATCACATTTTCTTGCTTCATTAAGATCTCCCGGACTTGCGCTGGTCCATACCCTGGTAAAGATACAGTTGTGTCTGGACGTAGTGTACAGAGTAAGCTGAACTCTAGTTCCCTGAAAAAAAGAGTTAATAAAGTGTGGACGGTGGAATTCACGGTGACACCAGTGAGGGTCTATCCTCACGGGGTAACCGGATTTCCTTGTCGGAGCCGAGCCAGCTTATTTTAAACGGAGCGCCAGCTCAGGTGCCACAATCTCAGATCTGGGTTAGTAACGCCGTTTGGCTCCCTACGAGAATCGGCCTCTGCGGCCAGCCACCCGAAAGCCTACTGTGTCTGAAAAACACGCCCCCCCCCCAAGTCTTCTAATCGGAACAAGAGACCCCCAGAGAGAGAGAGAGAGAACAAGAGAGCGGACGTGGAGTCTCCCCTCCCCTTTGGAACGAATCCCTCCCCTCTGTAGACACTTCTCTGTGGACTAGTGCGCCAGGGCTCATGACAGACATACAAAGTGACCCGCGCTCAACGTAGGCTGGCTCCGGTCCCCAAAGGGCCCTCGAATTCCCCCATTGTCTCCACACGTTTCCTCCTCCCTCTGCGACTCCCGGTCCTCGCCTGTGTGGCCCACTCTGCTCCCAGGGCAACCCCCCCGCCCCCCCAGAAGCGGGCGGAGCTGGGGGAACCAAATTGGGAGCAGGGCCGTCCCCGCTGATGCAAAAATGGAGAACGAATTAAGCTACGAAGCCACGGAGAACGTCCTTTCCCTCCTAGAACCCGGGTTCCACAACCAGAATTCTTTGTGAGGGGTGGGGAGGGAAGGGCGTCGGGGACCTAGAGAGCCTCGCCCCCTCCCACCGGGAACCGAGCTCTGCACCCCAGGAAATGATCATCGCCCGCTGGCAGAGGTAACGCAGCAAAGGCAGCAACGCTTTCTGATTCTGTCTTATTTTAAAAAATACTATTCGGTGTTGCAAAGTGAAGCCATGATCTCGCTCACAGACCTTGGCAAACGCTTCGTTGGTGCTTCAAGCCATGACGATCAGAGTTTTTGGCACACCTCCTAATATTTTATAGTCATTTCAAGATTACAGAACGCTCTCAGATTCCATTTTTTTTTTTTCTCAAGGAAACAACATCCTGAGCTAGAGGGAGGAAGAGAAGGTGTTACCGTCTCATACAAACAGGAACTCAGAGACCCCGAGGGGTTAAGGCACTTGTCCGAGGTGGCAAAGAAGGTACGCTCCACAATAGGTCTTGAATCTAGATTCCCGAGTCATAGTTCTTTTTCCCAGTCTATTTAATATTGAGTTTATATCTATAATGACACTTTTTTAAACCCGCATTTTGTTGTTCAAATATTTCTAAATTTCCCTTCATGAGTATGCCTGACACTTAAAAAATTAAAATCGGCTTAAAACAAAGCAGGTTGTGTCTCATAACCTAAGAGCCCATGGGAAGGGAAAGACGAACAAAAAGGAGGCTCCACATTTTCATTACATTTGGGAAGGATGCCAGTGGCTTTTTAAATGGGGAGGGCGCTCCTGAGGGCCCAGGGCAGCAGAGGGCAGAACTGAAACCCGGTCTCTCAGGCGCCCGAAAGTCCGGGCACTTGGGCCAGTAGGCTGCCCATCAGGGAGCATTCAACTCACTTTGGCCACCCTGACGCCGTGGCACACCCCCCTTTCCCCCTTCCCAGCTTGGCTCCTTCTCTCCCTCCTCACGCAAGAACCTCATGAAAACAGCAGCAAACGGGAGCTTCCTGCACCCACTCTCCAAGCTCCATGGAGACTCTTTGAGCTGAGGGGAGGGCCTCTACCCTTTGGGGACCAGAACTGTCACCTGTGGGATCTCTCTTGGTGATGATGTGGGCCTCAATATTTTCACTTGTGGGTCTTCCCTCCCTACCCTGGCAAGGACTTTTAGAAACTAGAGTGCTGGCAGCGCCTAGTCCAGAGCAAGAATGCCACAAATGTCCTTGGAATGCATAAAATATTAATTTGCTTTATTCATAGGCCTTATGTTCCCTGGAGTTATAAACTCATTTATCTGTGGCTGGTTATGAAGTCCCTCCCCACACACACCCCCAGAAGGTAAGCTCCATGAGGGCAGCGAATGTGACTGTGGCTGGCACATAGTAGTTGCTCAATAAATGTTGAATGATTAAAATTACAAAAGGGATTGCTAATGGCGTCTCCCAGGGCTGCTGGGAGTTTTAGAACAGAACACTCCCCTCAAAGGGGAATGTGTCCCCTTGGCACATAGTAGGTGCCCAGGGTCACCACCAGTTCTCAAAGTAGGACCCTGAGGTCCAGGCTGGACATCAGGACAGTAGCCCAGTCTGGGTTACTGGAGAGCATTTATCTGCGTCGCTCAGCCCCACCCTGGCCAACTACAAATCTGCCCAAATCTAGGCTGCCCCTAAGAAACCCCGGAGTCCCAGGACTTTGGAGTCTGCAGGAAGAAGGGATTTCTGGGCGTGGAATGCAGTCAGGGGTTTTGGAAGTCAAGTTAAGCTAGAGAACCCAGTTAAGTGCCGAGGCCATGGTTACTGGCACAGAAAGCCTGGGGACTCCCCGGAACAAAGAGCAAGGACGAACAAAGATGCAGGTGCACCGTCTCTGGAGGCATGGAGGGCCCAGACCCACAAGGCCTGAAAAGATGGAGAGAGCAAGGCAGGCACTAGGACCAAGAAAAAATGAAGGGGGGCTATGGAGAGAGGCAGAAACAGGAGAAAGGAGAGAAGGTGGGGGGAGAGGAAGGCAGGCAGAGAGGAGCACAGAGAAAAAACTAGGGAAGCAACTGAGAGTGAGACGGGCCTTAGAAAAAGCCAGAGAGACATGGGATCGTTTGAGCTTTCCTTACTTCCTTCTTTCTATATTTATTGAGCACCTACTCTGTGCCAGGAACTTTCCAGGCTCTCTAATTCGGCATGAAACAAAACAGAGAAAACTCTGTCTCCAGGAGATTACATTCTATAAGAGGAAGAACGACAATAAAGAAGTGAAGTATATAGAGTGTTAAATGGTGGAGTGTTATGGGGAAAACAGGGCAGGGAATGAACATGCAGAGAGAGCAGAGAGGAATTAATGACAGAGGCCAAAGAAAAGAGGAAGGGGAAGATAGGAGAGAAAAGCACAAATCTAGAGAAAGAAGACAAGATAGGAGTCGAGAGACTTGGCCACATAAATAGAGATCTCTCAAGGAGAGGAGAAAGCCAGCAAGAAAAATGGGAAGGAAAGCGCTACGGCTGGATCAGAGGAGGGGGATGATCCCTATCTGTAGGGACGAGGTCAATCCAGAGTCGAGGGCTTACCCCACTCTCCCCCACCCCCCCACCCCCGCCCAGCTGCCGGGGAGGGCAGTGGTGGTGACCGGGACGCCAGCGGCTGGAGCGCTGCCGATATGCCAGACCCCGACGCATATCGGGGGACTTGTGAGGCCACCAGAGACATGATGTTCCGATAGCCAGCTCCGGCGCGTTTCCGCACAGGCTGCCCCCTCCTCGGTCAGCCCCGCACCCTTCCCCTGGCCACGGAGCCCGAGGTGACCCGGAGTTGGAGAAGACGCCCAGGCAGGCGCCGCGACCTGGCGCGGCAGAGCGAGAGACAGGAAAGTGTCAAGGAAGCGCGAAGCCCAAGTGCGAAAACAGCGGCGCGGCTGGGAGGCGGGGCGGGGGCGGCTGGAGGCCTGGAGGCCCTTCACGCCTGTGAGGACCCACTCCAGGCAGGCCTGGGCTTCCCTGGAAAGCACAGTAGCGTGGCTTCACATGCCACCAGCCCACAGTTGTAGCAGGTGCCCAGAGAGTGATTTGTTCATTCTTCTAACACCCAGCCAGGCTTGGAGGTATTCATTGTTTGGAAGTAATTGGTTTCCTGAAACAGCACGAGGAAAGGGGAGGCAGGCAGCTTGCAAAAACTACACCGACCTCTCTCCAAGGATATGAACCATACTCTGTCCTGAGAGAATATGAAGACTGGAAGATCCCTGGCATTCCATTTCTTTTCAGCCAGTTTCAATTTCCCTTCCCTAAGCGCCCCCCACCCCCGCAATTCAGCTGGGTATCTGTGAGTTTGGGGAGTTTGGTTGAAAGACATGGGTACTCTCTACCTTTTTTTTTTTTTTTAATGTTTTATTCCTGAGAGAGAGAGAGAGAGAGAGAGAGAGAGAGAGAGCAGGGGAGGGTCAGAGAAAGAGGGAGACACAGAATCTGAAGACGGGCTCCAGGCTCTGAGCTGTCAGCACAGAGCCCGATGAGAGGCTCGAACCCACAAACCTTGGCCTGAGACTAAGTTGGACGCTCAAGCGACTGAGCCACCCAGGTGCCCCTCTCTACCTTTAAAGTTTGCTTTCTTCCACAGCTCCAGGCCCTCTTCAGCAGAGGTGCTAATAAACAGCAAATTGCAACAGGGCAAGGAACTACAGGGAGACAAAGCAAGAAGCAAAGGTCTGAGTGAAATGGAATAATCAGCACCTAGAAAAGGAGGAGCTTTTCACGCTTGGAGGTGCAGAGCTAACCCCAGGAGTCTCCACCAACCTTCTCCCATCCTCCCTCTGCCATCTCATAGCACCTCACCTCCAGAGCTGGAGTCTTTTCCTGGTGAGGGAAACGAATCTCCCACCCACCTCCTCACAAAATCTCTGGAAAAGTCCACACTCTGCTTGGGGGAGGTTAGAGGGGGTGGTTAAGGCAGAAGACTGAGAGCCGATAGTAGAAGACACAGCCTCATCAATCAAAAGTGTTCAATTTCTCAATCACTAAGTGAGAAATGTCTTTACTCCACTTCAAAGCCCTAAATTCTCATCTCCACCTCTCTCCCTCCCCAACCCCTCCCTGCTTCAGTAGCTAGCACACACTCTTTCCTCCCCAGGTTCATTCATTTGTTTCTTTATTTTCCATTCTCTTCCTCCCCCACCCCACATCTCCATACACCACTATTGTTAGGGGCTCAGACATCCTCACCCCAAACTCGTTGAACGAGGCTGTTGAGCAGATGCATTATTTGCAGTATGCTTCAGGATAAGAAATGCTAAATGTAAATTAGGCTTTAATCTGTAAAAGAAGATTGCTGGAATCTTCAAACCCTACAGTTGTATCCATGACTGATCCAAACTTGAAATCACACAAATGATCCTCAACTGGAGAACAGATACAAGGATGTACATCCTTTCAACAGAATACTACTCAGGAAAAGAGAATGAAATGCAAACACAAGCAAAAGCAGGAGTGAATCTCAGGCACTGGGTCTGCATGAAAGAGGCCAGACTCAAAAGACTAAATGAGGGGCGCCTGGGTGGCTCAGTCAGTTAAGCCTCCGACTCTGGCTAACAGTTGTGGGTTTGAGCCCCGCGTCGGGCTCTGTGCTGACAGCTAGCTCAGAGCCTGGAGCCTGTCTTCTGATTCTGTATCTCCCTCTCTCTCTGACCGTCCCCTGCTCATGCTGTCTCTCTCAAAAATAAATAAAACATTAAAAAAAAAAAGACTAAATGAATCCATTCATATGACACAGTCACAAAGGCAAAAACCATAGGGACAGAAAACAGATCAGTGGTTGTTGCCGGGAGCCCCCGGGGTGGGGGGGGTGGGGGGGTGAAGAGGTGGCTACAAACTGGAAGAGAGAATTTTAGGGAATGCTGGAACTGTTCTATATTTTAATTGTGGGGGTAGTTACACCATTTGTGTGTTTGTCAAAACTCAAAGAACGGCACACTAAAAAGGATAAATCTAATGTAAGTAAATTTCATCTCAGTAAATTAGATTTCTCAAAAAGTGGGGGACGGGAACAGAGTATGGGAAGTATGGGAACAGATTCTCCAGCCTTTATTTTATCTCTCTCCCTGCCCCTCCCACTCCTGTGCGTGCACCCATCCCCAGTCCTTAGCGAGCCACCACATCCCTGGTACATGTTCAACTCCCACCTAAAACGCTTTAGAAGAGTGATTTATATACAAAAGAAAGCCCTGCATCTCTTTCAAAAGGATCTAGTTTCCAAGGCTGGTCCTCCCTATTCCTCATCCTTCCTCCAGATCCACAGGAAATGCTACAGCAGCTCCAGTGCCTGGTTCACACATGTCCCACACATGCACTCAGGTTTCACAGCGGGCTGCAAGGAGGGTGGCGTGTGAGGACGGGTTATTCTGTTCTTTCATCCCAAGAGTCCTGGAGCCAGGTATCAGAAGCTCAGAATTGCGAAGTCACTTTCCGGCCAACCTGCTGGCCGTGGAGGATGCTAGAGACCCAGCCGGCCAGAGCCCAGTCTGCCTGGGGAGACTGGGTTTCGTCCAGCTGGTCCAAGGAGGCAAGAGGAAGCCAAGGCTTGACCTTGAAAAACTGAGTTTACCCCTGAGAGTAGAACTGTATTCTGAATGGGCTAAAGGAAAAGCATTTGGTGAAGCATGGCCTTTCCTGTACATGATTGCACTCAACCCTCACAGCAGCTCTGCGGGATAAGTTGTTTTGACTTTGAGTCTTAACATCAGTTTTCATTACACTCACCTGCAGTTTATGATGTGCACATGGATGGGCAACCATTGGGTGGATGATAATGGGAAGAAAGCGTGCCCTGTGCCAGATAAAACCACACTTTGTGCCTGTATTTACAGAAATCATAGTCTAGTGGACATCACAGGTGAGCCCCAAAGCCACCAATTACCTGGGCCATAGGATGGCTCTGCTACCTTTCCTGGCCAATAAAAGTGTGTGTATTGATTTCTCTCCTTTCCCAGGGCTGTTGATAATATCATTGTTTCCAACTACAGCCAAAGTGCTGTGGTCAAGGAGGGAGAATGAATAATGTTAACAGACACCCGTTGGTCAATGGCTTTAATCTTATCCTTTTCACTTGAATTAAAAAACCAACAATACTATCATAACACCATCATAAAGAAAAACAGGACAAAACCCCACAAAGTATTTTGTTTCCTATTAGAACCAGAGCAAACAGCTTGGCCTTGTAGATTTCCCTGTTACACTCATCCCCATCCTTGGACAGCTTGCTAATTAATCGGTGGAAGAACCAAAAGGTGGGAAGGGAAGGAAAGAAGTGAAAAGGGCACAGGAATCACAACTATGAGAGCATGATGGCGGGCAACATTCTGGAAAAAAAGGAAGGGAACCCTGGGAACCACCAGGCATCGGACTTTACCCCCTGGGAAGCCTTAAGTAAATCAAGGACAGAGTTGTGGGCAAGTCTTCCTCTTACGAAATGAAATTGGACACCATGATCTGATAGTTCTTTCAGCCTCGATGTCTTCTGAA
The DNA here is from genome assembly GCF_003009895.1 of Hyaena hyaena. Classification (NCBI taxonomy): domain Eukaryota; kingdom Metazoa; phylum Chordata; class Mammalia; order Carnivora; family Hyaenidae; genus Hyaena; species Hyaena hyaena. The sequence goes on along the minus strand of NW_024081464.1, from coordinate 371,947 downwards.
CCTGAATTATTTAAATTCTCTTACAAGTGTTGAAATTCATAGGCCAAACATTTATTGAATACTTACTATGTGCCGGGTGCCCTGCAAACTTTGGAGAGATATAAGGAGGGACACAAGTCTCTACATTCAAACTATTTAGATCGGTGAGAAAGAGTCCAGAAAACAGGCATCGGGGAGAGAGTTCTGGAATAGATGCATGAAGAGAAACCTTGTAAACTCCTTGGGGGGGGGGGTGGTCGGTGGGAGGAGGAAGTAAATAGATTCAAGGAACTGTATTATGTGTGTGCGTCCCTGTCGCCCACTCCCCATACATTCGCCTCGTTAACTATTCTCTTTGCAGACCTAGGGATGCCGTGGCCTCACCTGGGAGCAGGAATTGTGAGGACCGTGTACAGTGCCTGCACGACCTCCCCCATGTCAGAGGGCCCCTGTGGCCGCGCGCCTGGGCTGGGAGTCGGGGTAGTGTGACCTCCCGCACGTCAGGCCTCGCGCAGCAACGCCCCCTCCCCAATCTGGTTCTCAGTTTCCTCACCTGTGAAATGGACAGGCTGTGCTACATCATTCCCAAGCCCCCTTACAGCTCTTTAAAAACAAGTGAACACACCCTTAAAAGACAACTAGGATTAAGAGGTGGAATAGGATTGATAGAAAAACGCTTCCCCCGACCACGCGCGTCTGTGTGGGGCTTCCACAAAGCCGCCCGGCCGCCTGGCGAACGCCGGCCCCTCGCGGGTCTCGCTCTTCCGGGGGGCGGCCGGGGCCCCGCGCCGGGCCGGCGTGACGGATGGCCGCGGGGCCGGCGGCCTGTCAGGCCTTATTGATGAGGTGCGCGCTGACGGCCGCCGCGTAACCCGAGGCGGCGGGAGGCGAGCGCGGGGCGGCCGGCGGCCGCAGACTCGGCGGCGCTCGGGGTCAGCCCCCGGCCGGCCGCGCCCGCCCCCTCCGGCGCGCCCCGGCGCGGCTCCGCGGAGGGGGCGGCGGCTGCGGAAGCGCCTCCGGGGCCTGGCGCCCCGAGCGCGGGGCCCGCTTCCTCCCCGCTTCCCGCCCCCGCTCGTCCGCACCCCTGCCTCCCCTCCCCCCGCTCGGCCGGTGCCCGGGCCTCCGCTCTCACCCGGGCGAGGCGGGTGCAGGCGTCCGAGGCCGCGCTGCCCGCCGGCGCTGCCCCGGGCGGGGAGTGCCTCTCCCGAGGGAAGGGGCCGCGCCCTGCGAGGCGGGACCCGCCGCCGCCGCCGCCGCCGCCGCGGCTCTCACAGGTTTAGAAGGAGAAGAGTTCCAGGTCAGTCACGCGGGCGGTGAGAGAAGCCGGGACGCCGGCGACTAGTCCATTTGCGTTCTTTAGAAATTTATATAGTGATAGATAAGGAGACAGGTAGACAAATAAGAGTAAGTGCACCTACGTGTAAAGTTGGTAATGCCCCCACGTGGCATTTACCCCGGTTTTGTACACTTCTTATTTTCTGATTGAGCAAGTATTCGTTTCCAACAGCAAAGACATTTTGCTGGCTCTCCTGAGGATACACTGGAGCTTAGTTCATTGTCACGCTCCGCGCGAATTCTTCTCAGTTCCCCCTTCTCCCGTCGGGCTTTGCCTCTTTTCCTGCGCATTGCCCTTCCCCGGGCCCATGTGGGAGAGCGGGGCAGGCTGCAGAACACGGCAGGGTGACTTAGCCCCTCTGCCTTTCTAGTGAAAGCTCCCAAGGCCACCTTCTCTGTCCCGGACGCTAATGTGAGGACCATGAAGATATTACCTGCAAAGCACTTCCAGTTAATGAGAATTAAACAAGTAAGGCAACACTGGAGACAGCGCAACTCCTAGCGCTAAGGGGCACCAGCTGTCGTTTCCGCCTCTTTGAGCACAGGTTAGCCCTAGCTGGTAAAGGGCCCTGCTTCTGCATTAGATGCACCTAAGAACTGGAAGACAAGGCAGTCTTTTCTCTGGGGCCCAGCAGAGAGAGTGAGTGGATGTTGAGAGTGCAGCTTTGGCCAGGCGGGGCAGGATCAGGGCAGCCGATGGTGGAAGCTCATTGATCTGGGAGTCAGGAGTCTTGGGTTCTAATCCAGACAGCGCCTCCCGGTGAGTGGCAGGACCCCAGGCAAATCACTTCTCTAAGCCTTAATTTCCTGACTGTCAGATGAAGAGAATGGACCCCTTCTTACATCAACATTTGTAACTTAGGGGCTCCCCAAGTGGATAGCACTGAATCATGCCATTCTGTGCCCCAAAAGATTGGATACCAAGAGGTTCATTCCTGGTCCTGCACAGCTGAAGGGTGAGAATGCCAGGCCTCCAAGTCTGAACCTAATCTTAGCCACAGATAATGAGTGTGTTCAGCGAAGAACCCAAAATATGAGGCCCATCTGAGTGTGTATGATAAAAGGCTTGGACTGCAGATGAAAACTTCAGTCCATTTACTAGGCAAACATTTACTGAGTAACAGCTAACACTGGGCACTTACTATGTGCCAGGCATGATGCCAAGTATGTTGCATGGGCGGATTAGCTCATTTATCCACACAATCACTCTACTTCTCCCATTTTACAGGTGAAGAAACTGAGGCACAAAACGATTGAGTAACTCACCCAGCTTGATAGGTAACAGAGCTAGGATTTACAGGCAAGTCGTTTGCTTTCAGAATCCAAATACTACCCGTATGAACAAGGCATTGGTACCCGTGAGGGATATAAAAGGGGAAAAGCAAGGGCTTACTTCTTACATATCCTCCTTTAAATTTTTAAAAAAATATTTTAAACTCCCATTCCCAGAATCAATCCCTTTTCTCCCTCTGGTTTCACAGCCTTTAACACATTGTATTTCAGTGCAGTATCTCCCTGTGCCTGCCTGTCCGCATACCCCTCTCTCCCAAACTTCACTCTTCTTGAGGGCAGAAAGCCCTCAATACCTTTGTATTTTCCATAGTTTCTAACATGTAGTTGATGTTTTAAGGAGGTTGTTGAATTAAATTCAGAAAATCAGAGTTTCAAAATCCCTGTCCTTTGTGACCGAAGAGGTAGTACCAGGGATGTGGCTGAAACACATGCACCGTGGTCCCTGTTTGCTAGCGCAAACATAGAAAAGTGCATATGCAGGAGATGCCCTGTGGTGCCTCACCAGCATCTTGGCTCACGTGCATCTGTTGGTGGTGTGGTTTGACTCACTTATTGGTCACAGGACAGCCTCTCTCTGACACTGATATTGATGTGGTGTGCTGGAGTTGCAAGGCATCACATAAATCCTGATCCAGTCTACTTATTTAATAGATGAGGCAATAAGGACCCTGAAAGGGCTACATACTTATTCAAAGTTATACAGGTATTTCATCGCAAAGCTGGGAGCAGGGGCTCTGGGACCTTGGTCATACCCTGTTCTTCCATTTCAACAAGCTGCTATAGGAACTGCTATCTCCCCTCTATAAATCTGAACCCCAAGGCCAAGCTTTCCTCACCCTGATATAATCATCAGGGTGAGAAGATTAGCGATAAGGCAGCACTGAGCTCTGGGGTAGTCTGGGAACCTGGTTAGCACTGTTTGGCCTGCCCTTTGCAGGAAGTGAGCCTGGCGCAGCCCCAGCGGGGGGCAGGTGGGTGGCGTGAGGATATGGTACAGGGTCTCAAGGAATCATAGACATTCAAAGCTATAGTCACTCCATGCCCCTCTTAGACCGAGGACAAACCAAGCCAAAAGGGGCACTCGATACATATTATATTTCTAGATGGAATGTCTTCCAAATAGCCTGTGGACTCATAAATATTCCAGCCTTCCAAATAAAGAAAATAAGACAGCAAAGTTGGAGGGCACATAATGGATAGGGTTCTGGACTTTACCGTTGTTCAGACTCTCATCATTTCATAGGGTGATCCCATGTTCCAGTCTATCAGCACACACAATCAGTTTCACGTAAATTAAATGGTCAACTCTGTCGCTTGAACTCTCTGAGCCTTGGTCCCCCATCTACAATATAAGGGGTTTTGAGTAAAGATCTTTCATGTTTTCTTTTCAATGGGAAATGCTTCAATTTTATGAATGTGGGGCTCCAAGAGAAGCTGCACAGCTTCTTTTGTCTGGGCAGCTGAGAGCAAAGTCACTTATAGATTGGTGATTGCTCTGTTACTGACATTGAACTTTGGGCTTCAGGTTCACCATTGACAAACTAGGATTGATTAAAAATAATAAAATAAGCCAGCCCTGCTGAGTAATATGTGGGAATTCATTAGCACTCACCTCCCAAATAAGCAGAGCATGTTAATTCCACTCATTAGAATGTATTACAAATATTACAAATATTGCAACTGCTGTCCTCCTTCCTTCTTTCCACCAGTGTGTTTGTATTTAATACCTAGCTACATGGAAGAGACAGGGTTTTTTTAATTTGGTTCTTAATTGGGACCATCAATTCACTACCGCTTTTTATCCACCCCCCAGCCCATAACATTTCCCAGCTCCATTCTCATGATAAAGAAATGGTGTTGGGGAGAAGGTTGTGGCAAGGCCACCTCCTCAGTGTGGTCCTTGTTGTGGCTACCCCAACAGTCAGGCAGTCTCCCCTTTCCTCTTATTCCCACGTAAACATTCCCTTTATACCGGCTGACTCTGAAATTCAAGTGCGTGTGTATGTGTGTGTGCACTTTATTTTGTCACTTTGTTAAACTTAAAAAGTCCTTGATGTCTGGAATAGAATTGAGGTAATTCTCCAGATCCCCCACAATGCCCTGCACATAGTAGGTGCTCGGTACACACTCAAAAGAATGAAGTAGTGATTGAACGAATAAATCTAGAGACTGAATCTGGAGGTCTATATAAGAAATTTCCTATTTGTGAAATGCAATAATTTGCCCAAATTTCTTTCTCTTTTCACACCTCAGGGAACCTCACTCACAGCCACACTGTAAATGTATGGCTTTGTAAACCACTTTATTTTCACTGTTTTGATCTCATATGTGTGGGGGCTCTTAAAGTGCTATTTGCTTCACTTTATAACTTGCACCTTGGAGAGGCTGGTTGATAAATGAGAGATGAATAATTCCTTATTGCTACTTATCTGCTAAATCTATAAACTAGTGTCAGCATTTACTCAGTTGAGTTTAAAGCTATGTCTGGTATACTTATTAACTTGCTTAAAATAAGCCATAAAAATGGGCTTGGTAGGCAGTTTTTTAAACTAATTTTTAAAAATCACATTGGTCATTTTCCACTAACTCATGAGGTGACCTTTGGCAAATCACTTAACCTCCTTGGGCCTCACCTGCAGAATGAAGATGTGGTGTGTGTGTGTGTGTGTGTGTGTGTGTGTGTGTGGCGCGCACGTGTGTTAGATCAGCTCTAAGAACTTTGCTGCTCTTAGATTCCTTGATTCCATGATTTTCAAAGGAGGAAATTAAGGGATCCTGATAATACCTATTAGAGCAATCAGTTCATATAGACTATCTCATGAATCCTTGGCATATCCCTGGGGGGTGGGGAAGGCAACACTTGGTAGTTAGAGCCAGGCATTCTGAGTTGTATTCTGTTACTTATTAGTGGTGTGACCTTTGGCAATGCAACACTTCTGATCTCAGTTTCCCCATCTATAAAACGGGCACAGTACTCCAGTAATACTCACACTGATTACTCCAGAGGGCAATAACATGTGAGGATCAAATGTGACATATATGTGAAAGCACTTTGATAAATGTTATTCATTGTCCCCTATTTACAGATGAGAGGACCATTTGAGGTACCGTTCAGTTAATTGGTTTGTAGCAGAGCCAAGGGAAGGATTGTTTGACCTCTCTTGTTCTATTTTGATTACATGTTGAAATTATTTAAAATTTATATAATAGATTATATAATCTTTATACAAAGATTATGTAAAGATTGACTGTTCAAGAAAAACCTGTGCCTGATGAGACATTTCTGGGAATGCTAAATGGCATATTGATAAGAAAATCAGTTAATATCTTACTGGCCCATGAACCTAGGAACTCCCAGCTAACAGAAAATAAAGCATTTTCCAAAGCCTTTGAAAATATGCACCCTTCCCATCTCTGGTTCTTCTCACGTCTCATCCCCCTTGCTTTGGGGTGCACCCTGGCCCTGTCAAGAGTACATACGGTGTGCTCAGGGTTTGGGGTTTAATTCCCTAGAGAGACACGTGCAGAGAAACCAGTTGTTGCTAAGGATTTTTGTTGTAAAGAAGTCAGTCAGCAAAGGTGTCTGGAACACACCTCTGTGAGAATTATTCTTCAAAACAGTACTACCACCATGTCTGTACAGTGCAGGAGGCTAGCAGATGTGGCATGAAGATAAATGTGGTGCTTGACTGGGTCCTGCTTGCCTTGTAGTGGAGGTCAGGGATGAACAATCCACAAAACTGTAATTCTGTAAAAACTAAAATTCTGTGGTTCTACAAAAATTCTATTCACATTTTCCTTACTGCCAGTCAACCAACCAACCAAACAAATAAACGAAGGCTGACCTCAAAATGAAGAAAAAAAAGTATACAGCAAGAGAATAGGAGTGGTATTTTAAGTCCATACTTCCTACGGTACTCAGACTACAATTTTTTATTTGCTAAATGTTTATTTGCTAATTAACAATAATGAAACTGACCTTTAGTTTTATGCTACTTTTACCATCTCTTGACCAAACGTGTTACATTAAGTTGAAAAATTCAGTGTAAGGGCTTTCTGAAGCTTCCCTAAGTTTTAACATATTTTTTTAAATAAAGATTTTATCTTTAAGTAATCTCTGTACCCACTGTAGGACTTAAATTTACAACTCGGAGTTCAAGCATCCCATGCTCCATTGAGCCTGCCAGACCTCCTGAAGACTCCCTAATTTTATGGTGAGATTTTGTTTCTTTTTGTTACCATTCTCTCCCTCACCCCATCTCACACCTGCTTATAAAGGGGGAGGAAGCAACCTTCATCTTTATAAGCTGCTACTTATTTATCTACAAATTAAAATGATTTCAGTTTCAATAATGGTACCTCACGTTCATTAATACTTGTAATTCATTTGATCTTCAGTCCCATTCTTAGTGATTAACTTTCTTGCTTTCACAAAGGTCTTTTCTTTTGAACACCCTCTCCAGATTTTGGGCCACTGTTAAATGTCTGTCTTCCCTCCCCCGTCCAAGCGCTCCTCCTCTTCTCCCTGGTCTGAATAATCAGCTTCTATTTGCAGCTGGACCAGCACCTGGCCTTACATTCCAGCACATCCTTCTGCCAGCAAAGGGAGTTTTGAGAAGAGGAAAAGCTACAAGAACTTAGACTATTGTTTTCAATTTCAGAAACACTCAAGGTTACAAGTGAAATTCTGAGACAACCATGAAAACATTTTCTAAAGGGGCAGGGGGGGATCTCTTTTGGCAAAAAATCACTCCCACCAATTGTAAATGTCTTTATCTAGGAATCAAGAGTCCAGGACTATTCTTGAAGTTTTAGGAAGTCTAAAGCTGAATTCTCTAAAATGGATAAGCTATTTATCAGAAGCACAATAGTCACGAAATCTTAGGAAGAAACAGATCTTGGATCAGGTCTATCCTCCCCACCCCTCTCAAAACATCTCTTTTTCTAATTTCAAAGAAACAGGAACTCATTGTAGTTCATTTGGAAAATACAGGAAAGTATATCACAAAAAAGAAAATCTGTCCTAACCACACCACCCAGAAAGAACCCCTGAGAACATTCTCCCTTCCCCAACCTCTCTCCACCAGTTTCACACTGAATAGAGTGCTTTTGCAATCTACTTTCTGTTTTTAAAATAATAAAGTCTTTAATAATTGAAGGAAACAATATGATGACTACATACATTGCATTGTTTATGTAAATAAATTCTTACTGTTCAGAGTTCACATTATTTTCTACTTTTCGCTGTCATAAATAGAAGTTCGATGTATCCTTGTCAAATTGACATAAATTTTGGTAAGTAAAGCATCTTGTAAACCTCTGACTATTTCCTTGGGGTAAATTTCTATTACTGGAAAAATTGAGTCAAAGAATATGAACACTTGTAGGGTTTTGCATCCATATTGCAACATTGCCTTCTAGAAATCCAAAATTCCCACTACCACCAGCAGCACTTAATATTGGGTAAGATAGTTTAAAAATAGATCTAACGATGTGTCAGGTACTTTTCAACCACTTATTAGACAAATTTAATTTCTGGTAACAAACAAAAGAAACAAAGCCAAGTGAAACCAAGGGGGACATTGATGCCAAACTGAATGAATCACACTTTGGAGGTTATATCGGAGACTGGTGAGAGATCCTGTCTGTCCTCTACAGTTTGTAAGAACTTCAAAATATAAGAAACTGAAGCACAAAAATGGTAAGAAATGTTCCCAAAATAACATAGCCAGTAAGTAGTGCAGATGGGATTCAAACCATATTATTATCACACTGGAATCCAAACTCTTACCACTGCTCCAGGGCCAATTTGCATGTAGTATCTTGTCAAATCTAAAGTTTCCAGAATGTTCTTTGTCATGAGCTCATTGCCCAGAAGTTGCCTTTTGTAGCTTTTAAAATTAACCAGCAAATGAGAATAACTTCAGATTATCTCTGAAAGGAAAGTTTATCTGTGAAGAAGGTGACACTCAATTATTGAGAAGCACATTCATACATCTTATTTCTAGGATGTGCCAGAAATAGAAGAGAAATAACTTGCTTGAGGTCACCCAGTTTGCAGGTAGTTGCATTGGGACTAGAATCCAGGCTCTGGTCACTCTTTGGCTACTGCCTATAGTGTTTCCTCTGCCAGCAAATATCCTCTGTGGGCAAGCAAGGATTGACTAAGGCCCAAAGAGCCTTAAAGTTTCATGCGTGTTGGTGTCCAGCACCTGAAATTTCTCTTTCCAGGAGAAATATGAAGGGGAAGTGGCACAGCTGGGTTAGTGGGGGTATTGTGGGTCACAACAGGGATGAGGGATGTAGCATCCTGAGCTAGTGTGGGCAGGCAGAGAGGTGTTCTCCCAGGAAAGGACCTGCCCATCCAATGAGCCACATTCAAGTGGAAAGCTTAGGCAGGAGGGATTGTTACTGGGCCACTGGAGGGTAGAGGCTGTTGCTGGCCTTCTGGGGAGGGGATTCCTGCATTGAATGGAAGGCTGAACCAGATAACCTCTGGGGCCCTTCTAGCTCCCGATGTCTCTGATTTGTATGTGTTGGAGTAAAGAAGTGAGCAGTCACGGGACTGGAATAGTTGATTTAGGGTCCCACCCTCGTTGCCAGTGAAGTTCTCATCTTGGGCAAATAATTTAGCCTGTCAGTACAAGGCACAGTGCCTGGTGCCGAGAAAAGCTTTGTAAATGTTTGCTGACTGAATGACCGAAAGAATGGTGGATAGATTGAAGTCTCCCAAGTCCCAAGGAATATGGGTGAATATTAGATTCTAACAGTGCCCTTTGACTGGTGTAGAGTTTGAATGAGGCAATGTAAAAATATATGGAACTTCTTAAAAGGAAACAAGGTCCACCAAACCCAAAGGGATTCTAATTCATCCTTACACTGACAATGGGTAGAATTATAATTTACCAGCATCAGTAAGCATACTATGCTGTGGTCAGTTCTGAGTCCACACAAAATTCTCTATTTCATTAATCCCTCCTGTCGCTGATGGGGCAGCTCAAAGCCTCCCAGAACTGGGTGGGGCAGCCAGACCGCATCCCTCTCTCCACCCCCGCCCCGGATAAATGCCGAGGTCTAATGGATTGTTCATGCTGCTGTCCAGATTAGATAGCGAGCCCCTCTGTTATCGTGGCTGGAGCAAACCCGGGCGGCCACTCTGGCAAGAGCTTTCTAAGGCAGCCCGGAGAAGCCTGGGGAATCTAGAGGGCAAGGGAGAGCAGAGACCTGCTGACAAATCCTGGGGCCCCAAGGCTGTTTGCACAGAGCGCCTCTTCTCAGAACTTGTCCTGGACCCTAAATCCTGCATCCCTCCCCCCACAGCATTTAAGTAACTACTGATGTGGTCATTATACTATCTGCTGAATTCTGGGAGTAGTTCTAAGACAGTAACTCGTAGATTCTGCTTGTCAACTTTTGAGAAGCTGGGAACACTTTGACGACACCCCTCTCCCCCTTAATACCAGAGAGATGGTTTTATACAGCGACGGCTGCATGAGGCCAGAAGGGCTGTACCTTTCCTAATTTTTGTTGTTCTTGAATCCTTGCAGAGGAAGCATAGCCAACTTTCTGACCTCCCTTCCTAATTCTTCACGGTCAAGTTTTTTACCCGTTAATGATCCTGTTTCTTAAGGAAAAGCTTCTTTAGAGTTTTCTTTAAGTTTCTTCAATAAACCTTAAGTTTTTTTCCTTATGAGTGATTTTTTTTGTCCCCAGTCATTTATCTAAAAGCAAAAAAAGGATCTACTATTTATCAACACTATTATAAAAAAATAAAAATTTCATGTATGCTCTAACAACAAATTCTCCATAAAACAATGATAAATGCTCAAAATCATTATTTATCTACAAGGAGAGACTAATTGTTCTATCATTGTTATGATAGAACTACTGTGATATAACAGAAAGCAAATAAAGTCTTAGCCGGTGAACAAGGAAAAGTTATCTATTTATACCATATCAATTTCCTGTTAAATCTTGTAGTTAGTGAAAAGCCATAATAAATGGTGTGGCAGGACAACTCATCCGCAATGCTCCCACAACATTAAAAAACCCATGCATCATGTTTTTTTTTTTTTTAGTGAATCAATCTTGTTAGACACCCACTTAGCCATTAGAAAATGATTTTATAGTATGCTATTTATTTAGAGGTGGAAACTCAAGAAATTTCGTAAGGACAAACAGCACAGCTACGGTGTAGACTCATATCCAGACATTAAAATAATTTGCCAGCAGAAGGCTTCTGATTCACCCAACAGGACATCTTTATCCAGTAAGTTCTGCATGCAAGCGGTACATCCAAATTAATAAAAACAAATTTATCATGAGGGGAAAGGTCTATGGTCGGGATGAGAAAAGATCAAGCCAGACACGGGGAAATTTAAAATGTGGGATGTGTGTCTGGAAGCATCCTGTGGTCACTAAGATCAGCCTGGTCTGCAGCCGCCAAGGGCCGGGCAAAATAGAAAGGCGCGCAGTAAAAAAAGGAGAGCACATTTTATAGATAAAGAACAAAGTAAGAGGGAAGGATTTTGATTAAGGAAGAAAAGGAAACTCAGGAATTGAATTAGAGGGAGGAGAACGAGAATCAGAGAGGGAGGTGGGGATGGGTGGGGATGAACGGAGGAAAGGAGAAAACAGGGGAAGCTAAGACAATACGAAACGAATAAAGAAAATCCCTAAGCCCGGTGGGTAGAGTGGATGAGGGAGAAACGACACATCACTCTATCTAAAGAAAAAGCAGCAGCCATTCCAAACTCCGCCCTGCCAAACGCCCGACCCGGTAGACGCCGCACCCGGCGCCTGGACACCGGCCCCCTGGGGCGGGCATCTGCGCGCCCCGATTGCCACCACTGCCCCTGGGTTTAGCGAACTGTGATTTGGGAAGGGTCTGCCAGGGGTCTTTTCTAGGATAAGAAGGAAGGGTGCTGAGGAACTGTGGAGTTTGCGGCCAAGAAATGATAATAAGGCAGTGCCCTTCCCCAGAACTTCAGCTTGCCCAGGCCTGGGAATCCGAAGTCCCAGGTCCAGAAGCTTCGGGAAGTCTCTACTTCCGGCCTCCGCGCCGGCAAGAACTGTGCATGAAATATTAAGGCTTTTTGAACGCGGCTGAGGGAGACTCTCTGAACTGTGCGTCCGTAGCCACGAAGCCCGGGAGCTAGACCCGGGTGCCATCCATGCCCCTTAGTAGCCCTCCAAACCCGGCCCAGGGAAGGACTGGACCAGTGCCTTGCGGACTGGAGTCGGGTTCGCTGCGCCCCTCGACTAGGGTGGGAAGGGGATGTCTATCTGTACCGCCAGGTTGAAATGCGGAACAGCTCAACTGGGGGGTGAGGTGTGTGCGTGTTAAGCATACACGTTTTAATGAAAATCCTACTGTAATTCTTGGCCTGTCTAGGGACCTTATGTGGGCGTTAGAGTCTGGAAAGACAGCAGGACGCCTCGGCTTCGCTCCCCCTCTCGCTGCCCAGACGGCGGGGGCAGCGCCGCTGGCACGAGCGGGTCGGGGGTCGCGCCAGCTCCCGCGCCTGGAACGGCGCGCGCACGCGGACCTCCTGGCTCCTGGGTCCGTCTGCGCGTTGAGCATCCCCGGGGGCTGAGCTCCCCAAGCTCGGATCGCGGAAAGGACGCGCTCTGAGCAGCACTAGGCCCAGGCACCGGGTCGCACGACCGACCGCGACCTGGACTCTGCCGTCTGCGGCCTGAGCCTTCCCGCCCATTAGCCCTGCTCCGGACGATGGGACCGCTGGGACCACACCGGTGTGAGGCGATCTGGCCCATGTGGCGCCCTAATGGCTGCGTGCGGTCAAGTCAAGCTAGCCTTGGCCTCGCCAGGAATAGAAATGATAAGAGGAGGTTCCGCTGCAAAGTGGCCTAGAACTCCCTCGGTCTAGTTGTTCCTCTGCAAAGATCCGCTGGTTCTAGAACGTGTGGTCGCGCTGCAGGAGCCTTCTCCACCGCCACCGCGTCGTTTCCCACCTGGCTGCGCGGACTGTGCCCCGGGGGTTCGCCCAGAGGGACCAGAGGCTAGGGACGTCAGCCCACCCTACGGGAGAGCAGCGATCCTTCGGGTTTGCGTTGCCCAGTTTTCCGCGAGGGCTGCGTGCTTCTCACGGGAGCCTTCTCTTGGGAAGATCGCTTCTGATGAGTAGTCGTTTGGCAAAGGGTTCGAGCCCCTTCGCGGTGCACCCAGGCGATGTCACCCTGGGCAGAGCCACTTCTCCCAATCTTTCTTCCCGTCATGTAAAGTGTGGGAGAAACAACATCTCGATGTGAAATGAATTTGTAAACTTTTAAGCGCCACCCAAAACGGGATTGATATTGATCACTAATTAATACGGTCTTCTTCCCTTTTTTTCTCCTACTGCAGGGGTATTTCTCTGCCTCTTTGAGGGGTCCCTGAAGATTTATTGAGTGTCCCCACTACTTTTGGGGGTCTCCATAGCCCCCTCCTCCGTCCCTTAAATTAAAAAAAAAATACTTTTCGTTTCCTTATCCAAACTCTCCACGGGGTTAGGACTGTTCGCCCCAGACTCATCCCATTAAGGCGTCCCCGGGACACTTTTAAGGTCGTCGCTGTTCCCGCTGGGCCGCACCGCGGGGACCCCACCCAGTCCGCCTGGCCGGCTCCCTTTCCCCGGCTGCGCGCCCGCGCTGAGACCCAGGGCTGCGGCCCCGCGCTCGGCGCTGACGCCCACGTTTGGAAGTCAGCCGTCCTCGGTTCTTTTCATTTTCCCGACAGCCTTAAGTCTGCTCCGTTCTCTCTCCTGTCCCTTCCAACTCTCCGCCGGAGCCTGACGCCGCTTGGTTTATTGACCTTAGATCTGCTGCGGGCTTTATCAGGCCGGCGGGAGCGTCCCACCGAGCACTGACCCCCCACCCCCGGCCCCCAGTGGCGCGGTGGGAGCCTTTTTTAAGCTTCTCTAGAGACGTCTCATTCCCGCCTCATCCCGACTCCCTGCAAGAACCTACAGAAAAATCGCCCGAATTCCCGTGATCTTGGAGAGAACCGAGGCAGGGCCTTCAGGGATACGAACATTTGCCTGTGTCGCCCCTTTATCTAGATAAGGCAGGTGAAAGTGCGTCCCTCCCTCCCTCGCAATTATTCGGATAATTGTCTCGAATCTCCACTTGGTGCTGTGTTTAGACAGTTGGAGATTGATCGTTTGAGTTTCTTCAGTGTCTGCGGCCCCAGCCCTGAACGCCGCCGCCGTCTTCTCTCCTGTCGCGAGCCCTAACACGTCTCTGGACTCACACATGCAAACTGTAATTTTACGTCCTATAAATCACTTGGCAAATATAACTAGGCATTAGAAAGTCATTTGAAATGGATATTTTATTGGGCTCGAGAAATAGACCAGGGATAAAGACCAACTTATTCCCACTTCCTCAATACCAGCCTCACAAAACTGTCTAAGTGCCCCCCCGTCCCCACACACACCATTGAACCCGTCAATGAAAAATCACTTTCACAGACAAGTTCTTTAGAAGAAAGAGGAAATGTCTACATCATAAAAAATGAAGTCCAATGTATTCTGTAAGGGAAAAAAAAGTTCATAAACTGGGACTTTCAAATACCTTTTTTACTCTAGGACCATTTATCCAAATAAGACTCACAGAAACAAAAACACTTCATCGCTTCTACTAATAAAAGAGCCAAACCAATTTTGTGATGATAGGTCGTGGGATTCTAGCAGACTTTCACAGCGATGTTTCCCCTCATTTCAGATATTGGCACTTCCTTAACCTTGCCCAGCTAAAAACCTTCCAATTTCCCTCCATTTTGGTGAATCCGCAGGAGAGTGAGTGTGCGGGGACTAGGGAGAAATGAGGAGGGCCAAGGGAAACTGGAGCTGGGCAGGGGAAAAGGAAGCAGAGGAGTGTAAGGTTAGAGACAGCTTTTGAATTCGTCCCGTGGAAGCCAGCAAGGCTTTGGAGAGGGAAACATACACAAAGGAACATTTTTCCGTTCTCTGCTTTGCAGAACTGGTATTTGTAGTGAGTGCACAGACATCAAGAGACTTTGCACTAAATCCTACCCAATTCCAAAAAAGGGCTCGCCTAGTCCTCCCTAAGGCTGCCGGGTTCAAATACGCCCTTGTCTGTTTTCAACCTTTGGGCAAGGGGAGGAACTCAGACAGCCCAATTACCTTCAGAGTCTCCCAGAGCCTTAGCTGTTACTCAGGAGCTTCTCATTTTCCAACCCGTGTTTTCTCAAAGCTGCCTCTCTCTCTTTACCTTTGTCTCCCCCTTTCCTTTGGACTCAGCCCTTTTCTCAGCTACAGAGAAGATTCAAAGCGCATTTGCCCAAACTCTGGATTTATAGAAACGGGAGGTCATTTTGACTTGTATGCAAACGCATCTGCAACCAAGCTCTTCAAAGCATGCAGTGGGAAGAAAAACGCGATCGTTGTGGTGCACTTGCAAAAACCCACCTCCACCCCTCCTTCCCATCACTTGTCTGGCTCCAGAATAAATGAAAAATTAGACCCTACCCCCTAGTCTGGCTGACCCTTGGCCTGTAAATAGGTAAAGAAAAGTATCAGATCCTGAGGTCCGTGAGGCCTATTCGCTAACTCACCAATGAAGCCATAGGACACACTGGTGAGACTTTCTGCCCTGAGAGCATACAAGGCTGGTCTGACAGGGGTCAGGAAACGTTTTCCTGAGCTTTCTCGGGGGTTCTCAAGACGGCATCAGCAGCACGGACACCAGGAGAAAGGCATGCGATCTGAGTGTGTTGGACGGAGAGGAAAGAGGGCCCAGGGGCACCGGGTCAAATCCGTTTGCTTTTTTGTGTGGTATGTATTTATTCACTTTTTCTTGAGAGACTGACCATCCCCACTGGTGGTTTCTGATTGTTGGAGTAGGAGGCTGAACCCAGAAACGGAGACACTCAAATGCTACCAAGGAGAAAGGGAAACCGAGAGAAAATGAACCAGAGAGAAGTGGGAAAGGAAGACTTGCATCTGCGGTTTGGTCTGCCAAGAACCTCATCCTTTCTTCCTGTCCTCAGAGGTCTGAGAGCCTCTAGCTGACCCTCTCCTCACTGGCAGGTCCTCTCCCTGCCCCTTTCCCCACCCCTCCCTGCTGCCCGCAGCCTGAGAGTCGGGCTCACTCTGGCCTTCTCTTCCTTCCTTCCGCCTCGCTGCTCCTGGCCTTCCTGGCCTCCCAGCTCCCTGCATCTCTGTCTTCCCCGGGCGGGGGGGTCCCCTGGAAGGCCGAGAAAGGACTCACCCTCGGTGGGAGCGGTGTCCCTGCAGCTCCTTGGAGGCCGGTGTGAGGCAGTCTCTCAGGGACGATAGGTCTCAGTCCCTCAGTCTCAGGGATTCCAGGCTGTTCTCTGCGGGGTGGGAGGGAGGCGTTGTGAGCCGAGTCTCCCAGCTCCCTCAGAGCTCCCAGCTTTCCCCTCGGAATTAGATAACAGGAAAAATAGATAAGAGAAGTGGTTCATTAATTCAGCAGTCTTTTTTTTTTTTTGGTATGTGTACAAGTGGAAGGAAACCCTGTTAGGGAATAAAGCCCTAGTCGGATGTTTTTTTAATAAGTCAATGTTCACAAGGTTCCAGAGATGCTTCCGGAAGGTCACTCAGAAGAACTGAGCCCTACAGAAAACAAACTTAAGGAATCACCATTTGTGGGGGGAAATGCTGACTTCACAACATGAGACTTCTTCACCCCAAGTCGCTCTGAGAGGCTAGTCCAGCCTTTCTGATGCGTGGGGCAGGCCTCCTGGTGACGCTTACCTAGGCGCCATCGCCATTGTCCTCTGAAGGTGGAAATAACAATAACAGCAGCCCTGCTGTCCCCAGAAGGCAATAAAAAATAACACTAGATCATGTAGTATTTCCTGGACTCCTCACGAGAGGAGCAGCCGGCAGTTTATATAACAGTATAAGATCCTTGAGCCTAATCAGAGAGGTTAGAAATGTGCCAGTGGCCCAGTCACATAGCCTGGAAAAGGATGGAGCCCATGTCGAATTCGAGATGAATTGATATCTAATGTAGCAATAACAAAATCAATGAATTCTTAGTATTGGAAGATACCTCAGAATTCCTGTTTCTTGCTCAAAGCATGAAGCCCCATGAGGTGATTAGCTATACTCTATTTGAATATTCCTGCTACGGGGAGCTCACCACTCTACAACACATGGAGGTACAGTGCTACTGGCCACCATACTTCTCTGCCCCACAAATGACCCAAGATCACAGGGCTGTGCCAGGCACACAGGAAGAAACATGCCCTGACTTATTTAGGGTGAGTCTCGTCTGTGGAGTCAGCATCTCCGAAAGACAGTCTTTAATGATAAGAAGAATAACAATGCTTTTGTATTTTAACATATTTCCCACTTCCCAGACTCCCAGAATCCTTTTTTTCTTTTTTGAGTTTTTTTTTTTTTTGAGGGGGTTAGACTCCCAGAATTCTTACAACGATCTCTGCCAAGTGAGAAGAGGACGTACAAGCTACTACTTTATTTCCATATGTAGGCCAGGAACCTGAAACAGAAAAGGGAAGTGAATCAAAGGGCAAATGTGTAGTGGAAAAGAACTTAGAGAGATGAAGGCCTGGAGGAAAAAAGGGAAAATGAATATTTGTTCCTTCTAAAAATTTTTAGCTACAAATATTTTTGTAAGTGATGAATAAGGTGTCTATTACTGTTATCTGCCTTTACACTCTTCCCCCCCACCCCTCCCGCCAAATAGCCTGTAAAAACTATGCCACAGGAAGGTTTTAGTGTAAAACACCCTGTGGTGTCAGATCATTAAAATTCCTAAAGAGTGAGCTGAACAGTATAAGAAGGATGCAGAAGCTTGGGTCCACCTTCTTTCTCCAGAGGTGCAGTGTGTCTGTTATTTCACCAGAGGACTGTCTTGTTCCCACGTAGCTCCCCTCTATGGACTTTAAAAATATTATTATGGTCTGGATGGGTGATGGGGGGTGGGATGGGCTAAATGGGTGAGGCGCATTAAGGAGGGCACTTGTTGGGATGAACACTGGGTGTTGTATGTAAGTGATGAATCACTAAATTCTATTCCTAAAGAAACAATTATCATGGTAAGGGGCCCCTAGGTGGCTCAGTCAGTTAGGGTCTGACTCTTGATATGGGCTCACAGTTCCTGGGGATAGAGCCCCGTGTTGTGCTCTGTGCTGACATCAGGGAGCCTGCTTGGGATTCTCTCTCTCTCTCTGCCCCTCCCCTATTTGCCCCCCCCCCCCAGAATAAATAAACACTAAAAGTTATGGTAAAATATATATAATGTAAAATTCACCATCTTAGCCACTTTTATGTATACAATTCAGTGTATCCATATTGTTGTGCACCATCACCACCGCCCAGGTCCAGAAGTTGTTCATTTTCCCAAACTGAAACTCTGTCTGTCCCCACTGAACCTCAACTCCCTACACCTCTTTCCCCAGTCTCTGGCAATCCCCATTCTAATTTCTATTTCTATGAATTTGACCGCTCTACGTACCTCATTTAACTGGAATCATACAGCATGTGTCCTTTCATGACTGGTTTATTTCATTTAGTGTAATGTCTTCAAGGTTCATCCATGTTGTAGCCTATGTCAGAATATCCTTCCTTTTTAAAAAAAAGTTTTTGTTTAATTTATTTTTTAAAATTTACATCCAAGTTAATTAGCATATAGTGCAACAATGATTTCAGGAGTAGATTCCTTAATGTCCCTCACCCATTTACTGGGCCCACAACCCCTCCAGTAACCCTCTGTTTGTTCTCCATAGTTAAGTCTTATGTTTTTGTCCCCATCCCTGTTTTTATATTATTTTTGCTTTCCTTCCCTATGTTCATCTGTTTCAAATATTAAAGTTCTCATATGAGTGAAATCATATGATATTTGTCTTTTTCTGACTGACTAATTTTGCTTAACACAGTAGCCTCTAGTTCCATCCACGTAGTTGCAAATGGTAAGATTTTATTCTTTTAGATCGTCAAGTAATACTCCATTGTACACATATACCACATCTATCCATTCATCCATCGATGGACATTTGGGCTCTTTCCATACTTTGGCTATTGTCGATAGCACTGCTATAAACATTGCTGTGCATGTGCCCCTTCGAAACAGCACACCTGTATCCCTTGGACAAATACCTAGTAGTGCAATTGCTGGATCATAGGGTAGTTCTAGTTTTAACTTTTTGAGGAACCTCCATACTGTTTTCCAGAGTGTCTGCATCAGCTTGCATTCCCACCAGCAGTGCAAAAGAGATCCTCTTTCTCCGCATCCTCGCCAATAGCTGTTGTTGCCTGAGTTGTTAATGTTGGCCATTCTGACAGGTATGAGGTAGTGTCTCATGGTGGTTTTGATTTGTATTTCCCTGATGATGAGTGACATTGAACATCACTTCATGTGTCTGTTAGCCATCTTATCCTTCCTTTTTAAAGGCCGAATTATATTCCATTGCATACAGTGACCAGTTTGGTGCACCCATTCACCCATGGATGGACATTTCAGCTATTGTGAATAATGCTGCTCTGAGCATGGATATGCAAATACCCATTTCTAGATCCCGCTGTCAGGAAGTGGTATTGCTGAATCATAAAGCAGTTTATGTTTAATTTTTTGAGGAGATTACATACTGTTTTCCACTCCTCACGGAGTTCTGATCTAAAATTTGGAGAGGAGGCAACCTCCACTTTTCCTACTTAGGGTTCTATCTAGGGGCAGATTGTCCTTCCTGATCAGAAATTGTAAAAGAGAATGATTTTGCAGCAGGAAAGAAGGTAGTCCATGAGGTTCTTTCGGGAACTACATTGGAGCAGAGAGAGTGCTCACAGAAATGCTTCTTTATTAAGAGATTAAGGGAGGCCATTTTTGGCTTCAAGATGCAGAGAAAACAGCACATGTGTTGAAATCCCAGAGGGAGAGGGAGACAGAATCGCAAGCAGGCTCCACTCTGTCATGACATTAAATCATGACCTGAGCCAAGGTCAAGAGTTGGCCGCTTAACCGACTAAGCTACCCAGACACCCCTCAGATTCTTTTTTTTTTTAATACAGTTTATTTATTTATTTTAGTAAACTCCACACCCAGCGTGAGGCTTGAACTCACAACCCTGAGATCAAGAGTCGCATGCTCTTTGACTCAGCCAGCCAGGTGCCCTGATTTCTATTAAATTCTTAGTGATCAAGACGTCCTTTGACATTACATACTTTAAAAGGAAGACAGTGCAGGGCGCCTGGGTGACTCAGTTGGTTAAACAATGACTTCGGGTCGGGGCATGTTATCTCTGCTGCCAGTTCAGAACCTGCCTTGCTTCTGATCATCTGTCCTCCTCTCTCTTTGCCCTGCATCACTCTTGTGTGCGTGCGCGCGCTCTCTCTCCCTTTCTCAAAAATAAAAGGAAGACAGTGCAATCATTGTTCTTATCCCTGACCATCATCCATAGCTTGTTAAGAGAGATGTGTGCAATTAAAATATGAGGAAAGGACTCATAACCCAAATGCTCTTCCCTTTACAGGCCTTATTCATAGAAAGTCCCTTGGCTGCTAATACACCACTGAGTACATACAATAATATAATGTATTAATAAAATATATATAGTATTGATATAATGTATTAATATAATTATACATATATATATTCACAGAAAGATGCAAAGACAGTGCAGAGACATTCCATAAACTCTACCCAGTTTCCCTCCTTCAGTGATTACATTTTACATGGTTATGGTACAATATCAAATTCAGGAAACTGACATAGTATAATGTATATGTATAGTTCTGCGTCATTTTATCATATGTAGATTCATGTAACCATTGCTGCAGTCAAGATACAGAACTATTCCGTCACCACAAAGACCACTCCCCCTGTACTACTCCTTTATAGTCGCACCCAACCCCCTCCCTAACCCCTGGCAACCACAGTTTTCTCCATAGCTGTAATTTAGTTATTTTGAGAATATTATATAAATAGAATCATACTGTATGACCTTGTGAGATTGTGACCCTATGAAATTGGCTTTTTAATTTTATAAATTTAATTTAATTATTTAATTTATGTGTATTGACTTTTGAGAGAGAGGGAGAAGGAGAGAGAAAGGGAGAGCGAGAATCCCAAGCAGGCTCTGTGCTGTCTACACAGAGCCCAGCGTGGTGCTCAAACTCACTAACCGTTAGATCATCACCTAAGCTGAAATCAAGAGTCAGATGCTTATCCAACTGACTGAGCCACCCAGGAGCCCTGAAATTGGCTTTTGAAAATTAGTATAATATCCTTGAGATTCAGTCAGGTTGTTGGATTATCATTAGTTTGTTTCTTTTCATTGCTGAATAGAATCCCATGGTATGGATGCATCACTGTTTATTTAACCATTAACCTATTGAGGGGCATTTTGGTTATTTCCAGTTCTTGGCTATTACAAATGAAGCTGCTAAAAGTAATTGTGTATAGGTTTTTGTGTGGACATAAGTTTTATTTCTCTGGGATGAATGCCAGGAGTGTGATTACTGGGTCACATGGTAATAGTATTTTTATTTTGTAAGAAACTACCAAACTGTCTTCCAGAGTGACAGTATCTTTTTATATTCCACCGCCAATGTGTGAGAGATCCAGGTTTCCCGCATCCTTGTCAGTATTTGGTATCTCACTATTTTCAATTTTAGCTCTTCTGATTGGTGTGCAGTGATATTTATCATGATGTTAATTTGCATTTTCCTGATGGCTAGTGATGTTTCTTGAAAATCTTTTCATGTGCTTCTCTGCAATTGTATATTCTTTTCAGTGAAATGTCTCTTCATGTCTTCTGCCTGTTTTCTAATTGGGTTGTTTGTTTTTTCGCTGTTGAGTTTGAATGTTCCTGATGTGAATCTTTTGTCAGATATGTGGCTTGCAAATATTTTTTTCCTGTCTCTGACTTACTTTTTAATCTTCTTAAGAAAATTTTTCACTGAGAAAAGTTTTCAATTTTTGTAAAGTTCAATTTATTAATTTTTCTTTTATGGATCATATTTTTGGTGTCATGTCAAAGAAACCTTCACCAAACCCTAGCTTCTGAAGATTTTGTTATACTTTCTTTTAAAAATTTTATACCTGTATATTTTACATTTAAATCTGTGATAATTAATTTTGAGTTAGTTTTGTGTAAGGTGTGAGTTTAGTTCGAAGTTTACTTATTTGTTTTACCTATGGATATCCAGTTGTTCCAGCACCATTTGTTGAAAGACTATCCTTCCTCCATTGAATTGCACCTTTGTCAAAAATCACCTGGCCGTACTTGTGTGGGTCTATTTCCAGGGTCTCTATTCTGTTTCAATGCTCTTTGTATCTATTTCCTTAAAAATACTATACATTCTTGATGACTGTAGGCATATAATAAGTCTTGAAATCAAGCAAAGTGATTTCTCCTACTTTATTCTGCTTTTTCAAAATCTTTTTAACTATTCTAATTCTTTTGCCTACCTACATAAATTTAAAAATAACCTTATCTGTTGTTATAAAAAGTCTTACTGAGATTTTCACAAGAGTTGCATTAAATCCATATAAGAAATTTGGGAGAATTGACATCTTTACTATGTTGAGTCTTCCAATTCATGGACATGGTATGTCTCTCTATTTATTTAAATCTTTCTTGATTTCTTTCACTAGTGTTTTGTAATTTTTAGTGTACAATCCTATACATGTTTTGTGAGACTTACTCTTAAGTATTTATTTTTTGAGCAATTGTATATATTATACATTTAATTTCAGTTTTCTCATATCGTTGCTAGCATATAAAAACATAATTGTATGTATAAAAACATAATTGCATATAAAAACATCTTGCATCCTGCAACTTTGTTGAGCTCATTTTTTAGTTCTAGAAATCTTTTTTTGAGATTCATTGGGGTTTTTTATGTAGATGATCATGTCATCTGCTAATAGACATACTTTTATTTCTTCCTTTCTGATCTGTATTCCTTTTATTTTCTTTATTTTCCTCATAGTTCTGGCTCGACCTTCTAGTACTGTGTTGAACAGAAATAATGAGAGTGGATATCCTTCTCTAATTTTCAGTCTTAAGGGGAAAGCATTCAGTCTTTCATCATTAAATATAATATTAGCTATAAGTATTTTGTAAATCATCTCCGTCAAGTTGAGGAAATTCTCCTCTTCCCAGTTTTCAGAGTTTTCTTTGTGAACAGGTGTCAAGTTTTGTCAAAAACTTTTTTCTGTACCAATTGATATAATCATATGATTTATCTTTTTTTTTGGCTTATTAGTGTGGATTACATTGATTGATTTTCAAATATTTAACCAGCTTTGCATCTCTGGAATAAATCTCTCTAGTCATGATGAGTAATTCTTTTTATGTATTGCTGTATTCTATTTACTAATATTTTGTTAAGGATTTTGCATTTGTATAAATGAGAAATATTGGTCTGTAGTGTTCTTTTTGTGTTTTTCTTAGTGTTGTTTTGGTATCGGAGTAATACTGGCCATATAAAATACATTGGGAAATGTTTCCTTCATTTCTGTTTTTAGGAAGAGATTGTGTAGAATTTGTGTTATTTCTTCATATTTATAATATTCGGTAGAATTATCCAATAAAATAATCTGGGCCTGGATATTTCTTTTTTGAGAATTTAAATTACAAATGTAATATTCTTAGGAGCTACAGGGTTATTAACGTGATCTATTTTATATTAAGTTGTGGTAGTTTGTTTTTTTTTAGGAATTGGTCTATTTTATCTAAGCTGTCAAACTCATGTGTGTAAAATAGATCATAGTACTCCCTTTTCGTCTTATGATGTTTGTACGGTCTGAAATGATAGTCCTTGTTTCATCCCTGACCTTGGCAATTTGTATCTTCACTCTCCTTTTAAAATTTTCAATGTTGCTAGAGTTTTGTCAATTTTACGGATGTTTTCAGCCAGCTTTTTGTTTCACTGATATTTCTTTATCATTTTTTTCTGTTTTCAAATTCGTTGATATCTATTCTTGACTTTATTATTTTCTTCCTTCTACTTACTTTGGATTTTTTTCATTCTGACCTTTCTAGCTCTGTGAGGTGGGAACTTAGATTTTATTCGTGACTTTTCCCCTTTTCTAATACAAGCATTTGATGTTATAAATTTCCTTCTTAGCACTGCCTTAACTATGCCCCTCAAAATTAAAAAAAAATTTTAATGTTTATTTATTTTTGAGAGAGAGAGAGACAGAGTGTGACTCAGGGAGGGGCAGGGAATGGGAGACACAGAATCCAAAGCAGGTTCCAGACTCCACGCTGTCAGCACAGAGCCCAATACAGGGCTCGAAGCCACAAACCTGAGCTGAAGTTGGATGCTTAACCAACTGAGCCACCCAGGTGCCCCCCCCAAAACACAATTTTTTAAAATTGTGTCCTCCTTTACAGATTGCAAAGCTAAGTCAGAACAAGATTACATATTCAAGGAACACAACTAGGTAGTGGTAGAAAAATCTTTATCTCCTTGTGGTTGGTATAATTGAGATATAATATATAGGTTTCAAGTGAATAATGTTAAGGATTTGATATTTGTATATATTGTGAAATGATCACCATAATTAAGTCTAGTTAACGTCTGTCACCATACATAGTTACAATTATTTTCTTGTGATAACAACTTTTTTTGTGATAATAAATTTTAAGATTTACTCTCTAGTAGCTTTCAAGTATGCAATATAGTATTATTAACTATAGTCACCATGTTGTACATTACATTGTATGACTCATTTATTTTATAACTATAAATTTGTACCTTTTAACACTCTTCACTCATATTTCCCACTCTTCATCCCCTGCCTCTGGCAACCACCAATCTGTTCTTTGTACCTATGAGTTTATTTTTTAAAAAAAATTCCACTTACAAGTGATATCATATGGCATTTGTCTTTCTTTTTCTGTGTTAGCATAATGCCCTCAAGGTCCATCCATGTTGTTGCAAATGGCAAGATTTTATTCTTTCTTTTATGGCTGAGTAATATTCCATTGTATATGTACCATACCTTCTTTATCCATTCATCTGTTGGTGGACACAGGTTGTTTCCATGTTTTGGCTATTATAAATAATGCTGTAACAAACATGGGATTGCATATATCTTTTTTTATGTTTATTATTTTTTTTTAAGACAGAACCAGAGAACATCAATGGAGGAAGGGGCAGAGAAAGAAGAGTGAGAGAGAAGACCAAGCAGGCTCTGCACTATTAGCATGGAGCCTGACTTGGGGCTCAAACTGTGAGATCATGACCTGGGCTGAAATCAAGAGTCAGACTCTTAACTGACTGAGCCATCCAGGGGCCCCAGGATTGCATATATCTTTTTGAATTAGTATTTTCATCCCTCAAATTTTTTATGTTGTATTTTCATACAGTTTTATGTATTTTATGATTTTCCTTGAAACTTTCTCTCTGAACCATGTACTATTTAGAAGTGTATTGTTTAGTTTCCAGGTGTCTACAGATTTTTCAGTCCTTTTTCTGGTATTGATTTTTTATTTTCACTTTATTGTGGTCAGAGAACACATTCTGTATGACTTTAATTCTTTTAAATTTATTCAAATTTGCCTTATGAGCCAGGACTTGGTCTATATCGGTTCCATGGATATTTGAAAAGAAAAAAAAGTATTTTGCTGTTGTTGGGTGGAATGTTGTGCCAATATTGATCATTTCGTGTTGGTTGATGGTATTCTTACAGAGTTTTTGAATGTGTCTCTTTGTACAGAGTTTTTAGTAGGTACATAGGTATTACATTATTAGTCCATAACTTCTCACTATCTACTGGTATCAACATTTTACCACTTTGAGTGAAGGAGTGAAGTGTAGGAATCTTACTTCCCTTTATGTTCTTCCATTTATAGAGTAATTGTCTTAAGTATTTCCTCTGCATACAGTGAGAATCATATCAATGTTATAATTGTTGTTTCAAAGGCCACATATAATTTTTAGAATTCGAAAAGAGAAGGAAAATCTATTTTATTTACCCATATTTTCCCATTTATGTTGTTCTCTTTCCCTTCCTGATGTTCCAAGATTTTTTCTTTTATTGTTTCTTTTCTGTTTAGAGAACTTCCTTTAGCCATTCTTTTAATGTAGGTCTTTAGCAACAAGTTCTATTAATTTTCTTTTATTTGAGTACGCCTTGATTTACCCTCATTCCTGATGCATATTTTTGCTGAGTGCAGAATTCTGAGTTGACAGTTTTTTCTTTTTGCTCTTAGAAAATATTATTCTACTTCCTTCTGGCTCCCATGGTTTTTGCTGAGAAATATGCTGTCATTCCAATTGTTTTTCCTCATAGGAAGGGTGTCATTTTTCTCTCACTGCTTTCAAGACTTTTTCTTTGTCTTTATTTTTCTAAAGTTTGGCTAGAATGAGTTTTGAGGTGAATTTCCTTAAATTTATCTTGTTTTGAGGTTCATTAAATTTTTTTAAATCTCTAAGTTTATGTCTTTTGCCAAATTGGAAATTTTCAGCCTTTTTAAATAAATCCTTTTTTAACCTTGCTCTCTTCCTGGCATTCCAGTGACATGTTATTTATTTATTTATTTATTTATTTATTTATTTATTTATTTTGTTATTGTCCTATCATCTCTGAAGTTCTCTTCATTTTTAAGTCTATTTTCTCTCTGTTGTTTAGATTGGGTAATGATTTCTATTGTTCTATTTTTTTTTTTTTGGTTTTAAATATTTTATTTTTAAGGAATCTCTACACCCAACATGAGACTGGAACCCACAATTCCAAGATCAAGAGTTGTACACACCACCAACCAAGCCAGCCAGGTGCCTCTTGTGTTCTATTTTCAAGTTCACGGATTCTTACCTTTGTCCTCTCCATTCTGCTGTTGAATCCATCCACTGAATTTTTAATTTTGGTTACTGTATTTTTTTAGTTCTAAAATTTCCATTTGGTTCTTCTTTATTTGTTCTTCCTTGCTAAGAGTTTCTGCTTTTTTCATTTGTTTCAAGTGTGTTTGTAATTGCTTATTGAAGCACTTCTATTATTGCTTCTATGAAATCTTTGTCAGATAATTCTACTATGTGTGTCATCTTGGTTGATTGTCTTTCCTTATCAGGATGAATTTTCCCTGTATAAGTATATTCCCTATATATTCCTTTCTCAGTATAAGGAATGATTTTCAGTTGAAACCTGAACATTTTGCATATTACATTATAAGACTGGATCTTATTTAAGTCTTCTCTTGTAGTAGGCTTCTGACACTACTGGAAATTCAGGCTCCCCTCTAAGCCTCTACTGATGCAACTCTGCCTGACATCATCAGAGGTGTCTTGTTACTCTTTGTGTGGCCTCCATTTATGCCACAAGAAAAATTAAGGCCTCGTTATCCATGTGTGGTGGTGAAAGTCCTAACTCCATTAGGTTTCTCTAACACCTTTTCAGCTGAGAGTGTGGTTGCTATGTTGCTGCTGGGTGGGGTTGTGAGACCGGGCTTCCAGTGTGGTTTTCACTGACAAGGCAGAGTGAAGGACTTCACAAAAAATGTTAAACTTTATTGAGGGAGAAGGAAGAGGTGGACAAATGGAGAAACACACTACTCTCTTAGATGAGAAGACTCAATATTGAAAGAGACATTGATATTTTAGAACTTCAGAAATTTACCCTAACATTGATTTGAAACAGTAAAGGGATAAAAATGACCATGAAAGAAAAGTAATCATAGGGGACTTGGCCACTAAATGTTAAAATGCTTTATAAAGCTGTAATCACTGTGGCACTGACTTAATAATATCAGATAGGTCAATGGAAAGAGGTAGGTAGTCTAGAAATATACTTAGAAGTTTACTACATTATAATGTGGCATTTCAGAAAGAACAAGATTATTCAATATAAGTGTTTGGATAACTGCTAACCATGTAACAAAGTATAATAACAAATATTACCTCACACTGTACTGTATATATAAACTTTAGTTGTATCAAACATATAATTTAAAAAAATTAAAACCAAAAAAGTTGTAGAAAAAATATATTGAACATTTACTTATATAATCTCAGGGTAGGAAAGACCATTCCATGCATGATATCAAGGTAGAAACTATAAGGGAACATATTTATAAATTTAACTAGATAACAAATTAAAATTCTATATGGCAAAAAATTACTATGAGATATTGGAAGAAGTTACTTGCAACTTACATGTCAGACAAAGTCAACATTTCTTTTTTTTAAGTAGGCTTCATACCCAATGCAGGGCCCAATGTGGGGCTTGAACTCACCACCATCCTGGGATCAAGACCTCAGCTGAGATTAAGAGTCAAACACTTAAACTACTGAGCCTCTCAGGCACCCACAAGGTTTTTAATATATATGAAGCATTTACAAATCAGTAAGAATAAAACAAGTCTTCAGGAGAAAATTAGATGAAGGCTATAACTAGACATTTCACACACAAAAGAATTGCCAATTAGTATGAAAAAAGTTAAACTTCACTAATAATTTATATAAATGCAAATTAAAACATAAGTGCAGCATCATTTTTGTTAATTGAGTTAACAAAGCTGAAAGGTGGTCATTCTGGCTGATAAGCAGAGTAAGGTGGGAGGTGATCGGATCAAGGTGAGCCTGGAAAGATCGGCTTGGACCAGTTTGTGGCCATGCAAGCCATGCTACGATTTTGGGTTTTATTCCAGAAAAATGGTAAGTCTTTGAAGGGTTTTAATCAAAAGAATTACATGATCAGATTGATATTTTGAATAGGTCACTATAGCTCACATAGCTGGACAGAAAGATAGATAGATACTATCTATTTAGGTATATACCCATATTATCTATTTGTGTTGGAAAATGTCTAGAAGAAGAATCAGTTAATTCTAACATTTTAAAAGTGGTTGATTTTGGGTGATGACATATCTGGTGATTTACATGTTTCTTTTTCCTTTTTTTTTTTTAATGTTTATTTATTTTTAAGAGAGACAGATACAGAGAGACACAGAATCTGAGGCAGGCTCCAGGCTCTGAGTTGTCAGCACAGAGCCTGATGCGGGGCTAGAACTCACTAACTGTGAGATCATGACCCAAGCCAAAGTCAGATGCTTAACCTACTGAGCCACCCAAGCACCCCAATGTTTTTCTTTTTCTTAATCCTTACTTCCTCTTTTTTATGCAAATATTATGTATTACTAACTTTTTTGTTTGTTTTTAGATTAGGGACGTGTGGAGATAAAGTTGCACAAGATTTAGAATCAGACAATCCTGGTTTAATACCCTTCCCCTGCCCCCCCATCAGCTGTTTGGCAATTGAACAAGATACTTATTCCTCTGATTTCCTTTTGTCTGGCAGAAGACCTGTGAATAAAAATAAAAATAAAACAACAAAGTTTTACCCGTAAAAATGGTGATGGTAATAAATGCTTACCTCACAGAATTTTTATGACCATATATTCAATTGCACACATAATTAGTAAGTATTTAATAACTACATAAATGGTAGTTGAAAAGATGATGTTTAGTGTAACCCAGAGTGTTACGACACATGGTTGAAATATCGCTGAGATTTATCTGTAGTTTATTTAAAAGACTAAGTGAGTTAGCACTGTACCTGATTAAATGTGCAAAGGAATTTTGAGCTTATACATTAAAAAAATGTTTATTTACTTTTAAGAGAGAGAGAGAGAATGCACGTGGCAGAGAAAGAGGGGGACAGAAGATCTGAAGATGATTCTGTGCCAACAAGCAGAGAGCCCGATGTGGGCCTTGAACTCATGAACTGTGAGATCATGACCTGAGCTGAAGTCGGAAGCTTAACTGACTGAGCCATCCGGGTGCTCTAGGCTTGTACATTTTAACAAAGATTTGTTGGTAGCTTGAAAGAAGTTAGGTATTGTCAAGATTGTGACAAATTTTGTAGGTTTCAAAAAAGATTATATATAATTTGTAGCAAATATTCCCCAAGGAAGCTTCCATTTCGGAGTTAATGTCACCCATTCTTTAGATTATACTTGTTGAACAAATGAAATCACCGAATAAAATTTTGAAATAATCTTGCAAGTGGAGAGTATAGCATTCGGATAGCGTTGTCAGGTAAAATTTAAGACATATGATTTGTTGTTTATATGAAATTCAAATTTTATTGAGCATTCTATGTTTGTATTTGCTGAATCAGGCAACCCTAACTATGGAGAGGTCATTACAAGTGTTTTGGGGTCAATAGATGGGGACACTTGTTGATGGGGATGACCTGTGAATGAGAGTATCCTTATAGTTAGAGGGTACTTAGGGCACTGCATTATGAAAGTGCCCTGTTCTGGGTGCTTGCATGGCTCAGTTGGTTGAGGGTACGACTTTTTATTTTGGCTCAGGTCATGATTCCAAGGTCATGGGATCGAGCCCCATGTCAGGCTCTGCACTGAGCTTGCAGCCCTCTTAGATTCTCTCCCTCTCTCTCTTTCTCTCTCTCTCTCCATTTGCTCCTCCTCCTCCTCTCTCTTTCTCTCTCTCATATATAAATTAAAAAAAAAAAGAAAGTACCCTGTTCCAAAATTTGGATTAGTACATTATGACAACCCAGAGTTAAGAATAAACGAATATTTAATGAAAGTTGCATTTGAATTGGGTCATGAAAGAGGGTGGTTTTTCCAGGAATATTATCCATGTACATAACAAAATATGTTGGACACAGTGCCTGCCTGCTCCACCCGCTATTCCCATAATTCCTGTTTTATGATTTGTTTTTCTCAAGTCACTCACATACGCAGATTCACTGATGCCTCAGCGCCTCCCCTCCATCAAGCTGGACTGTGACTAAGCTGATGGTGGTTGAGTCCACAGACTAACACACTCGGTGCTTTCGGGCCGAAGGGGAAGAAACCGGACCAGGAGGAGCCATGCTGAGTTTGTGATTTTCTGGGAGTAAAGTCTCCTCTTAAGAGGGTGAATGAACTCTTTTCTCATCCTGTTCCACTAGTCATCTTTTCCTGGTCCTTTGGTGGAGAGTGTACCCTCCCTCACTTTGAGGGTTTATAGTTACAGGGTGACTCTTTCCTGGTTGTTGAGTTGTGTGACATCTGAGAGTCACCACCTCACACTATTTTCATTAAAAAAAACCACATAAATACAAACATTGTGATTCAGGTTTGTATCTAAGAAAGTTTGGAAAGATGCTGCAGACGTAAAGCTAGTTACCGTGGGAGATTGGGATTAAGA
This sequence comes from Hyaena hyaena, assembly GCF_003009895.1. Classification (NCBI taxonomy): domain Eukaryota; kingdom Metazoa; phylum Chordata; class Mammalia; order Carnivora; family Hyaenidae; genus Hyaena; species Hyaena hyaena. The sequence goes on along the minus strand of NW_024081464.1, from coordinate 341,219 downwards.
GACTGGGGAGTGAGGGTGGCGTAGGCACTTTTACATTTATACCTTATCCAGTTTTTTAAAGATATATTTTAAAAACATTTTTAATGTTTATTTTTTGAGAAAGAGAGAGATACAGAATGTGAGTGGGGGAAGGACAGAGAGAGAGAGGGAAACACAGAATCTGAAGACAGGCTCCAGGCTCTGAGCTGGCTGTCAGCACAGAGCCTGATGCAGGGCTCGAACCCATGAACCGTGAGATCATGATCTGAGCCAAAGTAGGACGCCAAACCAACTAAGCCACCCAGGTGCCCCAATGTTTATTTATTTTTTGAGAAAGAGAGAGACACAGAGTGTGAGTGGGGGAGGGGCAGAGAGAGAGGGGGAGACACAGAATCCAAAGCAGGCTCCAGGCTCTGAGATGTCAGTACAGAGCCCGAGGCGGGGCTTGAACCCACAAACTGCGAGATCATGACCTGAGCCAGTCAGATGCTTAACCACCTGAGCCACCCAAGCGCCTCTACCTTATCCATTTCTGTATTGCATGCAAAAAATGAATTCTTTTACCAAGAGTGTAATAATAGACCAGCAACAAAGCAGTGAAATTAGAGACCAAATTCTAAACTAAAACCCACTCCCAAACATCTATTTCATTCATCTTGAGACACTGCCTTTCCCATGCACACCTGTGGCACAGAATGCGTGCTACATTGTATTCTGCTGTGTTGCTCAAAATTGCGTCCCAGCTGTTTCTCTGCATTGCTACCGTGTCACTTTTCAGGGCTAGAAGGATGGACTTTGAGTTACCAGTGGCTTGCATCACCAACTTGTCTTCCCCGGGCACTGACCTGAGCAGCCAGCTGAGGAAGGTGTGTGTTGGGTGTGGGTGTGTGAGGGACGGTTTCCTGGCTTTTTTCCTTTCTTTTTTTTTTTTTTTTCATCTGGAACGAGAGACACCGGAAGTAGGTTTTCTCTGGAGTCCCTTCCAGGTGTCATCTATTACCTTCATGCAGCACATCATCAATAATGGTCATTTGGACATAATTCTTTGTAAATCTTTATTTAATCCAGCAGCCTTTCTGTTTTAAGATCACTTGGCCTAACGCAGCTCATTTATCCTCATGATAGATACATGGCGGTAGATACAATTTTCGCTTTTGGAGATGGAGAAACTGAGTCCAGAGGTGTGGGATGATTTACCACAGCGTCGGCATCTTATCAGGGCAGCCCCCCCCCCCCCCCCCCCCCCGGGTTCGGCTTCCCTGCGTTATGGGTGATGGGTAGCAGACGACATCTCTGAAGAGCAGGCAATTCGAGGCGGCTTAGGTACGATTGTTAAATAGATCCATCATTCTCCTGTCATCTCCCATTTTTCTCCTCTTAAGATTCCAAGTCACTATTTTTCTGTAGCATTTATTTGTGACATTTTCATGAACGGACCCTTGGAACCAACACACACAGAGACACACGGCAATTTGGTCACACCTAGGAGGCAGATAAAGCCCAAGGGAGCCTGCAAAAGGATCTGTAGATAAAAAGTCCGGTATCTGGGCAGGTAACACCCAATTACAACTGAGCAGTGTTGACTTACACTTTTCCTTATCGGGGGAATCAGGTATTTGTGTAAATCAGAAAAGGATTTGATGGATGCTATTTCACTGGAGTTTCCAGCCAAAGGACAGGTTTGGTTAAACAAAATATATATTCTCCTTATCTACAGTGGCAACTATCATGCAACTCCCCGTCTCCCTTCTCCTCCTCCGAGCCTTATAAAAACGAGGGCCTTATCTCGAGTTTGTAAGAGCCTAATGTCTAGCAGGGTCTGGGCTAAAATCACTCTGACAGCCCCGCACCTCAGGCCCGGCAGAGCCATTTGGGCAGACAGATGATCTTCCCTTATCTCCAATTGTCTTGGCAATAAATGTCCTTCTCTTAAGATGCCTGTTTAGACTACCCCAGCGGAAAAGAACAGGTACCATCTCGAGTGATGGGAGAAGATTGGGAGATTCGCTCTGCGGCGTCCGATGGCCATGCTGGGAAAGAACATAGCTCGGAGGAGGAGGCTGGCAGTCATGATGACGGCCAGCTCGTCCAGGAAGGAGGCTGGGGAGCCTCGGTCAGGGGAGTCTGACCCTGACCTCAGTCAGGGAGTCTGAGTGTTGGTAATAAAGAGTAGGAATGAGGCCAGACGCAGACGGGGTAAGTGGGGAGAGCGACTTCCATCAGACAAAATGAAGTTGCTCAGATTTTTGTGCTGCTTCTTGAAAACGCTGGTGGCTTTTCAGGCTTGGTATCAGACACCGGTTGGGGGCGGTGACCGGATACAGTGGAGTCAGGGACGTGCGTGAGGCTCGGCCTCTAACCTGCGGGGAGGCCTTGAACAAGGCCCCACGGTGCCAGGTGGCCGAGGTGCAGGAGGGCAGCAAACCTCTGCCTTGCCTTGCCAGGGCTCGAGGTGCATGGCCCTGAACTCACACAGGATGGGCAGGGAGCCGGTGAACTGGATCCGCCTTGAGCCTTTTCCATGAATCCAACCTGAGTCTGTCTCTCCTTTCCCTTCTAAATACGCTTGATTTTTGGATGCAAGTAAGGAGCTCTTCGGAGTGAAAATCCTGGGGTGGCCCCGACTCACCCAAGAGCATCCCGTGAGACCCTGTACATCGTCTCCACCTTTCCCCCTAAGAGAGGCATCTAATGCGTGCTTTGGTCACCTCAGTGACACGGATGCCTCGCTCTTCCTGGGAAACCTGAGTCAGAACTGCATGGACCTGGCCACGACATTCTTCCAGCTATTTAGTTGGGAATATGTTTCCCGTTCTTAGTTCTGATTTGCAGTTCCCTAACCATTAGCATCTTTTCATGTGCTTCTTGGCCTTTTGTATGTGTCTCCTTTAGAGAGGTGCATATTCAAGTCCTTTGCTCAGTTTTCAGGGGGTTGTTTTTTCTGTTATGATTGGATTGTAGAAATTCTTGAGATATTCTGTGTATTAACTCCTTATCAGTTATAGGATTTGCAAATATTCTCTCCTGTCCCGTAGAATCCCTTTTCACTCTGCTGACTGTGTCATTGGCTGCACAGAAGTTTTAAAGTTTGCCGTGGTCCAGTTTCTTTCCTTCCTTCATTGCCTGTGCTTTTCTTGTCAAATGGACAGACTATGAGGGGCACCTGGATTAAGCATCTGGTTAAGATCTGACTCTTGGTTTGGCTCAGGTCATGATCTAATGGTTCATGAGTTTGAGCCCTGCATCAGGCTCTGTGCTTCTGGTGTGGGATCTCCTTGGGCTTGTCTCTCTGTCCTTTTCTTTCTGAACCTCCCCTGCTTTCTTTCTTTCTTTCTCTCTCTCTCTCAAATTAAATAAACGTTAAAGAAAAAAATGGACAGACTATGAGATGTGGGCTGGTCTTGGAAAGCCAGACACATGGAATTTTCATGAACACAGATCCCCAGACAGTGGGGAGAACAGAGCTTCATAGCCTTGTACTCTCCTTGTCCCTACAGCTCCTGGTGTGTGTGTGTGTTTGTGTGTGTGTGTGTGTGTGTGTGTGTGTGTGTGGTAACAGAGAGAAAGATTATAGCCACTTTGTTTCTTCTTTGGAGGAGGCAAACCCTTCTGTTCCTATGTGGGTCAGAATGTGCCTTTTCTTTTCAAGGCTGACTCTGGTTTGAGACTCTCCTAATCTGTTTTCTAAAGTGACCATTTTGTTCAACTTCAGATACCGGCCTGTAACTCATTTCGTTTTTCCTCTGAAAAATTCTATTTTAACTATGAAATTAATTCACACTCTCCGGACACATTTTGGAAAATATAAACATATACAAAGAAGAAAACAGGAGCCACCTGTAAACCCTCTGTTGAGATGTAGCCTCACATTACACTTTGATGTATTTCTGTCCAGGCTTGATTGAGGGAGAGGTGGGTTGATATACAGACAGACAGACAGATAGACAGACATATCCACACATAAATGGGTGTTTATTTTCATAGTTGATGTCATCCTATATTTCATTCTTTCTCTCTTTCCAGACCTCCACACCTCCTCTTCTTCCTCTATCTCAGCTTCTTTTTCTTAATGTTTATTTATTTATTTTGAGAGACAGAGATAGAGAGTGAGTGGGCAAGGGCAGGGAGAAAAGGAGGGAGAGAACCCCAAGTAAGCTCCATGCTGTCAGTGCAGAACTCGATGCAGGGCTTGAACTCATGAACTGTGAGATTATGACCTGAGCTGAAGTCAAGAGCCATACGCTTAACCAATGAAGCCACCAGGTGCCCCTCAGCTACTTATCTCATTGAGAAAACAGAAGCCATCTTGTGTTCCAAGCCTGACGTCCACCCACCTGCCTCTCTCAGGACCTGTCTGACCCTCCTTCCTATCTGTGTGTGGCCATGCTGCCCTTGCTCATCCTAAGGCCACTCCCTTCTCTCCTGTGGGCCCTGTTCCTTCCTGATGCTTGAGGGTGGCCTCTACAGATCTCCCCTCTCTCCTCTGGTTCATCCCTTCTTTCTCTCCTAGATCATTCCTGCTACCCATCAGACACAACATAATAGCTGCTTTCTTTCAAAACTAAATTCTCTCTCACTTAGTTGCACGTTCCCCTGAAAGCAGGGAATAAACCAGGCACATCCTATGAAGGATGAATAAGTGCATTCACCTGTAGTGTAGGGTACTTACGCTGAGGTCATGGGAGGTGATTCTGGAAGGAGAGGCTGGGGTCAGAGTGCTCAGGGCTTTGAGTGCTTTGTTCTATAGAAGATAGGGAATCATTTAGGGCTTTGAGGAAGGGGGCCATGAAGGCTTCGGGTGTTGGCTTGCTGAGGCTGTTCTGTAGCAATGAGGAGGGGTGGGGAGAGCTGTTGGGTGGTTGGTGTCCCAGCCCAGGCTGGAGAGGACCAGGTCCCTAGTGATGGAGGTGGCTGTGGAGCCCAGGGGAAGTACGCTGCAAGAGGCCTGGTCTGCCATGAAGTTTTAAGTCACAAAAATAGGTTGGATGTGAGTGGAGAGGGAGGGAGGAGTAAAAGATACCTCTAGTTGTGGGACTGAATGTTGGTAAGAGAAGGAGTTCTCTCATCTTTTATTTATTAATTAATTTATTATTTATTTATTTATTTATTTATTTATTCATTTATTCATTCATTCATTCATTCATTCATTTAATTTTATTATATATTTTTTCCTTAAATAGTTTACTGTCAAGTTGGTTTCCATATAACACCCAGTGCTCATCCCTACAAGTGCCCTCCTCCATGTCCATCACCCCCTTTCTCCTCTCCCCCACCCCCATCAGTCCTCAGTTTGTTCTCACCATTCAACAGTCTCTCATGGTTTGCCTCCCTCCCTCTCCCCAACTATTTTCCCCCTTCTTCTCCCCCATGGTCCTCCGTTAAGTTCCTCCTAATCCACCTATACTTGCAAACATATGGTATCTGTCCTTCTCTGCCCGACTTATTTCGCTCAGCATAACACCCCCAAGTTCCATCCATGTTGCTACACATGGCAGATTTCATTCTTTCTCATTGCCATGTAGTATTCCATTGTATAGATAAAACACATCTTCTTGATCCATTTGTTCGTTGATGGACACTGAGGCTCTTTCCATGTTTTGGCTATTGTTGAGAGTGCTGCTATGAACATTGGGGTACATGTACCCCTATATATCAGCACTCCTGTATCCTTTGGGTACATTCCTAGCAGTGCTATTGCTGGGTCATAGGGGAGTTCTATTGTTAATTTTTTGAGGAACCTCCACACTGTTTTCCAGAGCGGCTGCACCAGTTTACATTCCCACCAACAGTGTAGGAGGGTGTCCATTTCTTCACATCTTTGCCAGCGTCTCTAGTCTCCTGATTTGTTCATTTTAGCTACTCTGATTGGTGTGAGGTGATATCTCAGTGTGGTTTTGATTTGTATTTCCCTGATGAGGAGGGACGCTGAGCATCATTTCATGTGTCTGTTGCTCATCTGGATGTCCTCTTTGGAGAAGTGTCTGTTCATGTCTTCTGCCCATTTCTTCACTGGATTATTTGTTTTTTGGGTGTGGAGTTTGGTGAGTTCCTTATAGATTTATTTATTTAAAATATTTATTTTTGAGAGAGAGAGACAGAGAGAGAGAGAGAGAGAGAGAGAGAGACCATGAGCAGCGGAGGGGCAGAGAGAGAGGTAGGGACAGAGGATCCAAAGCAAGCTCAGCACTGACAGCACAGGGTCCGACATGAGGCCCGAACTCATGAACTGCAAGATCATGACCTTAGCCAAAATCAAGAGTCAGACACTCAACTGACTCAGCCACACAGGTGCCCTTATCACTTTTTAAAAATAGGCCTGAGAAGAAGATGAAAAGGCAGGTGGTTTCTAAAATGTGGAGGTGGGAAGCTGGCCCTGGAATGCTTCCGTCGCAGATAGAAGTGATGAGGGTTTTGTCCGCTGGGTCTTTCCGCCTGTAGGCTAGGGTGACTGGTGGTGGGTGGGAGGTTGGAAGGGCTCTCTAGGGACCACGAGCTGGCCCTGCCCCTCATCAGTGGGGCTTCCTCTGGGCAGCAGCAGGGGCAGGTGGTCCGTGGTGACAGGTAGGGCTGAGGAAGTAAGGAGGGTGCTTCTGGGAGAAGGGTCCTTAGTTTAATTCTCTGTTTACAAATAAGGTGAGAGAGGTCCCATGGAAAGGATTTGCTGGGGAAGCAGGGAGAGGGTTTTGGTGAAGGGAGAAGCCTGGGATCCAAGAGGGGGAAAAGATGGTGGTGAAGGGTTCTGGTGGGGATTGGGGGCAGCTCGGGACAGTTACAGGGGAGAGGACAGCTTGGAGTGAGAAGGTGGGAGACAGAATAGGAGATGGGATGAGGTGGGACATGTAGACACATCCAGAAGATGTCACTCGGGGAGGAAGTCCTTCTGCAAGCAGACAAGACAGGGCTCAGAGGGCAGCTGTCGAGCTCTGCAAGGCCTCTTGGGTTCCTCTCCTTATTTAGGTGAAAGGTGCTATTTTCACTTCTGAACTTGGACAGTAGGACCCCTCCCAACCTCTCCCCAGAAAAGGGAGCGCCAACGGCCAATGGGTAATTTCTTTCTTTCTAATCCTGTAGTTTTATGGGGCCGTAAATGAGGATAGCAGGGAATTAAAGAAAAAGGTGTAGCCAAGACAAATAGCAGAGTCCTTGCCCATGTGGCACTTGCAGTCTAAAGGTGTGCATGATGCAATCCGTGGCCATGTGTTCCCAGGAGGTCAGGGTGAAGCTCTCCTGGGCAGTCTGGGGCAGCCAGCAGGTGGTTGGGAGGGACAGGTGGCCTCAGTCCTCAAGCAATGACTGAAGGGAGGTCTTTCCCCGAGGCAGTGAGGGGACAAATGGCAACTTGGCACCGGTGGGCACAGGTAGGGAGCAGGATGGTGGACGAGCTGGAATGAAGCAGTGGGGGAGGGACACAGAGGTCAGCTCTGTTTGGGGGGTTGTAACTTGGGCTGGGGGAGTCAATGAGCAGAAGACTAGAAGAAGGCCAGCAGGTGCCCAGCAGAATGGCAGAAACCGAGAGCCCTTAGCCCCATAAGGCAGTTGCTGATTCTGGATGTCTTTCCTGGGGGAACCACCCTTGGGGTATTTGGTGGGGGGGGGTGCCTAACCCTGATGAGATTAAGGGCCTGTGCAGCTGTGGCTGGGAAGCATACCCCAAAGCAAATTAGTGAAAAGTGACCTGGACATCTGGGGACTTCAGCAAGATCTGGAAGTGTGGAAATGAAGAGGATGTTCCCCTAACATGGCTTTACTGGAGATATGGTCCATGGGCAGAGAGGCCAGCATGGGTTTGATAGTGGTTTTCTAGTGCAGGCCAATTGGCATGAATTCCTCAGCAGAGAGGGGTGGCTTACCAGGCAACATGACGTGCAAAGGATCTTATAATCCATACGTTCAATCTTGAAAACATTATGCTACATGAAATAGGCCAACCATAAAAGCACAAACAGTATATGATTCCACTTACATTAGCTTCCTGGAGTAGTGAAATTCATAGGGGCAGGAAGCAGAATGGCAGTTGCCAGGGTCCGGGGGCAAGGGAGAGTGGGGAGTTGGTGGTTACTGGGGACAGAATTTCAGTTTGGGAAGATGAAAAAGTTCTGGAGATGGATGTCAGTGATGGTTGCACAACAATGTGAGTGTACTTAATGCCACTGAACTGTACACTTAAAAATAGTTAACATAATACATGTTATGTATAGCTTACCCCAATAAAATATGCATTTAATAATCCCTAGGTCACTTGGCATAGACTTTCTTCTTATCAGTCTGGTTCTGACCCTGATTTGGCTTCTGGAGATAGTAGATGGTATCTGAGGGGGAGTCAGGCAACCCTTCACCATCTGGTCATCTTTCTTTTAAAAAAAAAGTTTACTTATTTTGAGAGAGAGAGAGAGAAAGAGAGAGAGAGAAAGACAGGCAGAGAGAGAGAGAGAGCACAAGCAGGGGAGGGGAAGAGTGAGAGGAAGAGAGAGGATCCCAAGCAAGCTCCACACTGTCAGCACAGAGCCTGACATGGAGCTCAAACTCACACACCATGAGATCATGACCCAAGCCCAAATCAAGAGTCAGATGCTTAACCAAATGAGCCACCCAGGTGTCCTAACCCTACCTTGTTTTCAAGTCAGTACCTCTGTGTGACGGTCAACCTTCTGGAGCCTGCTTACCTCAGAAAGGTGAAGGTCCAGCCCCAAGCCTGCAAAGTAGAGCCCCAGGGTCTGAAACCACAGGTCCCCATCACCCCTTCTGTACTCCCCACCATAGCAAAGAGGCAGGGAAGCTGAAGTAGATGGTGTCAGTCAGCAGCAGCTGGCTGTTTGGAAGCACAGTGTTTGGAGTCTGATGCATCTGGGTTTACATCACCATCATTAATGGGCAAGCTGCTAGCCACCTCTCCCCCATAAGCCTTAGTTTCCCTATCTGTAAAATGGCCTCAATTTTATTTATCCCTCAGGATTTTGAGAGTTCTATCATATAAAATACATAAAACACAGAGCATGGTGCTTTCACAGAGTAGCTGTTCAACCAATACTACACACTTTACTTAACTTCCTCCTGCCTCTTTCTGATGGCATGTGTCTTAGGAGGTTCAGGCTGCTATAACAGATTATCACAGACTGGGTGGTTTAAACAGCAAACCAACATACATTTATTTCTCTCAGTTCTGGAGGCTGGAAGGATCATGGTGCCAGTAGATTCAGTGTCTGGTGAAGACCCACTTTGTCAGGGACAGCCGTCCTCTTGTTTTGTCTCCCTATGGCTGAAGGAGTTAGGGATCTCTGTGGGATCTCTTTTATAAGGGTACTAATCCCACTTATCACTTCCCAAAGGCCCTATCTCTGCATACCATCCTTTGGGTGTTAGGATTTCAACATACGAATTTTGAGAGCACAAAAATATTCAGATCACAGCAGTATAATTTAACAAATGCACAGAAACCTCTTTCCTTTCCCTTGAGATTTTTAGGAAGAGGGTAGATGTCTTTCTGCCATGGAGTTTTAGAGGGAAGTACGGGACAGAAAATCTTCTGCAGGTCTTTTGACCTTAAAATCCTGATTTTCCCAGGATGGCCGTTCTATGTCTGAGAGCTTCTTTGGGATTGCCTTTTTCTGATTGTGCTTATGAATATCTCTGTGAACATCCCACATTCCACCAATAAGCAGCAAGTTTATTTTTTAGCCAATCAACAGCCAAGGTGAAGATCTTGAAGAGCCTAAGTAACGTCATTTTGAAATTAAGGCCTCCATTAAGAGCAACCTCGGGCTGCATGTAGCCCCAGTTCCTCAGATTGCTCAAGGCTAAAGCCATCCTTGGACCGCCCTCAGATCAGCTAATCAGAAAACATTCCTGTGGTCTGAGTCAAGGCTAGGAACTGTAGACAGTTATTCTGTACAAACTAGTCAATTTTTCACCACTTGCCTGAACCCCATGTGGGCCCTTTGAACTCACCTCATAATTGGTCATTTTCAAAGGATTCTCAAAAGTCATGATTGGGTCTCACCAAAAGTAATGAACACCTCACAGATACTGAATGGCCAAAGCTGTTACCATGGGTGCTGTACAATTGTAATTGGTGCTTATGTGATGATGCTATACGTACAACGTGTGCACTGTAACACTCCCGTCCCTTAGGCCATAAAAACCCTGCTCACTTTTGTTCGAGGCTTCACTTTGCTTCCACTACACTGGTAGGCTGGTGAGCCCCTGCTCGAGCTTGTAATAAAGACCCTTTAGTACTTGCATCAGTGTCAGCTCCTTGGGGGTCTCAGGAGACTTGCGAATCGGGCACAACAATCTCATGATAGGTCTCTGCTTGTAGCCAGCCCAGAGGCCCAGAGTTGGTGGCCATCAGGACAGGTGTCCTGACCTTCCCGCAGTCAGGTCAAAGTGACCTCCAATCATCTCCACGCCAGAAGCCAAACAGGATGAAGAGGAAAGTATTCAGTCACCTGGATTTTGTTTTATCTGATGTAAAAAATGTGCACATTGGGAACCATACAGAAATTGAGAATCCAGAGGACAAATACCTTGAGAAGGTTGAACTTTTCCACCTTTCACTAGCATAAGTAGGGAGAGACTGGGGGAAATAGGAAACAGAAAACAGTGAGAGGCTGTGGAAAAATTTGGGCTCTTGTATTACTGGCGGGAATATAAAATGGGGCAGCCACTATGGAATACAGTATGGAAGTTCCTAAGAAAATAAATTAAACATAGAATTGCCATATTATCGAGAAATTCTGTTTGGGGACATATATCCAAATGAATAGAAAACAAGGTCTCGAAGAAATATTTGTGCGTCCACATTCAGAACATTATTCACAAGGGCCAAAAGATGGAAGAAAGCAAGCCAAGTGTCCATCAGTGAATGAATGGGTAAACAAAATGTGGACTCTCCATACAATGGGATATTATTCAGCCTTAAAAAGGAAGGACATTCTGACATGTGCTACAACATGGATGAAGCTTGAAGACATTATGGTTAAATGAAGTAAGCCAGTCACAAAAAGACAAATACTGTCTGATTCCACTCACATGAGGTATCTAGAATGGTCAGTCATAAAATTCATAAAATAGCATGGTGGTTGCCAGGGGCTGGAGGGAGGAGAGAATGAGGAGTTGTTGTTTAATGGCTATAGAATTTCAGTTCAGAAAGATAAAAAAGAGTCCTGGAGATGGATGGTGGTGATGTTTGCACAACAATTAATGCCGCTGAACCGTCACACTAACAAGTGGTTAAGAGAGTACATTTTATGTTACATGTGTATTTTACCACAGTTAATGTTTAAAAATAGAGCTGAGGACATGGATTGGTGCAGAATTTACTCAGGTGGTTGGGAGGGACGGGTGGCCTCTACTCTTAAGGAATGGCTGGTAGAGGGTCTTCTCTCTAGAGCAGTGAGGGAACATATGCCACGGAGGTGCAGGTGAACACAGGCAGGGAGCTAGGTGGTGTGGTTTGAAGAGGAAGGGTGGGGAGGGACCCAAAGTTCAACTCCTTTGTTTTAGAGAAGTAAAGGGAAGGATTTGTGGCTCAGTGGAGGGAGCAAGTGGGCAGAAGTCTCAGTTTCCTCATCTGTAAAATGGGGCTTATAAGACATCTTCCTTATCATAATCCTTGGGACAAACAGGCCTCTAGGCTTTTGGCATGTGGCTAATCCCTTCTGGCTCCAGGACTGGGAGGAGGTCACCAGGACAATCCTTGGTAGGATTTCTGGGGGATGCGAGAGGATGCGGGCAGAGCCAGGGCTGGCATGGCCATCAATCAGTCAAGGTTCTCTCCGGTGTCCCTGGAGACTATCAGCCCACCCACCTGCCCACCTTCTGCGTTGCTGTTGTCGGCGTCCTTGTCTGCCACCCTTTTGCTGCCTTCTGAAGGACACTGTTCCTCTGTCTTCACGCCCCCAAGCAGCAGAGAGGTACCGTTTTTGTGGGAGGCTGACTTTTACAGAAGGCCTGGGGGAAAGTGAGGGGATGTTCATCTCTTGGGACAACACAGCAGACACATTTAAATGCAACATTGGGCAGTATTGTTCTGGGGTTCTCTTTTAAAATTTTTTAAAAATGTTTATTATTTTTGAGAGAGAGACTGACAGAGAGCAAGCAGGGGAGGGGCAGAGAGAGGGAGATACAGAATCCGAAGCAGGCTCCAGGCTCTGAGCTGTCAGCACAGAACCCGATGCGGGGCTTGAACCCATGAACCATAAGATCATGATCTGAGCCGAAGTTGGACACTTAACTGACTGAGCCACCCAGGTGCCCTTGTTCTGGGGTTCTGTGGCTACCTCACAAGAGAATTTAGCACCAACGGCCATATTGTACCCCCTCTCCCTAGACCCTCCTCCTGTGCTCTCCTTTCCTCCTGCGTTTATTTGTATCTTTATTTCCTCCTTGTTAGATTAGCCAGAACTCAAAATTCCTTTCACCTTATGCACAGTCAGGCAGCTCTGTGTCTGGGTGCTGTGGTTCCCGAGGGCTGTGGTTGAGGATGAGGGGGATGCTCCTCACCTTTCTCTTCAGAGATGCCCCAGTCAGGTGTCTCCTGATAAGAGGGGAGAGAATGTAGGTGAACACTGGAGAGTGTGGGGCTGCATCCCTGGTGAGTGAGGCCCAGGGGCTCTAGCACCAGGGAGGTGCGTGGGTGAGAGGGCCAGGACAGTCCCCACCCTCTCCCATCTAGCTGGGCTCTGCAACAGCACAGGAGATAGGCTCTGTCCCAAAGCCTTGGGGGGTGCATTCCCAGGGGTGGTGGCTGAAGTCCTGGGTGGAGAACTCCACTGCAAGTGTGCCAAAAGACGCGGATTTTGCATTCGTTACATGCTGGTTCTGGGATTTGAGGTGCAGGAAGTGCCGTAGCATTGAAGTGAAGAGGTTGGGTCTCAAGTAGACATGTGAATCCTGATTCTGGCCCATCTTAGCTGGGCGACTGGGCAGGTTAGCCCCTCTGTGACTTCAGTGAAGCTTAGAGATAATCATGGTCTAACTTACAGGGTTATTGTAAGGAGTCAGTGAGATAATGTGTGCAAAAGAATTTGCTATATAGTAAGTGCTCAGCAAAATCAGCTGCTGGCATAATGATAGCTATCTTTATCTGAATCTGAATACAGGTGCCCTTGCAAAGGGGAGAATTCTGGGGGAGATGAATATGTTCATTCTTGCAACTCTGGTGATGGGTTCATACATGCGTCAAAACATCAAATTGTATACTTACTTAAATGGTGCAGCTTATTACATAGGGGTTATGTCTCACCAAAGGTGTTAAAAAGAGGGGATGTCTGGGTGGATCAGTCAGATAAACATCCAACTCTAGATTTTCAGCTCAGATCAAGATCTCATGGTTCATGAAATGGAGCTTCATGTCAGGCTCTGTGCTGACAGCATGGAGCCTGCTTGGGATCTTCTTTCTCTCTGCTCCTTCCCCACTCATGCATGTGCTTGTTTTCTCTCTCTCGGAATAAATAATAAAAAAAAAAAAACTTTTAAAAAAGCTGCTACAAAGGGTATATTGATGCCTCAAATATTTTAGTTAAATAGACATTTAACATGCTTATTTTCCAGTGTAAAACTAATATAGGATCACCAGGGAAATGTAGAAATTCATGAAAGCAGGAAAAACCTTGTAAAGCACACAAGGTTTTTGTTTGTTTGTTTGTTTTCGGTGGAAGGATCATTAGTATGTCCATGAGGCTCACTAGGGAGCAAGGCTCCTGCCCCGGCATCAATGGGCCATGATGATCAGTCATACTGAGTGGAGAGTCCCCTGGGGACTTGTGTTCTACAAATGTCCAGTGCTCCCCCACCCAGAGATTCTGGCCCAGTGAGTCCGAGGGGGAGACCTGGAATCTGAGTTTAAGGACACCTTCCCGTTAACTCTGATCCAGGAAGCCCAGAGCCCACTTTTTGAGAAATGTTGAAATAGAGAGCAAATCACAAAGCCCTGATACTCTTTGATCCTTTTTCCTTTAGCCCCAACCAAGCTAGTATTACCCCAGATTCAGGGATATGGTCAGAGCTGTGTGGTGAGAGAGAACTGGCTGATTCTAGTCTTAAGAAGCTTTATAAGAGCAGTAGCAGTAACAGCAATGCTAATATTAATGATAGTGATAGTACTGGTAATATGAATGATCGTAGTAATAGTGCTAATACTAATGGTTACTGAATGGATACTGAGAGTTACTGAAAAGTCTTAAGTTTCACATTCTCCAAAGAAGATATACAGATGCTCAACATCCATAATCATTGGGAAAATGCAAGTCAAAACTACACTGAGACACCATCTCACTCACATCCAATGGGATGGCTACTATCAGAACAGAAAATCTGCATTGGTGACAATGTGAAGAAATCAGAACCCTCATGCATTGTTGATGGGAATGTTGGTGCAGCTGCTGTGGAAAACAGGATGGGGGATCCTCAAAAAATTAAACATAAAGTTACCACTCGATCCAGAAATTCCACTTCTGGGTATATACACAAAAGACCTGAAGGCAGAGGCTCAGATGGGTATTTATACGCCATGTTCATAGCATACATAATTCACAACAGCCAAAAAATGGAATCAATCCAAATGTTCGTTGATGGTAAATAAAATGTGGGATATATGTACGATGGATTCTACTACTTAGCCTCAGAAAGGAAGGACGTTCTGACATCTGCCACAACATGGATGAGCCTTGAGGAAGTTACACTAAGTGAAATAAGACAGTCACAAGAAGACAAATACTGTATGATTCCTCATAGATGATGTACCTATATAATAGTCAGACTCATAAAGACAGAGAGTAGAAAGGTGGTTGCCACGGGCTGGGGGAAGGTGGTAAGGGGAATTTATGGTTCAGTGTCACTTTGGGAAGATGAAATGCTCTGGATATGGATGGGGATGGTGGTTGCACAGCAATGTGAAAGTACTTAATGCCTCTGAACTGTACACTTAAAAATGGTTCCAGTGGAAAATTTTATGTTATGTGTATTTTATAATTAAAAAAAAAAAAAGAGGGGCTGGGGTGTCTGGGTGGCTCAGTCGGCTAAGCATCCAACTTCATCTCAGGACATGATCTTGCAGTTCGTGGATTTGAACCCCGTGTTGGGCTCTGTGCTGAGAGCTCAGAGCCTGGAGCCTGCTTTGGATTCTGTGTCTCCCTCTTTCTCTGCCCTTCCCCATCTTGTGCTCTGTCTCTGTGTCTCTCTCTCAAACATAAAAATAAGTAAACATTAAAAAATTAAAGAAAAAGAGGGGGGATGAGAAAAAGTTTGTTTCTTCCTTTCTAAAATTGGGGAACCCCCCTCCCCCACGTCCAAGGATGTGAGGGTTGAGTGTGAACACATCTAACACTGAGAAGATCAGTGGGCCCAGAGCAAGTGGTCAGTGATGCTCACGGTTGAGATGGTTGTCAGTGTCATTTTGCCGGCCGTGCTTGGGGATGGTCAGCTCTTTCCTGGGTGACCTAAGGCACATTCCTTCTCTGGGCCTCAGTTTCTCCACACAGAAAAGAAGGGCTGAGATCATTGCCAAGGTCCCTTTCCTCCCCTAACTGTGATGGTCTGTGTAGGCTGCCCACTGGAATCGCCCTCCCAGATCCTGGAACTGACATCTCAGGGGCAGGCCTGGCACCTTTATCCGGCTGGCAGCAGGAGCTGAGACTGTTCGGCTAAGCTTGTCGGTGCTGGGGTGATGTGGGGCAAACCAGGGTTTGTGACCCGGGTTCCCTCGCCTGGAGAAGTCCCGGAGAAGCTCATCTCTGATGCATCATAATCCTATGGGCATATGACAAGTGGTCCTGGTGTGTGTGTGCACGTGCCCCATGGTGTGTGGACATCTACGCATAAGTGTGTGGTCTGCACGAGAGGAGCCAGAGGTGCGAATGTGGAGGGGAGGGGCTCTGTGCTGCATGTCAACATGCCTCAGGAACAAAAAACAGTAGGAGCCTCCAGCACATTGTAGATCACAGCAATTTTTCAGGCTTGCCTACACACTGGGGAGCCTTATAAGAACACTGGTGCGTGTGTCTCTCTCCCAAGGCCCTCATTTCAGTAGTCGGGGCATGGCCTGGGCCCTAGGATTTTTCAAAGCTCCCTTGGGATGTTTGCTCTACAGTCAGGCAGGGAGCCATTGCTTCCAGGGTCAAGGAGAGGAGGCCCCAGCCCAGACTTGCCGGGCTGGGCCCAGTCCAAGGGCTGTGTGGTGTGCGAGGGAGGCTACCTGTAAGCTGTTTATTGCCTGCTTGAATTACTGGGTAAATATTGACCCGAGGCTCTGGTGTCCCAGGAGCTACCTGTTGTTTTCACGGGCATGTCTCTGGTGCGGTGGGGACACCTTAGGCTTGGGGTCTGCCAACCAAGAGATGGGTAACACGGAGGCAAAGCATCTCCCCGAGGGACCCTGTGCCAGTTCCTCAGTGGAGACTGGGCTCTGTGGGCAGGCCCGTCGATGTGTGGGGGAAGACGCAGCGGTGGAACAGGCCAATGCTGCTCAAAAGAGCTATGACAACTTGGGCAAGTATTTCAAGATGTCTGGACCCCAGTCTCGCCATTTGTAGGACAAGGACAGCTGTACCTACCTGCAGAGTTACTGTGAGGATGAAATGGCATGCCACACGTAACATGTCAGTCACATAGTAGTTGCTCAATAAATGGGCTTTTGAAGTTTTCTGGACTGGACAACCAGCTGGCTACCTGGTCCATGGGAAGTTCCTGCATCTCTTGCCCAGCAGGCTGGCGTGTTAACCAGTGTGAAGCTGACCACTCCTGGGCTGAAAGCGACAGAGCTCATTCCCTCCTGTCATGGGCTGACTTGGGGACCCTCCACCGCCAAGCTCCTATTTCGAAGTCCTAATCCTCAGCACCTATTTGGAGATAGGGCCTTTAAAGAGGTGATTAAATTAAAATGAGGTCATTGGCTGGGCTCTAATCGAATATGGCTGGTGTTTTAATAAGAAGAAGAGATTAGGACATGGACACGGATGGAGGGAAGCCATGTGAGGACCAGGGAGAAGACGGCTGTCTGCAGGCCAAGAGAGAGAGGTCTCAAGAGAAACTAACCATGCTGACGCCTTGATCTTGGACTTCCAGCCTCCAGAGCCATGATGAAATACGCTTCTGTAGTTTAAGCCTTCTCGTGTGTGGCACTTTGTGATGCAGCCTTAGCAAGTATAATCCAAGTCCCCACAGCAAAACCCCTTCAGATCCTGCTCCTCACCAACCACATCGACATTCACCCTCTTCTTACAACCTCTAAATCCCGGAGCCCTTTCTTTGTCCCATAGCATCTGTCACTAAGTTCTAAAGTCTCTCAGCTTTGTCCATCACTGTCAAAACCCCTTCGCCCTCTGCATTATCACTTCATCCTCTCGCCCTTGTCTCTGCTCCAGACCATCCTCCATACAAAGTGAATTTTTCACTCTCAAATGTGATCACACGACCAGACCCCTCCCTGCTTGGCCCCACTCTTTTCCTTCGCTATGCCCCGGCTGCCTGAACTCCTTATAGTTTCTGGAATGTGCTTATGTTACTCTGACACCCGTGGGCCTCTGAGCCTTCGGGCCCAGTGCCTGGGTACTTCTCTCTTTCCCACTGTCAAACTCCTATTCATTCTTTACAGCCCTTTTATAATGTTCCCTTCTTAGAAGCCCTCCTGGACCTTCCAGGGGCAGGATTACCCCTTCCTCTTCTCTCTGTGCTCCTAGCCTTGTGCACAACTACTATCATGTGCAGTTTGGAGATGCTCTGATTCTGTGTCTTTCTTCCTACCCAGAGTGTGAGCTGATGGAATCAAGAACCACACTTTATCTCACATTCCAAGCATCTAGCCCCGTGTCTGGCATGGTTGGTACTAAATAGCTGCTTCTCAAATGAAGGGATTAAACGTATAGTTTAGGCCAGGGTTTCAGGCTGGATAATTCCTTGCTGTGGGGGCTGACTGTGCACTGTAGGACATTTAGCAGCACTGCTGGCCTCTACCTGCTGGAGCTCATTAGTACCTCCCTTTCTCAAGTTACAACAACCCAAAATATCTCCAGACATCATCAAACGTCCCCAGGGGACAAAATTGCCCCAGTTGAGAACCACTGTTAGCCGTGCAGAGAACTTGAACCTCTTGTGAGAAACACTGTCGGTGCCTCTGAGGTTAGAGTGACATTGATAATTGCTTTTGTTAGGGCACTAATCAGAGATACATAGCAACCTTGGGGGTTTGTGCTGAAGGGGGTCCTATGAGAGAATGCTGGGGGTGGAGGGACCGAGAACCCTTTTCCAATAATAAGGTTGAGGAGGCTGCTTTTTTCCTGAAATTATGGCTCGAGTTTCCTATAAATTGGGTATAAGCCCAATGGGAAAGGGTACACTTTTACCAAGCGGAGGGGCTGATGGCGGTTAGGATCACAATTTTCAGAAATCAGAGCGGCACCCATTCCACCTCCCTCCAAATTAAATCCCCTTTTTCCTTTACTGATTTCCCCCCAAACTGCTTTGGCCTGAAGCTTCCTCAAGTCCCCCAGCTCACATCAATGTCCTTGTGATATTGGGTTTATCCACCAGCGTCTGGGCGCCCCTCTGCATCCCCATTGTCCAGCTCTGTCTCTCCCGTGCCCAGCGTGGCAGCTTGAGGAACAGCATGTTCCTTCCTGTGTTGACCTTGGCTGACTCTGGTGACCTCTCTTGGGGGTGAACTGGGCATATTTTCTGATTTCCCTGCACTCTGTTTCTTCTTTTGTAAAAATGGAGTCATAATACCCACCTCCAATTGTGAGTGTACAGTTAAGCACTCAGTAATGGTGGCTCTTAGCAGTCCTACAGGTCAAGACACAAAGCTTTATTATGTAGTGACAAGGTAGGAGATAGATGGATAAGCTGCCTTTTCTATACAAAGCAAATTTGGGGGCAAGGAAGGCCTCTTGCCTGGCAAAGTAGCACAGTCCCTCAGTTCCTCATTTCTAACCACATCTACTCATGTTCATGTTAAAAACTCAAATTCCCTTGAAATGGTAGCATATTGAGTCTTACCAGTAGGCTGGCAAGATAAAATACAGGATGCTCAATTAAATTTTATTTTCAGATAAACAGTGGATAATTTTCAGCATAAGCATGTTCCAAATACTGCATGAGATAAAATTTATTTAAATTTTAAATTAAAAAGTTTTTTAATGCTTATTTATTTTTGAGAGACAGAGACAGAGCACAAATGGGGGAGGGGCAGAGAGAGGGAGACAGAGAATCCGAAGCAAGCTCCAGGTTCTGAGCTGTCAGCACAAGAGCTCAATGCAGGGCTCGAACTCACAGACTGAGAGATCATGACCTGAGCTTAAGTCAGATGCTCAATTGACTGAGCCACCCAGGTGCCCTGAGAGAGAGAAAATCTTAAGTAGGTTCCACACTTGGTGAGGAACCTGATGTGGGGCTCGATCCTACAATCCTGGGATCATAACCCGAGCGGAATTCAAGAATTGGACGCTGAACCGACTGAGCTACCTAGGGGCCCTGGGACATACTTATCATAAAAATTATTCATTGTTCATCTGAAATTCAGATTTAACTGAGTGTTTTGTATTTTTTCATTTTGTATCTGGGAACCCCACTTACCAACCTTTGACATCTTAGCTAAATACATTTGTTAGACCCTTTTCAGAGAAGTTTGGTTAGGGAGAGAATATGAAGCTCATGGAACTATCTCTTGGTGGCAACCAGTGACAAAAGATTATTTGCTTGACAAAACTTTAATTAGGCACCTGACTCTTCTCCTAGGCTCATCTGTACACTTCCCTGTAAAATCTAGTTTTAGGAAGAACCCTGCTAAGTCAGTTTCACTAGAACATTCTCAGCCTCAATATCTGATCAGGATCCTGGGTCCCCTCCATCTCCAGGTGATGTTTGATTACCCTGCCCTGTCTCCAGCAGGAATCCCACTAGATGGTTTTTTAACCAGGGGCAAGATGAGTTTCCCACCCCTGATGTTTCCACTTACTTTTCTGTCTGCTGACTGCCATATTGGCTACAAATCCCCACTTGCCTGTGCTATATTCAGGGTTGAGCCCAATCTCTCTTCCATCATAAAATCCCATTGCATGGTTCCTACACTTATCCTGACAGTCCTGAATAAAGTCTGCCTCACCATCTTTAACAAGTGTCATTGATTTCTTTTTTTAACACCAGTGCGGTAGTCCTGATGGGTCATTTTATATAGATTGGTTCACCAGCTGAGTTTTATCTGTCATGAAACAGCTTAAAAAATGTAAGGAAGCCTTGTTTCCACTGTTCTAGTGGCTTTTACATGAAACATGCATGTAAGGCTTCTGTGCTGGCCCTTCTTCTCAAAAT
Organism: Hyaena hyaena; assembly: GCF_003009895.1. Classification (NCBI taxonomy): domain Eukaryota; kingdom Metazoa; phylum Chordata; class Mammalia; order Carnivora; family Hyaenidae; genus Hyaena; species Hyaena hyaena. The sequence goes on along the minus strand of NW_024081464.1, from coordinate 320,939 downwards.
TTTTGGCAAAGGTGACCAAAAAATAGCTTCTGTGGAAATTATTTATTTAGTATTAATGGAGCAAAGTTAGATCTTGGCTAGACATTTCAAGTAAACAGGATCATTCCACGTAGCCTTGTTTGAAACCAGAGATTTCCTGTGACCCCTAGAGTTTTAACAAGAGCCAGAGAAGTTATATTTATAGAAACCCCGTTAATTTTACCCCCCACCACTGCATTTAATCCCAAGTACAACAAATCCCAGAACATCTGCAGACAGTGCTTATTTGATAAATGAGGCCAGGAGGCAATCCCTTGATGCAGTTGTGTTGATAAATGTGAGGTTGTCAAAATGGCACCGGGGGTGGATGCCAGTGGGTATACAATATTTTTAAGAAGCTGCAAACACAATCAATTAATAAAAACATTAACCCCCAGCACACAGTGTCTTTTGGTCAAATATCTTGGTCGTCTTTGTAAATCGCTGCTGACCTCGGATGCTTATAAGAGTTTCCAGGCAGAGCTGAAAATACTGTGGCTTTTTCATATTTCTTCTTGAGCCATCCACCCTCTCTGTTATTCCTAAACATTTGCTCAGGCACTTTGTGGAAGCTGACTTTGGTGGAAACCTCTGTTGGAGAGGCTGTCAGTTGCATAGACTGCTGTAAGTTGACTAGTAGGAATTTCTCCTACTCAAGGACCTTCCTAGTCCAGTCAGAACTTGAGAACCAGAAGAAAGAGGGAAGAACTAAGCATTTCTAGAATCAGAGGATTCCTCAACTCTTAACAGAAAATCATCAAAGCGCTGGGATGGGAGAAGCGGAGGGTCACGGTAGAAAGAGTATCATAAGATCCAGATCTTAGTTCTGGCCACAGTGACCAATGCCACTTAGATAATCTAACCTTTATTTTTCTCATCTGTTTTTTTTCTTTTAGTTTATTTTTTTTTATTTTGAGAGAGAGAGTGTGTGAACAGAAGAGGAAGAGAGAGAGAGGGAGAATCCCAAGAAGGCTCTATCTCTATGTGGCACAGAACCCAACTTGGGGTTTGTTCTCAAGAACCGTGAGATCATGACCTGAGCCAAAATCAAGAGTTGGATGCTTAACCAACTAAGCCCCTAGTTTTCTCATCAGTTAAACAAGGGAATAACATTGTCTGTTCTGCTAGGTTGTTCTTGAGAGATTTCTAGTGAGATAATGCATATAAGGGAAGTATAAATTATTGTTATTTTAGTAAAAAGTTTTATGGTCATCTGAATTGAGGCATGTCCATTGGACCTAGTGTAGTGGGATGACCCATGGACCTCACAGTCATGGGGACCTCATGTGGTCATAATTCCAGTCTTCTCAAAAAGCCCTGATGATGATGTCCAGCCACACCTGTGAGTAGAGTCTCACTAGTTAACTGCTATCTCTTCTGGGGCCCCTTTGGGTCTAGAAAGTACCCTCAGGCCACTCGGGTCCTCCCTTCAGCCAATGTTTGTGCAATTGCAGGCAACATTTCTTTTCAGTGATAGAGAAAAGAGACGAGAAGAGATAGAAGAAAGGATACTAGAATGTATTGTAAATAGGGTGAGTATCAGTTTGAAAAACTTTTGCTTCATATATTTTATACACTCCAACTGTATATACATGTTGGACTTAATTAAAAAGATATTTCTTACTGCGAGTTGTGCTTAAAAAACAACAATGCTTTAAGGAAAGCAATTTAAGGAAATTTAAGGAAAAGTTTAAGGAAAGACAAATATGATTGTATCACTTGGGCAGCTTTGAGTCCAAAATCCAGCCAAGGAAGTAGGTGTTGACAGAGTCACTGAGGTGAGGAGCCCAGAAATGCCTTCTTGAATTGAGTCACAGGCTGATGTCATGACACCAATATTGTGCTACCAGCTCTTTGTAGCTCTAAGCTTCTATGAGCCTTATTTCCTAACCTTCAACACAACGGGCTGGCTTCTGTGAGCTCCAAGGCCTTTCCAGTGCTAACATTCTTGGGGGTGTTACCTCTTTGTTCTTAGGGAACCATTTGGGCTTCTTCAGTGTGGGAAGGAGCTGAGCTCAATCCCATGTTTGTCTTCTCACATCTCAGGACTACTTCCTCTTCCTGGGTTCCCAGACAGTGCCTCCGACATCCTTGGAGTACGTGGAGATAGAGATGTTTTCCAAACATTTCTCTCTGTTTCTCTTAGAAAGAAGATTCTCCCTCTACACTGACTGTTTTCACCCACTTGGATTATATGGGGGACATTTTGAGTAGTTTTGTCTAGGACTTTTGTCAGCAGCAGGATTGGCCAACCCAGACATTTCCTGGCTTTGTCCTCTGCAGGGGCTCTCCAGTCACAAGGTTAATGGGCCTTCCATCTCCTAGCTGCAGGCCATCTAAATTCCCCCTTACAGAGCTAAGCTTGGTGTGAAGGGTTCTTTCCACACTCTCTCCTCTGTCTTCCATCCTCTTCTTTTTATTTTTTCATTTTCCCCTTTCTATGTAAGTCTCTGAGGCAGCTTCCTACTTTGTAAATAGATTTATCTGGTCTATTTTTATTTTGGAGAAAACATTTGCAGAGAGGTAAGTAAAGCCAGTTCATGAAACTGTATCACTTTGACAGTTGTATCTTATAAATATTATGCAATTGTGGAAATAGAGGTCACATCAACCGGATGTTTTCGCACTGGGTTTTTTGACTCCTTCTGACCCATAAATCTGAAGCTTATTCTTCTGGAATACTTTCTCACTACTTTTGGGGTGGGTGATGAACTTTTCCTTTCCTTATAAAATGCCTTCAGTAATTGTTAAACAAAACTTTTGAAGGTTAGACACTAAATAGTATAAAAGTGATAACTACCTCAAATGGTGGTAATCAGAGATCAATAGGTTGATGGATTTTTTTTTTAGTGAATACCATCCCTCCTTATAATTCCAGTAAAGATTGTATTCCTGAAAATTTGAAACAAAAGATGAATTTGTGCAAACTTGAAAAGACTGTGTTCCTGAAATTTTACACCTTATTAATAAAATGGTATTAAAATATCTTCCTCCCTAAAGTCTTTTTGCACTTTGCCCCTTCCCTTCTTTCTGTATCAGGTAGGTGTTGGCATCTCAGAGTCACCTGGGTTAGCCCTGATCCTCTAAAAAACAGATGCCAAAATAGGTTTAGGGACTGTGGAGAGAAAATGGGGAGAGAGTTGGGAAAGCTAGAAGAGCTGTCAGTCTGTAAACAAGTGTAAATGGAGTGAAGGAGAGAGAAAGAAGTTGGGTGGAAGTTTCTTGATATGTTGCAGTTGAAGGCCAGCTTGAGAAACAGAGGAGACTGTAGGTTCATACTGGCCATTAGAGGGGTCTCGGGTGTCCCAGGAATACCACCCAGTGTTCAGCTGACTGAGTGCAGAAGTTGGAAGTGTGGTCTTCCTGTAAACACTGTGATGGATTTCAGAGCACAGTGGCTGGGGCCCCTGGTCAGTGAAGCCCTCTACAGTCTGGGGACTGCAAAGTTCATCCCCATGGCCACACACTGCCTGATCTGGCCATCTTTGTACCTACCTAATAAAATCTGCCCTCTTCACACCCTCTCTTCTTAAAGACATTTTTGCAGTGGGCAGGGTCTTTCTGTTTTGTTATTAGTTACTAACTAATAATAACTGCAGGTAACCCACAGATCAACTGTGCTGTCCGCAACACAGCAAATGGACCTCCTCCAGAGTCTGGTTAGCAGGTTCTGATAGTTGGAGAAAGCAAACAGCGCAGTCAGTGACTGTATATGACCAGGGAATTATTCAGTTTGGATGGGGTGACTTCCGCAGTGCCTCATTTATCGTTCCAGTGCCAGTTTGGACTGCGTGTGATCAAGGGAGCAGATCAGAGTCAACTCTCTCGTTAGGAAGTAAATCACATTTTGTGTTCTATAGCACAAAGCACGGGAGAGTAACTCAGCATTTGAGCCTTCCTTACCCCTTGGCAATTTAGGTGTGCTTGCCTCCAATCATGTTTCCCTGACGACGCCCAAGATTTGTGTGAAATGCTGTCCTCACTTCCCTCGTGGTCGTCCTCTCTGCTCTACAGCCAGGTGTACCAGTTCGATTGTCTCGTGGCAGCTGGCACCACTTTGGATTCTTCACTTCTTAGACAAGAAATCTAATCACACACATACTTCATAAGGCTAGTAAATTTACTGAACTTTTAGGTTTTATGAGTAGGGATACACCTGCCATCTTGTTTCCCCCTCCCTCTTCATTCCACATCCTCTCCAAAAGTCTATGTTCTCTACGGTTTCTGGGTCCCTCGACTCACACTCAGGCTCTCTGGGGAGTGGAACCGCCACTGGTGTAAGTGTTCCTCCCCCAGATGCCTCCCTACCCTGGAGCTGCCTTCCCAAGGTCCCTGGGGTTCTGGGGAGGAAGACTCTCCATCTCCCTTATCATTTTTTTGTGAGTCTTTTTTTTTTTCCAAACAATTTCAAATTTACAAAAGAGTTGCAAAAGTAGTACGAAGAGCTCCCGCACACCCAAATTCCCCAAATGTTAACATCTTACAGAACCACAGTACAATGATCAAAATGAAGAAATTAACATTGATGCCCTTTGTTATCTAATCTACAGGCCTTATTCAAGTTTTGCCATTTGTTTCACTCGTGCTCTTTTTCTGGTCCGGGATCCAATTTGATACAAGCTCCCATTGTTTTTAGTGGCCATGTCACCTTAGTCTCTTTTAATCTGCATTCTAGATGAGGGGTCTGCAAACATTTTATGTAAAGAAACAGATAGTAAACATTTTAAGCTTTGAAGGCTGTGAGCCCTCCTACAACTATTTTTTGTTGTTCTAAACTGTTAAATCCAGGTGAATGAATTTTGTAGACGAAATACATGGTCCCTCAAATGATATTTCCCCATCAAAGTGCCTGACAAGCATCCACATTTATTCTGTCTATTCTAAGCAACCTGCTCTGATGAATGATAAATGGGAAGCATGTCCCCAGGCTATGGCTGAGTGCTCTCCTTCCTTGTTTTGGGCCAGAAAGAGTATTTTCTGAGGTTTTATGAGTAGGGATACGCCTGCCATCTTGTTTCCCCTTTAGGAAACAAGCTTAGGCTTGACAGCTTACGCAATGGAGCACATGCTAAGTCTGGGTTGTATGTCTCTGCTATCATTTAGGTATGAGGCTGCTAAGGCTATGTTCCACCCTGCCCACAGAACGCTTGGGGAACAGATTTCCTCTTGCTCAAAGCAAGATCCTTGGAATCCCAGACAGGCACAGTCAGCTGAGGATGGGGTGGGGGGCCAGGGGTGGAGAGACCCAGGGGAGGGGGCCGGGAGAGATGAAGCGGCAGCTCTGTGCCTCTAGAGCAATCAAAGCCAGCATTGTTCTCAAAGAGTTAACCTGCATACCAGGCTTGCAATTAGCAAGGAATAATGGGGTGTGATGGGTGCGGAACAACGGCTGGAACTGATTTTCAGCCTTACAGTGAGAAACTGCCCTGCTGATTCCCCTTCCTTATTTCCTGGTAACTTGCAGGCAGCAGGCTCAGTAGAGCAGAAATCCTTGGGGGGAGGGGGAGGGCAGGGCAGGGGAGCAATCTGTCTTTGAATAATTTAAACAATGCAGCACAGCCAAGCTAAATGGAGCTTATCAAATGTTACACCTCTTAAAGCTGCAATCAGAGGAGGCAGGATATTAACTGTAAAGCCCTCCCTCTGGTCCAAGGGAAACCAAGGAACAGACCTGCTACTAACTGCAAAGAAGGAGTATGAGAGGTGGCAGGAGAAAGAAATGGATCCATTTTGAAGGCCAGATCAATAATGGGAAGGAGGAAGCAGATACCTGAGGACACGAGAGAGGGATAGCATTTACTGAGCACCTACTGTGTACAGGATGACAAGCACTTTTATACAGGATGCTTTTTTAACCTTTGCCCCAATTTGAAATGACATATGCTAGTATTCATATGTACCTTTAAATAGGAAAGCAAATCACTTAAGACTCATTCACTTCAGATGCTGTAAAACTCTGGCCCCACCTGGCCTGAGCAAAGGGATTTCCCCTCCCCTCCCCCAACCCATCTAGCTGGTTTGATTCAGGGCTCCGATAACATCACCAGGACTCTGTTTCTTTCCATCCCTTGGCTCTGCTCTCTACTGTGCTGGCTTTGGGCTCAGGCTCTTTGAAGAGGTAAAATGACAGCAGCAGCACCAATCCTGGCATCCTCCAGGGTTCATGCTCAGCGAAGAAAAAGAGCTGTGTTCTCTAAAAAAGAAGAGTTGAAGCAGAAACTCCATTTCCAGCCAAGATGGAGTGACAGCAACCAGATTCAATTTCACCTTAAACAATTGAAAAACAGGACACAATATAGGTAACATTGTTTTTTAGACAATGAACAATAGGCAGTGCAGGACAGAGATCCCTGAGAAGGGACACAGGAGAAAGTGTCTAGGCTGCAGCACTGGGGGTAGGGGGTAGGGGGTATAAGGACAGGGAGATTCAGGTGGAGCTTGGCAGTCTCCTTGGGGAGAGTAGAGTTCACAGGACCCAGTAGTGGAGAGGAGAGAGCTACCCAGAGAGCTAGCTTTGGAGACCTTCAGAGGACCACTCAAGTAGTTGGAAGAGCTTTGACAGATGCATTTATGCAAAGAAACTGCTGAAAGCTAGGAAAACAACCCCTTCAAAGACTAAGCATAACCATCCTCAGAGTTCACACAAATCAGTGATTTGTTCCCACAAGCTAGTGTGAAAAACCTGATAATACTTGAAGGATAGGGCAGCGTACTCAGAAGGTTATGGCCTCCATAGTGGCAATAAGTCTGCTTAGCCTGAGACTTAAAGCTGCACCGATCCTAACAAATCTTACATGCATGCCTTGAAAGGAACAAGTTGTTTCCCAGCAACTTAACTGAATCCCAGAATAAAACTCAAGAACATTGAAAGGAATACAAAACTATCCAGGACCCTAGAAGGTAAAATTCACCATGTCTCTCAGCCAATTAAAAATTACCAAGCATACAAAGATGCAGGAAAATGAGACCTATAATGAAGAGATCTATCAAAAAATAGAAACAGACTCAGAAGTGAGACAGGTGGTAGAATTAGTAGACAACGATACTAAAATAGGTATTGTAAGCATATTGTATACATTGTAGAAGATAGAGAAAAATATGACTATAATGTGGAAGACATGGAAAGAGATTCAATATACCTTCTAGAGATGAGAAAGAATGTCTGAGGTAAAAACTAGACAGGATGAGATTAACAGCAGATTAGACATCTAGCAGAAAAGATTAGTGAACTTGAAATAGCGATGGAAACTATTCAACATGAAACCCAGAGAAAAGTACTGGGAAAACCTACAGATCCCAGTGAGCTGTGGGACCACTTGAAGTAGCCTAATACAGGCACACATTGGAGATATCGCAGGTTCAGTTCCAGACCACTGCAATACAGCACATACTGCAGTACAGTGAGTCAAATGAATTTTTTTGTTTCCCAGTGCATATAAAAGTTCTGTTTATACTATAGTATGGTCTATTAAGTGTAAAATAGTACTATGTCTAAAAAAGAAATGTTCATACTTTAATTAAAAGTAATTTATTGCTGGGGACCTGGGTGACTCCATCAGTTAAGCATCCACCTTCAGCTCAGCTCGTGATCTCATGGTTCACAAGTTTGAGCCCTGCATTAGGCTTCGCACTGACAGCATGGAGTCTGCTTAGGATTCTCTCTCTCTCTCTGTCTGCTCCATTCGCCACCAACTTTATCTCTCTCTCAAAATAAAAACACTTTTAAAAAAGTAGTTTATTGCTAAAAAAATGTTAGCCATCATCTCAGTTTTCCACAAGTCATAAATTTTTTGCTAGTGGAAGATCCTACCTCAGTGTTGATGGCTGCTGACTGATCAGGGTGGTGGCTGCTGAAAGCTGAGTGGCTGTGGCAATTTCTTAAATTTCCATATCTTATTTCTTAAATAGATCACAGTGAAGTTTGCTGCTTGATCGATTCTTTTTTTTTTTTTTAATAAATGATCTCTCTGTAGCATGAGATGCTGTTTGATAGCATTTTACCCACCTACATTTCAAAATTGGAGTCAATCTTCTCCAACTCTGCTGCTACTTTATCAACTGAGTCTATATAATAGTCTATAAACCCTTATCATTTGAATAATCTTTACAGAATCTTCACCAGGAGTAGATTCTATCTTAAGAAGTCTCTTTCTTTGTTCATTCAACAGAAGCAACTCCTCACTGTTCAAGTTTGATCATAAGATTGCAGTAATTCAGTCCCATCTTCAGACTCCACTTCTTTTTTTTAAAAAAAATATAATTTATTGTGAAATTGGCTTCCATACAACACCCAGTGCTCTTCCCAACAGATGCCCTCCTCAATACCTATCACCCACTTTCCCCTCTCCCCAACCCCCAACGAACCCTAGTTTGTTCTCTGTATTTAAGAGTCTCTTATGGTTTGTTCAGGCTCCACTTCTAATTCTAGTTCTCTTGCAGTTTCTACCATAGCTGCAGTTACTTTCCCCATGAAAGTCTTGAATCTCTTGAAGTCATTCATGAGGGTTGAAATCAACTTCTTCCAAATGCCTGTTAATATTGATATTTTAATCTCTTCCCATGCATCACAGATGTTCTCACTGGCACTAGAATGGAATCATTTCCAGAAGATTTTCAACTTACTTTGCCCAAGTCCATCAGAGAAATCACTATCTATGGCAGCTGTAGCTTTATAAAGTGTATTTCTTTGTAAATACTCTCGGGTGACCAAGTGCATTGTCAATGAGCAGTCATATTTTGACACGAATCTTTCTTTCTGAGCAGTTCTCAACAGTGGGCTCAAAATATTCAGTCAACTATATTGTAAGCATGTGTGCTTTCATCCAGGTTTGTGTTCCATTCATACAGCACAGGGGAGTATATACAGATAATTGTCAAGGGCCCTAGGATTTGCAGAATGGTAAGCGAGCACTGGCTTCAGTTCAGTCACCAGCTGCATTAGCTGCTAACAAGAGAGTCAGCCTGTTTTGGAGGCTGTGAAGCCAGGCATTGACTTCTCTTCTCTAGCTATGAAAATCCTAGAGGACATCTTTTTCCAATAGAATGCTGTTTTGTCTACATTGAAAAAAATCTTGTTTAGTGTAGCTGCCTTTATTAATTATCTTAGCTGGGTCTTCTGTATAAGTTCCTGCAGCTTCTACATCAGCTCTTACTGCTTCACCTTGTCCTTTTTATGTTATAGAGATGTTTCTTTTCTTAAACCTTATGAACCAACTTCTGCTAGCTTCAGACTTTTCTCTTGCAGCCTTCTCACCTCTCTCAGCCTTTATGGAATTGAGGAGAGTTAGGGCCTTGCTCTGGATCAGGCTTTGGCTTATAGGAATGTTGTGGCTGGTTTGATTTTCTATCCAGACCACTCAAACTTTCTCCATATCTGAATAAGTCTGTTTCACTTTTTTAAAAATCATTTTGTGTGTTCACCAGAGTAACTTTTAATTTCCTTCAAAAATGTTTCTTTTGCATTCACAGTTTGATTAATTGTTCGGTGCAAGAGGCCTAGCTTTCAGTCTATCTCAGCTTTCAACATGTCTTCTTCACTAAGCTTAATCATTTCTAACTTTTGATTTAAAGTAAAAGATATGAGACTCTTTCTTTCTCTTGAACACTTAGAGGCCACTGTAGGGTTATTAACTGGTCTAATTTCAATATTGTTGTGTCTCAAGGAACAGGGAGGCCCAAGAAGAGGGACAGTGATGGGGTAATGGTTATTTGATAAAACAATCAGAGCACACACATAATTTATTGATTAAGTTTGCCATCTTACATGGGTGGTGCTCATGGTGCCCCAAAACAATTACAACAGTAACATCAAAGTAACACACAGAACTGTAACAGATAGAATATTAATGGAAAGTTTGAAATATTGGGAAAATTACCAACATATGACACAGAGACACAAAGTGAGTAAATGCTGTTGGAAAAATGGCTCCCATATACTTGCTCAAGGCAGGGTTGCCACAAACTGTCAATTTGTAAAAAACACAATATCTGTAAAGTCCAATACAATGAAGTGCCATAAAACAAGGTATATCCATATATGTATGATTGGAGTGCCTAAAGGAAAGCAGGTGGACAGGGCCTTATGCATGGAAGATGTTCAGCGGTTGAATAAGTGGGTCATCCTGTTGCACTGTGGCCTTGAACCTCTTCCACTCTACGAAGTTTGGTCTCATAATGACAGCAGTGATAATGATAATGGTGATGATTTATTCATTAATCACATTTGATGTGAGAATATGTATAATATTTAATTTTACCCTTGCAACAACCCTGTGAAATCTGTCATCTTCACATTACAGATGAGGAAACAGGCATATGAGACCATGAGGGTATAGTTGGAACAAATATCTTGGAGGGAGACAATTTGATTGTATAAGCTCACATAGTTTTGTGAGCCAAGGCCCTGGCCTCTGGACATTGAGCTAGGAGTGTGGGAATCAGGGAATATCCTTGGTTTTATCCCTCAAGTAACTTGTGTATTTGGCAAATCTTTTCCAATCTCTGGCTGTCTTGTTTCCTTCCTGTAATGTGAGAATGTTGGAAAAATTATTCTCAAGTGTGAACATTTGAGCCATCTGTATTGGTTTCCATCACTTGTGTGTTTCTTTCCCCTTAGAGCCAATAACACTTGGTGAGAAGTATCTCTTGGGTGGTATGGAAATCCAGAGACCAGCTTGCTTTCCCTAGCTAGGGCCACATGAGAATAGTCATTGTGTTGGAAAAATTAAAAATTTTCAAGTATCCATAAATCCCTGCATTGAGGCACTACATAATAGTTCTGTTCCAATAGTTCTGTTGGAAACAATCAGGATAGGGAAGCGACACACAGTCATATCGGGTGACAGAAAACTGAAGAATTTTTGGCAGAAGATGCAAAGGAGACACGACTCTGGACTTGGGTATTTGAAGGGCTGCTATGAAGAAAGATGGCTAGACTTTGCAGGGGATACCTTTTAGTTCTGTGAGACTGGGAGTCAACTATTTTGCATATCTTGAACTGTGACCTTGAGAACAATCTACCTCCCCCACCTTCCCCATCCTTCTTTGGGACATTACAGTGAAGAAAGGTACTTTGCTGAGAAAAAAATTGGACTCTTCCCTTGAATTGGACTTATCCAAAAAAGCTGTGCAGTAAGATGGATAGAGCCTCAGGGCCTTCCTTAGGCTTGGCTTTGTTTTTTCTGCATTTCTGGTCTGAGAACCTGGGTGACACCCTACATGCTTGTTATAAATTCTTCTTAGCCTAAGTTAACTACAGTGCAACCTAGAGTCTTAACTTTCTCAGAATCCAGCTGGGATGACAGGTGGAAATCTGGAGAAATGCATCGCACCATACTCCAGAGAAGTGTTAAAAACAGGATTGCAAATCTGGAAAGGACTGCTTTGGGAGGGGCTGAGTCCCTCACTGGGGGAGGCATCAGATGTTTGGGGATGGCAGGATGGACACAAAAGCTCATTCAGTAAAACTGAGATAGATGGCATCTTATCTTCCTTCATTTCTTCTTCTAATAACAGAGATAATATACACATATATTCTTTGCAAGAAAAATGTACTTCAGTCCACATATACAAGTTAGTTTTCTTTTCTTTTTTTTTTTAATGTTTTTATTTATTTCTAGGAGAGAGAGAGAGAGACAGTGTGAGCAGGGGAGGGTCAGAGAGAGAGGGAATCACAGACTGAAACAGGCTTCAGGCTCTGAGCTGGCTGTCAGCACAGAGCCCTACGCGGGGCTCGAACCCACGAACCGCGAGATCATGACCTAAGCGAAAGTCGGACGATTAACCGACTAAGCCACCCAGGCGCCCCTACAAGTTAGTTTTCAAATGTGCCTTTTAATGGGCTCTTTTGGATGCCAACTAAATACATCTTTCAGGACTTGAGTAGTCATTAATAATTTTTGATCAAGGTAAAGAACATTTCTTCATGCTTTCCTGGCTTTCTTTGGCCCCAAGAATTACTGATTATTTGAATGTAGAAAAGTAAAGAAAAAGTAGTTTTGAAATCTTTGATTTACCCTGGAAGTAAACTCACTCAGGCTATTTTATTACAGTCACAAATGCAGCTATGTGGCATTTGTTTGTACATGAAATATTTGTAGCACTAATAGTCTGATAAAGTCACTCCTCAAAAATATCACTTTAAAATACGTTAATAATGTTTAATGACCCTAAAATCATCACATTGCTCTCTGGTTCCCTAAATGTAGTTCCCTATACTACTGTATATAACTTTTTCTTTATGATAAAGAGTCATCATGATAAGCCTCATTTCTTGTACTTTATGGTAACACACTCATGTCCTCCAAGACCATTGAGGTGTGTACAGCTATTTGTCATTAAGCTAAATTACCTCATTTGTATGCCTTTAATGGTTTAAGTTTTAGTAAACTCACTTTCAGGCTGTCAACCCAGATTTCATTAATATTATTGTGCTTGGCTCTTCAAAGAACCCCTTCTGTTTGCTGTGGGCCAGACACCATGAAAACACATATGTGTGTGCATGCACACTTGCACACACACTCACTCTTTCCAGTATGACCTCCCTGAGGTTGTAAAGTTGGTTTTATACTTGTGATCCTAACTGGACAGGTGTCACATGGGCCGCTTGCAGAGAAGGACCACAGGGTATGTGAAACAGTTTCTGTGTGTTTCCTGTCCCGAAGTCTTTCCTCTGGTCTCCTTGTCCTTGCTTTCCCAACATCTGCTCAAGCTTCCCTTCATTCTGGCTCCTGAGTTTTCAGCACAGCCCAGACTCTGCTTCTGATTTTTGAGATGCTCTTCTGGGATTTGTTGCGCTTTGGATCTAAATGATCTTGGCCAAGTACTCTTTCACTTGTTCTCTGAGTCACTTCTCAGGCATTTGATCTCCCTCCCAGCTAGCTCTCAGACTCCCCATTAACTGCACATTCACAATCCAGACATCCAAGGGTCTCCATTTGTTAGTAAAATAATTTTGACTGGATATATTGACTTCATTCACTCTGTCTTGTATGAGCTGCCATAACAGGAATGCCATAGACTGAATGCCTTAAACAAATATTTATTGCTCACAGTTCTGGAGGCTTGAAGTGTGAGACCAGGGTACCAGCGTGGTCTGATCCTGGTGATTCCTTGTTTCTCACGTGGTTGAGGGAGACCATGAGCATCTTGTCTCTTCCTTTTCCTATCAGGGCAGTACTCCCACACTCATGACCTCATCTAACCCTAACTAGGTCCCAAAGGCCCCATCTCCAAATAACTATCACATTGGAGATTAGAGTTTCAACATATAAATTTGAGGGGGACTGAAACATTCAGTCCGTAACACACACCCATATAGCTCTTGGTATGATAAAGTTATAAATGGTTTGACCTGTTATAACAACAGAACAGCATGATAAAAATCTGTTATCAGCATAAACTCAACAGCTGCAATAATTTTCATAAAATAACTGCTGTTAACTCATAGTATCTCTAACTTGCAGTTTCTCACAACAGCATTTCCCCCTACAACTCACTGTCTTTGATGCTGAAGTATTCTATTTTTTCAAAGTTTTTCTTTATTTATTTTGAGGGGGGGAGGGGTAGAGAAAGAGGGAGAGAGAGAATCCCAAGCAGGATCCATGCTCAGCATGGAGACTGATGCAGACGACGAGATCACAACCTGAGCCAATATCAAGAGTTGATGCTTAACCAACAGCCCCCCAGGCGCCCCAGTGCTGAAGTATTCTGAAGTGAATTACAGCTATCATAGCATATCACCTTCAAGTATTTCAGAAATGTATCTCTAAAAAAATATGATTATTTTCTCACATAGTCAAAATCAAAATAACATTAGAATACAAAAATTAGTAAGTTACTTAGTTTCCTCTAATGCTCATCATTTTGTATTCAAATTTCTCTAGATGTCCTCACTAGATGCTAATCTGTGATCATGCATTGCACCTGGCAGTTTTAGCCTTTAACGCTCTTTTATCTAGCATCATTGATGTGCTAGTGAGACTGTGCATAATTTCCCAACTTCTAGATTTGGCTCATTGCTTCCCCCAAGACATCTTTTAGCTTGTTGCCCTGTCTCCTGCTTATCCTTTAAGTGGAAAGTCCTATCACACAAGGGCTCCAGATGCCTTCCCTGTCCTCCTGTTGACCTTGCTTTTCTGACCTATGGCTCAACACCTCCTTGAAGGGCAAAGAATCCTGGTGAGAAGCAGTCCCAGAGAGCAAAGAGAAGTCTATCTTCCCCTCAACTTGCCTAATCACCTACTTCAGGGATCCCTCCTGGTTTCAGAAGATTTTCTCAGAGAAAGAAGGAAAGTGTTCATGGTTGAACTTGATCCCCTATACTTTGGCTTCTGTACCAGACTCCACTGTGTCCTTCCTGTCCCCAGTCACTCCTCACTTCCAAAGCATCCTGCAGTTCAGTTTGCTTCCATTTGATAAATCGAATGGAGCTCCTGGTAAGTGCCAGGCACAATGCTGGGTGACAGATTTGCAAAGCTGTATAACATGCAGCCCCAATCCTTTAGCTCAAAGACTAGTGAGAAAGATGTGGCTATAATCAGATAATATCAGTACCAGTACAGTAAATGTTTTTTTTTCAGTTGTGGTAAAATATACATAATATAAAACTTATTATCTTGTCTCTTTTTGAAGTGAACAGTTCAGTAGTGTTAAGAACATTCACATTGCTGTAAGTGTTTTTGTATGGGGTGTATCGGGGTGCAGAGGAGAACACTTCATCCAGTCTGGGGTAAGGAAACTCCCTGGAGGAGATGTTTCTTGAGATGCATCGTGCAAGGTCTATAGATAGGCATTATCTAGGTAAAGGAGGGAGGGAAGGGCACTCCTGACACAGTAATCTATTCCAGAATGCCATAGACTGGTGGCTTATAAACAATAGAAATTTACTTCTCAAAGTTCTGGAGGCTGGGAAGTCCAAGATCAAGGTCCAGCAGATTCAGTGTCTAGTGAGGAGTTGCTTCCTGGTTTTTATTTTTAGTTATTTACTTTTTAAATGTTTATTTATTTTTGAGAGAGAAAGCACAAGCTAGGGATAGAGATAGAGAGGGGTGGGAGGGGGAACAGAAGATCAGAAGTGGGCTCTGCACTGAGAGTGGAGAGCCTGATGCAGGGCTCGAACACACGAACTGTGAGATCATGACCTGATGAAGTCAGACGCTCAACCACCTGAGTCATCCAGGTGTCCATGCTCCCTGGTTTTTAGACAGCTGTCTTCTTACTATGTCCTCACATGGTGGAAAGGGAAAGGGATCTCTCTGGAGTCTCTTCTTTAAAGGCACTAATTACATTCATAAGGGCTTCATCCTTATGACTTAATCATCTCCTGAAGGGCCTGCTGTCTAATACCATCACAGTGGGTGTTAGAATTTCAACATACAAATTTTAGGTGGAAGGGGGGACACAAATATTCAATCCATAACACAGGCTGAGGAAACAGCCCAAGTAAAGGCACTGGGGCAGGAAACAGGATGATGTCCCAGGGAACTGCAAGCAGGTAATGGTTACAAGAATGGAGTGTGCAGTGGAAGAGTGAAAGGTAAAGGTGGAAGAAGGAGGCAGGGCCATGCCACAGAGGGGCAGATATGCTCCACTAAAGAACTTAGACTTTAATTTGAGCAATGGAGACTCAGTGAATGATGCAGGGAGGGGTGTGACACAGTCATGTCTGTACGCCCAGGAGCTCATGCTAGTGGCCTGAGCAGGGGTGGGAAGGGGAGGAAAGGGGGCTGAACAGGGCAGAGATGGCGGGTAGTCTGCAGGGCCTCTGATTAGTAGGGGGTGAGGCTGAGACAGGGAGAAAAAGACGATTCCAGTTCCCTCCTTTCTGGCCTGGATCACTAGGTGGATGATTGTGCCCATTAACAGAGGGAGGACAAACAATTTTGTGATGATGATCAGGAATCAGGGCTTTGAATTTAAGGTGTCTGGAATGCCTGTATTTTGTTCCACTCATCAGGGGCTGGTCAAATCTAGGTACTTGAACATGCGTGTCTCAAGCTCTGGGAAAGACCTGGGTAGTAGATGTGTGGTCAGCAGGTAGATGGCAGTTGGCATCATGAGAACAAATGATATCAATGCAGGTCAGAGAGGGAAAAGTCCAATGAGCCAAGGATGGCAGGATGGCCAGAGGAGGGAGAGAAGAAACAAGGAGCATGCTGGGCAGAAGCCATGAGAGATGAGTTTTTAGAACAAAAGAGAGATTCATGACATTAAACACTAGAGGTGCAGTAAGACAAAGCCTGAAAGAGGTGCCTTAAATCTGGGAGCAAGAAGCCCATCAGGAACGTTCTTTGCCGAGGCAGTTTTAGTGAAGCAGAAGGCACGAAAGAATATAGCAGGTTAACCTTCCAAAAAAGGGGTCCAGGGGGTTTTGATTCCAAAAGGGGGCAGATAACATCAAAATGATATGCTCAAAATAAACAGTAGGGCCAAACAGGTGCGGTCAATGGCACCTCTGTTTCAACCCAACTACATGTTCGTCCTGCACTGAAACTCAAGCTCCTTCCCCGGGCTTTGATGGTCTTGGGAATTCGATAGATTTCTCTCTATTTCCCCACAAGCCTCCATTCTAGCAGACAGGCTCTCCACTCTACTTCTGCTTATGCTATTTCTCATCCCAGGACCCCTGCTGCTGATTTTCTGTCCCTTCAGGTCCTGCCTATGCTTTAAGGCTCAGGCTCTATCTAACTTCTTTTGGGAAAACCTGCCTTCCAGCAAAACGCATCTCACCCCCCTGACAGGGGGCAGGGGGTACAGTTGGTGCCTCTCAATAATAAAAGATCAAATCTACTTTTTTTTTTTTTATCAGTCAATCTTCTCTCCCACGCATTTAAGATGTCTCCCCAACCCAACTAACTTCTTTAGGACTAGATACTGGATTAGCTACTTTTTGTTTTGTTTTGTTTTTAAACACTCCTCAAACTACTTAACTCAGAACCTGGGGCTTGAGGTCTTCGTTAGCCATGGAGGAAAATCTCCAAGCGAGACAATAGACTGGTTTCCAGGGTCTGCTTGTAGCTCAGTCTCCATAACATGCCACCTCTGGATTCCTTCCCAGACACCAATAACAGGAGGCACAGGGCAGGGCCAGGCCCTGCCATCAGCCGCATGAGACCTCACACACATAGCTGGGGCTCGGTCCTTCAGGCTTTACTGCAAAGCTCAGAAAAGGGCACGTACTTCAAGAAGGAGCCTGGCTGTCTCCTGAAGGCTGAATGCCAGAGGCTTTACACAGAGAGAAGCAGACATAAACTAGGCGCTTTGTACCTCTAATCTCATTGAACCGAGTCATAACTGCTCCCACTTTGATGCCTGAGGTGGTAGTGGATTCTCAGAAGTCAGTGGGGGCTTAGTTGCAGACCACAGAATCAGTGTTAGCTAGCAGTTAAGGCAAGGAAGAAGTTTTTTAAGAATGTGGGCGAGCTCTGGGCTTGGCAGATCTTCTGGGAACTCCCAGGGCCGGGCAGGGCTGGCCGGGTCAGGGAGCCACTGCTCAGTGGCCTCTGTTGCGCCTCACCCTCCATCACAGGTGTCCACCCTGCCTGCCTCCCTGTGAACAGCTCAGAGTCTCACGCAGGGGCATGCCTTGGTGACACACAAGTCATGGGCTTGCAGGAAGGGAAGCTGGGAAAGAGCTCTCTTGTTTTTTGTTTTGCAAAAGTGGATTTACAATGTGGGGAGCTACACAAAATGTAGAGCTACACAAAAAGAGTTTGGGAAGCCACGAGTAACAGTGCTGCACATATCAGAAGCACATGTATCAGCTCATCGGACCATTTCCAAATTGGATGGCTGGGGAGACTGAGGCACAGAGAGGCTAACTCACCCGAGTCACATAACTGGCAATGGGATGGTGGGGATTCAAGACTGTCCCACATTACATCTCACTTTTTCCCTGTGGCTTTGAGGATTAGACCCTCAAAAAGTGATGGTAGCTCGGACAGCCACAGGGAAGCAGAAGTTTCTGTGGAGGATGAAGATGGTTCACAGTCAAGGATTTCAAAGCGGCAGAGGGGACTGCTGGTGAGCACATCCAACACGCAGTTAGAGATTGAGAATTGGAGCCATTTTACTCTGTCCTCCCCGCCTGGGAGCGGGTTCTGGACAAAATGCTTCTATAAGTCCCGCCTCGTAATCAAAGTTAAGTGGATTCTCTACCCCTTCCCAATACACACGCACACATATATGCACATGCACGCATGTTCATGTATGCACAAAACACATATAGACACAGGCACACCCATGCACACGTGTTGGCATATGCATGCACATGGACACACAGACACACATACTGACGTGTATGCATACATGTGCAGGTAATGTTGAAGGCCTCTGGCTACAGAAGTGCTTTCAAGTGCCTTTCTTGTCCTTGCCTAGAGTTTACAGCACTTGGAAAATGTCAGGCGTGGGAGGCCTTTCAGTCTTGGGTTAGGTTAAAACTCCCTCCACATATTTGGAGGGCGTCCAGGCCCTTCGAGCGCATTCACAGAGCAGATAACAGTGACCTTGCTGGTGAGGGAGGACAGCCCAGCTGAGGCCAAGGAGCCGTGCTGGTTGAGCTGAGGTCACTTCCCCTCCCCTACTGCACCTGGGTTGGATCTGATGTCAAAGACCCCGGTCCCAGCTTTGGGAAGGAACACAACGCTTGGTTCTCCAGGAGAAGGTGAGAGCCAAGCGCTGGCCCCACAGGTTTGGGGTGGAGAAGAGTCCAGCTGTTTCCTAGGAGCCCATGGGCTGATGGCCAAACATCAATCTCACTGCCTTCCCAAAGACACAAAGCATGCCTCTCCAGAATGGTGACTGATTTTCCATCCTAGCTGGGGCTGCGTTCTGTTCCTCAACAGCTCTGAGGCTTCTCAAGAGGGAAAGCTCAAATCTACACAACGACTGGTGTGTATGTGTAGAGGGGGCCCCCAAATAGAACTAGTCCTTAGAATCCTGGAGCTCGAAGGCCATGGAGATGCTCTCATTTAAACAGAATCCCCTCTATTGCCACCCCCTCCAAGGTGCCATCCTGTCCCATTTGTTGACCACAAGTGACAGGGAACTCACTCCTTCAGGAGCCATCTATGTTATAGGTAAAGCCCACCTGTTTTCTGCCCCTCTGTCACTTCCACTCACTGGTCCTGATTGTGTCTCTTGAGCCACTCAGGTTAGGACTAACCCTTTCTCCACATGACAGCTTTTCAAATATTTGAAAACAGCTGGCATTCATACATTTGGCAAATACTGATAGGGTACCTGCTGGGTGCCAGGCCTGGTGCTCGGAGCTGGGGGCAGACATGCGATCAGCTACGAGCAGCCTGTGGTCTAGTGGAGATGGCAGACAGGATAGAGGAGCAGGCCCCACAGGGTGATGAACCTGCGGGCTGGGGGAGCAGAGGGGGCTGCACTGCCCAGAAGAGAGGGCAGCCAGCCATGTGCTGGAGGTCATGCAGAGTGTACTCAGATTGGGAATCCTGGGGCTGTAAGCACTCCAGACAGAGGAAGAAGGATAGGCAAAGGTTGGGGGTACAGCATAGCACCCCCAAACTGCAGATAACTTAGAGCGTATGGGTCCCAGACAACTGCGGGATGTGCATCATTGGGCACTTATCCTGAGGCCATGGCAAGGGGAGTGGGTGGGAGCGTACTGCAAAGTTTTAAGTGGGGAAAGGCAGGATCAGGTGTGGATTTTAACTACGCCACTCTGGCTGTGGAATAATGAAGGCATTTCTGAAGCTGTCCTCTCACCTGGGCAGAGTGTCCAAGAAGGGTTGCTGGAGGCGTCTAGGCCAGAGGTGCTGGGTGCCTGCACTAAGGCTGCAGCCACAGGGTGGAGGGCAGTGGGCGGAGTTGAGAGATGGTAACGTGTGCATCCCAGGCGAGCTGACAAACCTCTGGACATGCATCTCCAGAGTCTGCATACACTTCTCATCCAACATAACTCTGAAGCCCCTCACTGGCCAGCTCACCCTCTTGGGTTGGGCTCCCCTTTACAATTTAGGGTGATGTCAAGTATGCTGCCCAGAGTGGAGCATAGTATTTTAGACAATTTCTGAACAGTGTACAGTGTGTTAGCTCTTTATCTCCTTGTTCTAGTCTCTATCCTTTCTGCCACTGAAGTTGACATCAGTGATCTGGTGGCCACAGCCCACAGTTGCCCATAGGCAACTCAAAGCATGTACTCAAGACCATGAACCTTCTCCACATTGGCTATTTCGAAGCTATGCACCCCCATCTGGGATTTGGGAGTTTGGTTTCCAGAACCTAGTTAGCAGGAACTCACATTTATAATTTTTATTCACATTTATTCCTTTTTAAAAAAAAGGTTTATTTATTTATTTTGAAAGAGAGAGAGAGCATGAGCAGGGGAGGGGCAGAGAGAGGGAAAGAGAGAATCCCAAGCAGGCTCTGCACTATCAGAGGAGAGCTTAACTCAGGGCTTGAACTCATGCCCCTGATCATGTTTTGAGCCAAAACCAAGAGTTGGATGCTCAACTGACTGAGCCACCCAGGAACCCCTACATTTATTCCTAAGAAATTCAATTTTCTTAGATTCAATGCACCCATCTCTACCACTTTGCCCTTAAGGGACAGGAGCACTGGGTTAGAAGTTATGAGGTTTGACCTCTTGGACTGATATGTGACTTTCTACTGTGGTTTCGCCTGCTATATAAAAGAACAAATAATGTCATTTTTCATTTCACAAGGCTTGGAGAAAGAATTTAATGATTAAAAAGTTTTTCTCCAAAAGTTACCACCTAGAATGTTTTTCTTTCCATCTTGGGGGAACAATGTGTTGCTATTTGTATGAAGTAAAGAGGAAGGGGGTGGGCCAGCCCGCACACCTTTGTGGAAACCCACAACTGGACTTGGGCTGCCTCTAGGAGGCCCACCAGGCAAACTAGGGGAAAGACACAGTGTCCAAGCCAATCTGCTCTCCTGAAACGCCTCCACTGGGACCTGCCACAGCTGTCAAAAGACCTCCTCCTCTGGAAGCTTCCACTGATCCCTTTAGCCTACATGGGGCTCTCTTTCCTCTGGATTCCTAGTGCCCTCGGACCTAGGCTTGGACCTCCAAAAGACCATATAAAAGTGCAGTGGGAGTGAGTGTGTGTGTCTGTGTGTGTGTGTGTGTGTGTGTGTGTATGTGTGTACAGTGGGAGTCAGGTTATTAGGGGTGGAGGGAAGGGAACTGTTTGATTAATGGGTGTCCTGTGAACCTGCACATTTGCCCAAGGCTGCATTCCTGGGCTTTCAAACCCAGGGCAGTTTGATAAGCTGAGACCAAAGTCCTCTTTCCTTCCAGCAAGGAGAGCAAACAGGGCTACTCGCTAATCCCAGCCCTGGCCTCTGGGGCCGTCTCTCAGCAACCGGCCCATCAAGTGGCCTTTCACAGACCAATCAATGGGGCAGCCCCCATGTTACTGGGACTTGGGGGAAGCTGACAGCCAGCTTGCCTGAGCCAGATGGGTGGGAGGCCATGGCTCACTGGACCTCCAGCACGCAGTCCCAAGGCCCATGCTTGGCCAACGTGGTAGTTACAGCACCTGCCAAGCTGGCCTTCTCTCCCTCTCCTTCCTGCTACCCTTTTCCCCTACAATTGTTCTCACCTGGGTAGCTTATCAGCAGGGCTTTCTCCATTCCTCCAGTGCCTGCCCAGAATGTTCTTCCCAACACCTACAGCCTTCCAGCTGGTTCCTCCTCCTCTGGAAGCTTCCACTGATCCCTTCAGCCTACATGGGGCTCTCTTTCCTCTGGATTCCTAGTGCCCTCAGAGCCATTGCTCATGGCTTAGTACCAGACACATCTTTAATCAATTTGGATATGTTGGCTTGATATTACCAACTAGATTATCAGCATTCTGTGGGTAAGACTTACACTTTGAGACCTCCCTCACCACCCCACCAGTGGAGGGCACAGTGTTAGTTTTGGGAGGATCATACAGGTAGGAAGGCATGTGGGGACTGGGGATGGAGCAGGGGGAGAAGTGGGCTGCTCTGAGGCTGAAGGACTTAACCCCAGGAAGTTGTGGAAAGAAAGCTCTTTGAGCTGAAAACCAGCCATGCTGGGAGGAAAACCAGGTTAGGGCTGGGAGGATGTTTATTTCTGGAGAGTCACAGTAGATATCTGGGGGTGTCTGCTCAGCCTGTCCCCCCCTCCTCCCCTGTCTCTGAGGGCTATTCCTTTTCCTGTGGGGATGAGCAAGGGTGGTGGAGCTGCATTCACATAAATTCCTATACATGCCTGGGGAGGGTTAGGGTTGTGATGGGCCCTGGAGGCTCTCCAGATTCTCTTCTCTGGAGACTTGGCTTTAAAACTGGGAGAGATGGGTCTCCATCTCAGGGTATTTGCCTCTAAGGAGGTGTAAACTAGCTATGAGCTGGCTACAAGCAGGGAGAAGCTATGGAAGCCAGGATGTGAGGGAGAAGGAAGAAGCCACACAGAGAGAGGCAGGATTGGGAATGCCCAGGGGCTCTTGCTGTCTGCATCATCTACGTCAGCACTCATTGTACTCCTGAGAGCATGTGCTGTTACTATATTCTTGTACTGATGGGAAAATCAGCTTGGAGATGTTTGATAACCCACCCAACCACTCTGTCCGTGAGGGGCGGACTTGAACCCTGTCCTGCGAGGTTACTGAGTTCAAGTGTAACCTTTCTGCTGCCTTTGCTCTTAACAGCTTTATAGATCCAGGGATCCCACACTTTGGTTCTATGAGATACCAGAAGAACTATGGCCAGAACTGTAATAAGGTTTTGCCCTATCTATCTATCTATCTATCTATCTATCTCTCTATCTCTCTATCTATCTATCTATCTATCTATCTATCTATCTATCATCCTATTTATCTATCTACGCATTCACTTGTCCATCCATCCATCCATTTTTTATTTATCCATCTATCATTCTGACTCCATTATCTATCTTCCTGTGTTTCTATCTATCCATCATCTATCTACTTATCCATCCACCCATCCATCTTCCTATCTCTCCATCCTCTCTCTCTACTTTCTTACCTGTCCATCTATCACATAGTTATATCTCTATCCATCCATCCCTCTATCTTCCTACCTATCTGTCCATTATTTATCTTCCTATTTTTCTATCCATCTATTATCTATTGGTCTTTCTATCATCTATCTATCTATCTATCTATCTATCTATCTATCTATCTATCTGTCTACCTATCTACCTGTCTATCTATCCATCTATTATCTCATCATCTATCACCATTATTAAGCCTTGCCATATGTAAGGCACTATGACAGGTACTGCATTGTGTTTTAGTCCTGCCAATTTGGCACAGACAGTGAGGGACAGTAGATGATCAGGTGTCAAATTGAGTGTGTCTCTTAAGATTGTCCTGTAGGGAGCATTACAAATGCAGATTCCCTGACCCCATCCCCGAGATTCTAATTCAGAAAGGGGATGAGGCTCAGGGTATCTGCTTTTCCAAGTTCCCTGGGGGCATCTGGTATATGTGACCCTCAATCTAACGCTGAAAAACAGCTGTCTGGACAGTGTTTTTCAGAGAAGGAGAGGATCAGTGAGACCTGAGATGGTCAGGGAAGAGGATGTGGGTCAAGACCAGCCACTCCGACATCCCCTGAGAGGGCCTAGGGAACTCTGGGAAAAGTGGCATGGCAGGAAGAGAATGATACAGGGGTGGGAAGCCTGGGCAAGGCCCAGCATCTTTCCATGATAATGAAAGACATGCCCATGAGGGGGCAGAAGGTGTTTTGTAGGAAGCAAGATGTCAGGAAAAGGCCATAGTTCACTTTTTCCCATTAATAATAATGCCACAATAGCAACAAGAACAGTGTCACCAACTGCTTCAGTGGAAGTAGGTAATGGCCAGTATTCACTCCTAGGGGCTACACGTACTTTCCAGGGTTAAGAGGGAGGTGTTATTTGATACTTGATCCAGGACTAAAGAAACCAGGAAAACCCAAGTGCAATTAGGATTGGGGTGGATATGAGAGTGGTTGGGAACCCTGGAGGTCTTGGTTTGAGTGAGGACTGAGAGATGGTCATTATCATCATTAACATTATCTGCTGCATGATTTCTGGGCAATGCTTCATTCATCCCCAAGACTGTACAGAAGGGAAGCCAAAACAGTAAGCCATCCACTTACCTGTCCAGACAGTAGGAAGTGGAGTGCAAACCTGCTCTTAGGCTGTGTCTGGTCTTGGCTTCTCCCTACAGATGGGGTGCTCTTGAAACACCCCAGAAGGTGCAAATTTGTCTTCTTCTCAGCTTCCCCCCCAGCACATTGCCCTAGTCAATGTAACCTCATGACCACTAGGAGCCAGGTCCTGAGTTCCTTCTCTTGGGGAGGGCCTCAGTCTATTTCCACCTTTTCCTGCGGAGCAGCCCCCAAGCAGAGTGTCTCTGCACCAACCCCTACCCCACCCCACTGGTTGCTCAGCACCTGGGCTTCCACTCCCAGCACGGCCCCTCCTCATCCCGCAGCTCCCAGCCTCCCTCCATCTGCAGCAGAAACCCAGTGCCCTGCCTATGCCTCCCCAGCCTGCCCTTGGGGGGCCCACTTTCTCCCACTCCTTCCTTATTAGTGTGTGTGTGAGAAGAAAAGGAATTTCTCTTGCCATTTATCCTCAGAGCAGCCTCCAAAAGGAGTTGAAGGACATGCTGCAAAGTGTGAAAAAAAAACAAGGCCTGAGCTTGCCAAAAGGGCCCAAATGGTTATTTTAATCATGTGGAACAGCCCCTTTTTGATGGAAAATTTTCTACTCCAACACCTGTGGCCATTAAAGGAACCCTCACTCTTTTATACCCTTGGGTCCCAGGGGTCACCCTCTAGTTGGGGCTGGCTGCCAGCTCAAATAATTATTCCTGCCCTTTCTCTCCACCTTCCTCATCCCTTCCCAGTGCAGCCTGCCTTCCCTCAGGCCTACAGTGGATGCGGGGGAGCAGCTGTGCCTCTCCCCCTCCCCCTTTGCAGTTTCTGGAAGGAATAAACTGGCAAGACCAGAATCCCCTCCCCCAACACTAACTCGTTCTCAGGGCTTGTTGGATCAGGTCTACCTCTGATCCTCTGTTGCCCCTACTCATCTCCTTTCTTCATTCTTCCTTATGCAGACTCACTGCCCACTTGACCCTTGGAGGTTGTTCAGTACCTTCCATTCCCTAAAGTGCTCTGTGTCCCTCTTAACTCAAAGAAAATGAGGGGAGTCCCTAGGGAAATGACACTATCCAAACTTCTTTTGATCCATTGTCTTTCTAAGTGCGTAGTTTTCTTTTTCAGATTACATAATCTGATTTTGGTTTGTAAAAGATTATCCATGTACTTAGAGATACCATATCGCCCTGCTTCCCTCAGGTTCTTTGGTGAATAACAGATCCAGAGAGGTGATGAGATTTACCGACAGTTATGCAGTGCTCAGTGAAGATGGGGAAGGACTGGAAATGGACTGTGCTTGGAAGTCAGACTTGCAAAAGGAGTTGCCTTGACTTTTTCCATTTTGTCACTTGCTCTGCAGTCCCTTTCAGTCTTTCCTCTCCCAGTCATGCCATGGAAACAGCTCTTAAGGTCACCAATGACCTCAATGTCACTGAATCTGATGAACATTTTCTCTCTTCATCTTGACCTCTCAGCAGTATTTAACATTGTTGACATAATCCCCTCCTTCAGTTTGAAGCACTTTCTTCCTTTGCTTCTGTGCTTCCTCATGATCCTTGCTTTCTCTGACCACTTTGGTTACATCTCTGTCTCCTCTGCAGGAAATCCTCCATCTAGTGCTTATAAAGATTGGTGTTCCTCAAGGCTCAAGTCTGGGTTCTCTCCCTACTCCATACTCTCTTCTTTTGCAATCCCATACAGACCCACTGTTTGTACTACCACCCGCATATCTCCAGGCCTGACTTCTTCTTTGTGCTCCATCTGCCTCCTTACTGATATCATTTGGATGTCTCAAAGACACCTCAAACCTAACTTATCAAAATCTGAAACTGTTGTCTTCTCTGGGACTCCCAGGCTGTATAACTCTGCCAGGCACTGTTGAGCAAAGTGGTGTCCTGTTCTTTTCCCCATCTCTGATCCTCTTTGTGCTCCTGAACTCACTGAATAGAACCAATGAAACAGTATTGCAGCCCAGAAATATCAGAGTTATGCCTGTTATGCCTCTTTCCCGCTCTTTCTCACTATATGCAATCCATCATCTGGTCCACCAGCCCTGTGCAACCTACCGTCATTTCCTTAGTAGCCTCTATCCACACTACAATATTAAAACATGAGATACAGAGCAGTTAAAGTTGAAATGGGGCCAAAAGACAAATGTGGACTGACTATTGAAGTGATGACATTCTAGCACATATTCTAGAATCTGGACTATATCTCTACAAGAATACAAATCTTTGAAATTACATCAAGTTAAAAGAGTCAGCATGTAGCAAGTACACCCTGATTTCAGCCATGTAACACAGGCTATGCTTGGTATTGAAGGTGGCATCCAGGTGTGTAAGTAGTTTAACTTTTATGTCCAGGGCTTTGATTTCCTGTAAGACCATTAACCTGTGCAGTATCAATTTAAAAAATTAAAAGCAATACCCAAATCAATGAAAAAAAGTAGGGATTTTCAAATAATTTAAATTCTCCTTGATATTATTCAAATGTAAAACTGATTACCAGCAGGTGGGACTCATAGTACCCAACATAATGTCTAGCACATATAAATGTTTTTGAATAGGTGAATGTGTGCCATCTAAATTACATGAGACTGCATTGTTTCTCTTTTTAAAGAGAGTGCACATGTGTGCATGAGTGGGGGAGGGTTAGAGGGAAAGAGAGAATCTTAAGCTGGCTACACAGTCAGCAAAGAGCCTGATGTGGGGCTCAGTCCCATGACTCTGGGATCATAACCTGAGCCAAAATCAAGAATTGGACCAAGTAAGTCACCAAGGCACCCTGAGACTGCATTCTTTATTCATTTTACAAGTGCTAGAAAATATCAAGCATAATTCAATGACATTTGGAGGAAGAACTGAAGGTGACCCAATCTCTAACGTTCTCCCTGACCCAGACTTCTCACCTCTCTGACAATTTAGTGCTTTCTAGAACAACACCTTTATTCATGACCCAGGAAGGAGCCAGAAAGAAGCCAGGTAGCTATAGATGTGGAGTTTGTGGGAGGAGAGTTGTCTGGCAGTCACTTCTCTGATAACTGGGGCCTCAATAGTAGGATTCCAAGCACTTTTCAGGGTGAGCTTATTAAAGAGCTTCAGGTCCCACACCAAGCAGAAAATGTAACTTTGAGCCCCCCTTGTCTCCATTGTGCAGAAGAGTAAAGCAAGACCCAAGACAGGAGAAGTGGTTTACAAAAAACAGCTATAGAGTTGGTGGCAAAACCAGAATCAGAAGCCAGGTCTCTAGTTCCTTTCTCCAAGGATCCTCTACTATAACAAAATGCCTCAGAGGATGACTTGCCTCATAGGATGACCCAGAAAGGAGCTCTTCCTGTAATTGAAATGAGTCAATTCACCAAAACAATATTGAAGCAGAAGAACAAAGTTGAAGGGCTCATACTTCCTCATTTTACTCCAGACTTATAGTACTCAAAACAGTGTGGTATACTGGAAATAAGGATAAATATATGAGATAGAATTAAATTAAAATAATCCAGAAATAAACTCATACATCTATAGCCAATTGATTTTCAACAAAGGTGCCAAGGCCATTCAATGGGGAAAGGATAGTCCTGGGACAACTGGATATCTACATGTCCAACAATGAAGTTGAAACCCCTCTCCACACCATTTACAATAATTAACTTAAAATGGATCAACAACCTGTATATAAGATCTAAAACTATAAAACTCTTTGAAGAAAAGACAGTGATATATCATCATGAACTTAGATTTGGCAATGTTCTCTTAGATATGATACCAAAAGCAAGAGGAGCAAATGAAAAAAAATAAATAAGTTGGAATCATCAAAATTAGAAACTTATGCATTAAAGTGAAAACACAACTTACAGAATGGTAGAAAATATTTGCAAATCATAAATCTGATAAACATCTAGGATCCAGAATATATAGACAACCCTTCCATCCCAACAACAAAAAGACAAAAACCTCAATTTAAAAATGGGAAGAAGTCTTGAATAGACTTTTCTCTAAACAAGTTATACAAATGGCCAACAAGTACACAAAAAGATGCTTTATATCATTAGCACTTAGGGAAATACAAGTCAAAACCACAGTGAGATACCACTTCACCTCCACTAGGATGGCTATAATGAAAAATAAAGACTCTGAAAATAACAAGTGTTGGAGAATATGTGGAGAAATTGTATCTATTGGACATTGCTGGCAGAAATGTTAAATGGTTCAGCTGCCATGGGAGATAGAATGTAGTTCTTTAAAAAATTAAATATGGGATTACCATATGATCCAAAAATTCCACTTCTAGGTATATACCCAAAATCATAGAAAACATGTATGCAAACAAATACTTTTACATGAATGTTTGTAGTAACACTATTCACAATGGCTAGAGGGTAGGAACAACTCAAATGTCCATCAACAGACAAATGAATAAACAAGATGTGGTATATCCATATAATATTCTTTTCAGTCATAAAAAAGAATCCAGTACTGATGCATGCTACAATGTGGCTGAACCTTACGCTAGGTGAAACAAATCAGGTACAAAAGATACCATATTGTATGATTTCATTTAAATGAAATATCCAGAACAGGTAATTTTATATAGAGAGAAGACAGGTGTGTGATTGCCAGGGGCTTAGGCAAGGAGGGAATGGGGATTGACTTCCTAAGGGCTGTGAAGTTTTCTTTTAGGATGATGAAAATGTTTTGGAATTTGATAGTGGTGATTGTTGAGGCTGCATAATATTTGAATGGACTAAATGTTACTGCATATATACCTTACAATTGTTAGTTTTATTGTATGTGAATTTCTCCTAAATGGGAAAAAATAGTTGATTTACTCAGAAAGTAATTAAGAAAGAAAAATCTTTAAGCCTACTGTATGCTTCTTATAAACTTTTCACATTTTAGCCAGAGTGAGTGTGTGTGTGTGTGTGGGGGGAACCCCACATGCATTTTTTGGAGCATGC
The DNA here is from genome assembly GCF_003009895.1 of Hyaena hyaena. Taxonomy (NCBI): domain Eukaryota; kingdom Metazoa; phylum Chordata; class Mammalia; order Carnivora; family Hyaenidae; genus Hyaena; species Hyaena hyaena. Next base: position 291,842 of record NW_024081464.1, on the reverse strand, counting down.
AGAGTTGTGAAACACATGTACTGAATAATCTGAAACTATGAACTGATTGAGCCCAAGAGGCCAATCTAGCTAGCAGCCTGAAAATTTCCCTCTAACCAGATGTGTCCCTGCTTCCAAGCAGCATTGTCCCTATCCATTGCACTACATTCATCTTCCCTCTTCTATAAAAGTTTCAACCACTGGATGGTACTCAGGGATATGAAGCAAGCTGGGATGAAAAAAGAGGGATGCTTTAGGAAACTGAGCTTCCACAGGCAGCAGGTTGGCCGTGATTGGAATGGTAGTTCTTGTGAACTGACTGAGGACCAGGTGGAAGTCCAGAGAGGCTGAAGCATTTGATAGAAGAGGCCCTTAGAATCAAAGCCCAGTCTGATGTAAAGACCGTCACTACCCAGGTCCCTTAACAGAGCTCAGGAATCAGTAGTAGAGATATCTGTGATATGGTGTTACAAAGCGGCCACTGACGGACCAGGCTGGTAGATTGTAAAGGGAAGAATTGGGGCCTGACATGAGCTGAGTGATTCAGGACAGGACAGTTAATGGAAAAAGAATGGGAGGTTGGACCTGAAAGAAAACATCACAGATGGGCCTGTGAAAGTCATGCCCAGGCATCTAGCCAGCTCTGGGTAAACATGGCTGATGCTCCCTCATCCTTAACCACTATCCAGTTAACCACTATGTTTATTGGATTATTCTTCTGTCCTGGCTCTCACGGGTGACCCCTTGGGTATGTCCCTTCTATGGCTTCTAAGAGCACTGTGTGTGCCTTTAGGGCCCATCTGCATTCTACTATAGATAGTTATGTGCATAACTAAACCCTTACTGACTCTAAGTCCCTTTTGGCCAGGATGAGTCTGATTACTCTTTGTTTTCCCCCATAAAGCCTAATATGGTGCTCTATTCTGAGAGGGTGTTCATGAGGTGTCTATTGTATGGATGACTATAGGGGAGAGGTTTTATCTGCCAAAAAGCTTTCACTGGGAGAAACACAATATGAACCTCATATGGCTCTAATGGGGTATCAAACACAGAAGCCTTAGGAATGGCATATGATCTAGGCTGCTCCAATTCTAATTGTTTACTCCAGTCTCCATAGTGATTGGTCCAGATGTGGTCATGTGACCTGAGCAGACCGAGTCAGAATCCTTCCGGGAGATTTGACACATGGACTCCAAAAAAACTTTTGGATCATGAGCTGTGGGCTCATGAGGACATGAGGACATCCAGAGGTTCCCATAGCATATTTATTATCATGTTGAGAGTCCTTTGTAAGAATCAAGATAACTGTATGAGGCAAGAAAAGGCTGGATATGGAGAGAGAGACAAACAGAGCTTGATGGTGTTTGACATTTCAAATTTCCTGAAATAATTATAGCTTTGTATTGGTATTTGAAAATGTATCTTTGGGGCGCCTGGGTGGCTTAGTCGGTTAAGCGTCTGACTTTCGCTTAGGTCATGATCTCGTGGTTCGTGGGTTCGAGCCCCGCGTCGGGCTCTGTGCTGACTGCCAGCTCAGAGCCTGGAGCCTGTTTCAGTCTGTGACTCCCTCTCTCTCTGACCCTCCCCTGCTCACGCTGTCTCTCTCTCTCCTAGAAATAAATAAAACATAAAAAAAAATTAAAAAAAAAAAAAGAAAATGTATCTTTGATTCTACATAACCAGTTCTCTAACCACTTTTTGGATAGTAAAGCATATGTGGTCAGGGGCTACATATTTTCAATCTAATGAAAGAAATTCAATAGATATTTATTAGGTGTCAACTACATGCCAAAGCTGAGTTAGCCAATAAGAAAGAGAGAAAACACAGTGTTGACTGAGAAGATTATGGAGAAGAAGACAATGTGATCATTATAACACCCATTTAAAGGGAGAGTAGATACTTCCAAGAGTTGTAGAAATGGAGGAAGGAGTGATGAATTCTTCCTGGGGAAGGAATGAGGGATAGCAACAAGGGAAATACGGCTTTTAAGGATGTGGTCATCACCACGGGGATGAAGGCATTCCATGCCGTGGAGTACCATGGCCACAGGTCTGGAGTCTCAAGTGGTATCCTCTGGTTTCCATTTGGGATTTGTGGCGAGGAGGTGGGAAAAAGTTGGAGAGGTAAGTGGGGGATGAATGCTTTGGAGTTTGGACTCGGACAATAAGGAGGTCCTGAAAGGACCTGAGGTGATCAGAATGGCATTCTGGAAAGATCACTCAGGCAGCACCATGAAAGATAGACTGGGCAAGGGGTAGGTTGTGGCTGAAGACCACCTGGGGATGATAGAAACAGCCCAGATGAGACACAGTGGTGGCCTATCCCAGGGCAATAGCTGTGGGGATATCGAGGGAGAGTTTGGATGTAAAATGGAGAAAGAATGTGGCAAAGGTTTGGATGTAAGACTCAAAGTTGTTGAGGATGGCTTATAAGCCTTTGGCTTAGTGACTCGGAGAATATGGTCAGGATATTTTGGAGGGTGCAGGAATGGGGCAGGGGGTAGGAAGAAGCCAGGCTGACGTTTCTGACTGGGCCGCAATGCACCTGGATTCTCTGGGTGCATATGTAGAGAATGAGGGGGTGGGTTAATCACAGGAGTGTGGTTGATCCAGACAGACAGTGGGCTCAGCAGGGAAGCCCCTGTCTTAAAGTAGCCCCAAGAGTCATATTTTTAGGGAAGCAAACCATCCAGGGACAAGGAGGAATGACCAGACCCTTGTGCATATGCCCTGGGGTTGCATATGACCTTTCCAAACCCACGGGTACTTTTTCAGTGGGCTCATAGGTGTCCAGCTGCCGGCACAGGCAGGGATGCTGATCCTGGGTGCACTTTCAGGGATTGAGGAGGCTCTGACAGTCCCATTGTCTTATCCACTTTTTCTCTCCAATTAAGAAACAAACTATAGATCATTTCAAATGTGCAAGACAAGGCAATGTATTTATATATCCTAAAGGGATTCTATTTCTTGAGATCTAAAAAAGATTATGAACTCTTCAATTACACCTTGTTCACCAAGTGTCCTGTTTTCCTTCAAAACTGAACACCGGCAGCCTGGTTAATTCAACATGCTTCATTCAGCTGACAGCTGAAGATGGGCTGGCCATGCTGGCAGCTTCTTGCCTCAATTGAGTTAAATTCCTGAGACCTAACCCTCTTTATCACTAGTACTGGCACTTTCATTTTTGTTTTCCACTTAGTTACATAACACGATGAAGGAAAATACGCTAACATAATGCAAATAATTGTGGTAATGTGTGCTGTTAAACAAACAAAGATGGCGATATGGCCAATAGCAATCTGTTTGTAGCCAGGCAGCACCACCATGCGAAACTCTAAGTTCTTTCAAGAAATGCCGCACAAAGGTCCGAGATAGGCAGATAAAAAGGAGTTCCTAAGTATCTGTGTATGAAAGCATGGGGTATATGAATGTCAAATATGTAAATTGAGGACTACTTAATTTTAATTTATAGATTTATCTTTTTACAGATTTATTTTTGTAAAAATTTTCTTCTATTTCATTACTATATATATAGTATATGTATTCTATATATATTCTATATATATTCTATTTCATAACTATATATATAGTATAATATTCTTCTATTTCATTATTATATATATTATATATATATATTATATATATATTATATATATATGTAATATATATTATATATATATTATATATATATGTAATATATATTATATATATAAGTGTCCTGTTTTCCTTTTCTATATATATATATATATATAGACCCACACAAATGCCTTCTTCGGCCTGAATCCCAGAAATGCAGGGCCCTCCTGTCGGTCTCAACACAGAAGCTGGAGAAACTGACTAGTCCAAGTAAATGATCAGGTTCTCCCCCAGTCACCAGGGTAAAGCTCCATGGGGCAAAAGCCCCCTTGTGCGCTCAGAATTTCCGGTGACCCTTTAGTGACACAGCCAAAGATCACCACACATCTGAAGAAAGTCTCCAAGATCAAAAATAGAGACCAAGACAGATAGAGACAAAGAAGCTTAAAGTAAACAATGTGAGGAGAAGAAAACTTAACAAAATAATTATAATTAATATATTTTAGATGATAAGATGTTGCCTTAATGAAGTAGGACTAGAAGCTATGAAAAAACAACAATCAGAAAACAAGAAAGATCTCTTAGAAATTAAAATACAGAAGAGAAAAAAAGGATTTTATAGGAGGGTAGGAAGATAAAGGTGAAAAAAATCTTCCTGAAGGTAGAACAAAAAGAGAAAGAAATAGATGGAAATAGGAAATAAACGATAAGGCATTTAGACTATCAATTTAGGATATCCAATATCCAATTAATAGAAGTTCTAGAAAGAAGGGGTAGAGAACATGGGAAAGGGGAGTAAATAGCCAAGCAATAATAGGTGAACTTTTTTCAGAATTAAAGGAAGTGAGTTCCAGATTAACAGTCTATTGATTGATTACCTGAGACAATGAATGAAAAGAAACATTAAGAAATATCATAAAATTTTCCCACAACAGGTATAAAGAGAATTTCCTAAGAGCTTCCAGCAAACAAACCAAGACAAGCTTCATTACAAAGTGTCAGAAAGAGGAATGCATGTCTTAAGAAGTCTGACAAGGGAGCCATCCTTTTACAGTACTATGAAAGAAATGATTTCCCAACTAGAATTCAATACCTTACCAAATTTTTAAAAATGTACCTTTTCTGAGGAAGGTACTGAAGGAGGTGCTCCAGCAAGACTAAGGAGTACCTTAAGAAAGCAGAAGGAACAGGATCTAGGAAACAGGGTCACAGCAATGTCTTTACTGTCAGAATAGTGACTGATCGTGATTTTACTCAAATATAATCATAATATATAATTGCTGAAGGATGAGAGAGAGAAGTCAAAGGGAGAGCAGTGTACAGTTGCTGAGTTCTCCTTTGTCATATTAAAAGGCCGTTAGATGAAGTCTAAACCTGAGAAATAAAAACAGCAGCATAAACCCGTTATTCAGAAATAAAGTGGCAAATGCCAGAAGCAGCACGAGGCGTTGACAGTGGTTTGTGGCGAGCAGAATCGGACACAGGGACAGGATGGGGAGGCAGACTGCCGGAAACCAGCTTTGTTGTTAAACTTTTTCTTGTTACTGAGTCACTTAAAATATAAGAACTCTGTATTACTTGATAAAATTAAAAAAAAAAATCTGAGACTCAGCGGAGCAAATACACCCGTGCACACGGAACGGTCAAGCAACACAGTCCCACCACAGAGAGAATCGTGGGCCGCTTTCCGTGTCCACCTCTCCCTCGGGTTTTCCTCTCGCGGCCGCGGCCTCAGGTCCAAGGCTGGTGAACCGCACGTTTTGCTCCGGTGTTGCAGGCTGTTGCGAACCTGGGGGGGGGGGGGGGGGGGGGGGGGGGGGGGGNGCTTTCCGTGTCCACCTCTCCCTCGGGTTTTCCTCTCGCGGCCGCGGCCTCAGGTCCAAGGCTGGTGAACCGCACGTTTTGCTCCGGTGTTGCAGGGGGGGGGGGGGGGGGGGGGGGGGGGGGGGGGGGGGGGGGGGGGGGGGGCAGGGAAACTTGAACCCACGAACTTGGCAGAGGCCGAGACGGTCTCCCCGATTTACCAGGCCCAGGTGCTCCGTGATCCCGGAGCCCCCTCCGCGTGCCCTCCCCGCCGGCGCCGCACTCTGCCCTCCCCGCGGGACCGCCCGGCACGTCCCCGCCTCCCGCCCCCCTCCCTCCCCGCGCCCGCGGCGCCCTCCAGGGTTCAGCCCTGCAGGCCGCCCTCCCCGCCGCCGCCTGTGGCCGCTGGAATCCCTGTCGCCCCGGGACTCAGCTGACAGCGGACAGACAATGGTATTTCCCATCAGCCTGGGTATCAGGAGCCGGCCTTATCCAGCGGTGTTTTTCTATTAGTCTAACACCCCATTGTCCACCCCTTATCACTGAAATGTTGATGTCATGCCTGGCTTGGAAGTGGTTTCTGCATCTCGGCTCTGGGATTGCTTCGCTTTAATTGGGGGGGGTGGGGAAGGGGAGGGGGGGAGGAGCTCATTTATCAGAATTCTCACGAGAATTCACCCCTTTCCTCCTTCCGATGCGGGCCGCGGAGGGCGCCACGGTGGGGTGGGTTCCCAGCCACAATTCCTGGCCTTTCACTCTGTCCCTGCATCTCGACCCCGCTGGCCTCCCTCAAAGCCGAAATGCCTAGAAGGGTGGCCACTTTTTGACCCTCTGTGCTTTGGACTCTGGGCTCTGGGTGGGGTGGGGCCATGGCTCTTGCTTCTCTGAATCTACTGCAAGCCCTAAAGGCCCCCGCTGAGCCTGTTCTTAGTAGGATCTCCACAAATATGTGCAGGATTAGACCAACGTGCAGACAGCTGGGAAGGTTCAGTCTGAAAGCAGATGGAAAATTCAAGACCCGGCTTCATCCACACTACATCTCCCCATCTCCCCTCATCCCGAACAACTGCCTCCCCAATTGTGGGAACTCCTGAGGAGAGTCTTAAAAATGCTGTCCCTACTGTGCTCAGTCCTTTTTTTATTAAAACAAGTTTTTAATGGTTTTTATTTATTTCTGAGAGAGAGAGAGAGCATGAGCAGGGGAGGGTCAGAGAGAGAGGGAGACACAGAATCTGAAGCAGGCTCCAGGCTCTGAGCTGGCTGTCAGCATAGAGCCCGACCGCAGGGCTTGAACCCACGAACTACAAGATCATGAACTGAGCCAAAGCCAGACGCTTAACCGACTGAGCCACCCAGGTGCCCCTGTGCTCAGTTCTTCTCTGATTCTCTTTGTTCATAGTGGGGGCCCAAGCACAGGAGACTGTGTGTATGTGTGTGTGTGTGTGTGTGAGCACATTCATGTGCTTGGTTGTTGTAATACCCCTCAGAGAATCTGGTTCAGAGGAAAGTGGTGAGCTCGCGGATGGGGTGGGTCCTGCTGCTGTTTGCTTGGGCAAATTACTTACCCTGTCCAAGACTCAGTTTCCTCATCCATTAAGCCGGCACAATAGGATTGCAGCTCAAGGGATTGTCCTGAGGCCAGGATTGAAATAATTGAAATAAGGTGCTTAGCTGGGTGTCTGGCACATAGTAGGCCCACATTAAATGGTGGCTGTTATTAATGCAGCTATATGTGGGCTTTGCACAAAGCCTGGTGTGGGGAGCTGGTGAGTGGGGCAAAGGAGAGGAGCTAGTGGGGGTGAGAGGTAGTTCCCCTGGCCCCCTCCTTGGAGCACTGGGGCAGAGAGGAGCAGGCGGGCTCCCGCAGGCTAGGCCAGCCAGTGTGGCGCTGCCAGAGGTCAAATGAGCCCACAGGGTCTCAAGTTCTTGCCTGAACTTTAAGCAGAAAAGAAATGTAGGCTGTAATCATTTGGAGAATTCTGTCCTCTATGGAGCCAACATTTATATATAAGGCGTCTGTTTTGAAGCGTTCCTGAGAAAACTGAATTTGGAATATGGTTGGCAAGCTTCATTTGAAAGCAGATTTTACCCATGCAAAGTGGCCTCAACACATTAACCTAACTGAACACACCCACAAACCTTGCAAACAGGCACTGCTCTCTGAAAGAGCTGGGGGCTCAAGGCCTGCACCATGACACCCAGAACATAGCAGAGAGGCTACGGAGAGTCTAGTCTCCTCACCAAGGCTCATGGAATTGCTGCTTAACACAACTGTTGAAAGCCTTCCCATCCATCCACCGCCCTCCCCCAGGCTGCTACCCTAAAGGTCAGGCGTCCAAGAGGGAATACTTTCCCTCTAACACATATTCCTGGGATGAAAAGAAAATAGGGATGAGGGACTGTCTACTTTGTCGCTATGTTTACTGTGTGATCTTCACTCATAAAAGGCTTGCTGGATTCTCACATGCACCACCATCTTTGGGGACCTTAGCCCAGAGACCAAGACGAAGACGACCAGAAGTTCAGGAGAAGAGTATTATTCCTTGACTGCAATTCCAGGCTATATGATCTCCACCTCCTCTTTCCTGACAGGCCTCACTTTCGGTAGTTCCAAATGTTGAAGGCTGAGGATGACGGGGGGGGGGGGGGGGGGGGGCAGGAATAATGGCCTGTGGGGATGGGAAATGGAATTTTCAAGGGCAGCTTTGAGCAAAGTAAATTCTCTCACCCCAGAGGATTTGAGGGGCTCCTATACATCTTAAATCTGTCTTCTAGGGATTGGGTAAAATTTCACCAAATTCCATGTATCCCATTTTAAGGTGCAATATTTCCATGTGGGCCAATGCACAATGTCATGAACACCTTAGTGTGAAGGAGTAACTTACATGCTGTCTTCTAAGAATGCAGATGCCAACTAAAAATACTGAGAGAGAGGTTACAAGAGGAAAGGGGGTACAGAAACAGAATCCATCCACTTGACAGTTCTTCTAGACCTATCACTTTTAAAAAAAAGTTTATATATTTATTTTGAGAGAGAAAACGACTGAGGGAAGGGCAGAGAGAGAGAGGGCAAGAATCCCAAGCAGGCTCCATGCTATCGCCGCAGGGCTTGAACCCATGAACTGTGAGATGGTGACCTGAGTCAAAATCAAGGGACATTTAATCCACTGAACCACTGGGCACCCCCACTTTTTTTTTAATGGGTGGTTTCCTATTTGGTACATGTATTCCTTTGGTTCAAGGCAGCATTTTCTGGGTATGCCTGTGCTCAGTCCTGCACTTGGGCTCCTTAAGCTTTGATGATTTTAGTGTGTGGTTTTCAGGAAGTTAGAGGGTCTAGTTAGGTTTCTTTGAAAATTCTTACATACATTAAAGTGCTCCCTCCCCCTCTCAGATAAACAATTTAGTTTAGAGAGTTATCAGGGCTTTACAAATAGTGTCTTAGCATACAATGTCTGGTTCATCCCCTTTCTCCTTTCTCCTTTCTGCTTGTCCTTCACCTTTCTCCTTTCTCTTTGAGATCTGTGGCTTTGCAAGTGAAATCACAATCCACCCAAGGAGTCTGTGGCCACGATGAGGAAATGACGTATTCTTCTTTGATCCCGCACCCCATCCCTGATTTGTATCTTTCACAGAACTTTTAATAGCACTTATTATGCTTTGTCACTATTGTTTGTTCTTTTCTTGTCTCCCCTTTCAGATCGCAAGCCCCCTCGGGGCAGGGACAGGTCACCCAAATTTCTACTGTGTCCCCAGGTCTCAGCACGGGGCTGGCCCGTGGAAGGTGTTCAGTAAATGCGAGCTGGATGAATGCATGAGCTGATGCAAACCGGGGTGCTGTGCAGAGACCAACGGTCCTGGGGAGAAAGGACTGTGTCCGGAGTTCCTAAGGCGGGTTTCACAGGGGAGAAGGAGCGGGTGTGAACTCAAGCAGGGAGGGTTTGTAGGCAAGGTTGCAGCCTCCTAGACCTGGAGCCAGAAGAGATGTTGGAGACAGGACCATCCCGAAGCCACTTTCAGGGAAGGAGAGGAAAAAGGCCCTTTAACCGAGCACCCACTTTGTCCCAGCCTAACGTGCTGTGTCTCAGTTCTTTTAGCGAATGCGAGTGGAGGAAGCTTAGGTTTGTAATAACCCACCCTCCAGAGCCCCCATTTTTTCCGCAGATGAGACAGACACTCAGAGTGGTTAAGAACTTTCCAGAGAGTGTGAGGTTTGCCCTCGGCCCTGAGCAAACGACAGCTCAGAGCTGATACCCCAAGGCCCCAGGCGGCTGTGACAGCTTTGGTCCGCTGTCTTGGTGTCTTAATACTGCCTTCCTTCTCTTTCTGCTAGCGTTTCCTCCGTGCTTCCGCACCATCTTCCTCATGTCCCTCCGGGGCTCCTCCCTGGCTCCGGGGGTCTGCTGCCTGTGGCCGGCCTCCCCTTTATCTTGTCTCCCCGTTTCCACTGCTATCAGCCATTATCTGGCGCGATCCCACCCTGGCCGGGCAGGGCAGGAAGCCGGGCTGTGACTCTCCTCTCTTTACTCTCCATCCTCTTCCTTCTCCAGAGACAAAAGCAAAAACAGCCTGTTCACAGATCTGCCGTTTCCCTTGGCTCCTTGACTCTCGTTTCCCACTCTCATTTTTTTACAGGCTCCCCATTGGCACCTCAGTTAGTGCTCAGGATCCTCTGGCCCCTAGGCCTCGAGGCCCACGACTGTCACTTCCTCTGTCGGGAGGCCAGCCCTCGCAGACTCAAGTCTGTCCCCTCCGCAAAGCCCCCTGCTCCCTCTTATCCTTGTAGACATCAGCCCTGTCCCGAGCGGTCGTCTGGCTGTCTGCACCAAGGATGGGGCGGACAGTGCTCTGGCCTGGCTCATTAGTAGGCTGCCTGTGGCTCTGATTATGGCCAGGGGAGGGGTTGTTTTTTGGTCAAAGAGCATCATGCATCCATTTATTATGTCCCCATTCACTCAGACATTTACTGTGCACTTCCTACGCCGCTGCTGGAGACCCAGAGATGAGCAGAATACGACCTCTGCCCCCAAACAGCGTGTAATTTGTGGGGAGTGGGGAGGTCACCGGACTGAGTTAAAGTGCTGTATCTAATACATGGTAGCAATTGCTAAGTGCGACAGAGCACGCTGAGAGATCAGAGGAGGGAGAGGTGGATGCGAATGAGGAGAGCTGATGTTTAGCAGCACCAGCTGTGCTAAGCACTGGTAGAGCCGCCTCATTTCCTCCTCCTGGCAAACCCATGCGGAAGGTGTGGTTACCATCCTCAACTTGCCGACAAGAGGCTGAGGCTCAGGGAGGTTAAGTAATGAGTCCCAACACCTGAAGGCTCGAGCCCCATTTTCCTTGAGGGCCCAGTTCAAATGCCACTTTCTTAAAAGCTTCATCCCCATCTCTCAAGCCCCTTTTTCTGAAGAACATGCTGGATGGGAGAGTGAGCTCTGGAGACGTCCGTGGCTTGAGATAATTGCATTGAGTCTCAGTTTTCCTCGTCTATAAAAGGGGATCATAACAGTACCTTCTAGGTTTGTTGTGGGTTTTTTAAAGGGACAGTGCATACAATGTGCTTAGTGACTGGCACAGAGTGTATACTAGATAAATATCAGCCATGATTATTCTGGTAATTATTATTACCCCTACAGAAAAGTTATCAGGAGGAGATTCTTCGCAGGAGAGTGATTTGAGAAAGCGTGTTGTCAGAGTTGATATACATTTTGCATCTATTTTCCAAAGGCCGTGTAACACTTGCATCTTGCCCAGGATTGTCCTCTCGGGCAAGAGGACCCACACTGGACACAAGCCAGAGTCTGTGTTCCCATTTTCGTCTCAAGTTTACCATAAGTCTCCCCAGTGATCACAAAAACCCTGCTCGTTTCAAAGTCATCTGGGTCCCTAATAGTGTGAGTCCCTTCTCTTGTGATTATTGACCTTCATTTTGTCCATTCTTTAAAATATTGTGGTAAAGTTGACATAACCTATTTTAGTTATTTTTCCCCATACAGTTCAGTGGCCTTAGATACATCCACATGATGCTCCCACCATCACCACTGTTCATCTCTGGAACTTCTTCATCAGCACAACGTGAAACTCTGTCCCCATTGAACACTAACTCCTCACTCCCCCTTTCACAGAGTCCCTGGCAATGCCCATGCTGCTTTCTGCCTCTGTGAATTTGACTTCTCTAAATACCTAGAGAATCATATAGGATTGGTGCTTTTGTGACTGGCTATGTCACTTAGCATAAACTTCCTCAGGGTTCATTCATATTGTAGCCTGTGTCAGAATATCCTTCCCTTTTAGGGCCAAATAGTATTCCACTGTATGAGGAGACCACACTTTGTTTCTCCAAGTGTCTGTTCATAGACACCTGGGTTGTTTCTGCCTTTTGGCTGCTGTGACGGATGCTGCTGTGAACGTGGTGTACAAATATCCATCCAAATCTCTACTTTCCATCCTTTCACGCATATATCTAGAAGTAGAATTTCTGGATCAAGTGGTAATCTGATGTTTAATCTTTTGAGGAACCATCACGCTGATTTCCATAGTGGTTGTGCAATTTTACACTCTACCAGCAATGCACAGGGTTCCTGTGTATTCACAGCCTTGCCAGGTGCCTCAAAAGACAGCTTATTGTTTAAAGGGGGTCGGGTGCAAATCTAAATTGTTGGGAAGTTCTTTTATCTGGAGTTCAAATACTTTCGTATCCTTTGCAATTGGCCTGGCCTGGCCCTGAATCAGCCCGTCTAAATCTGTTCCTTCTTTCCCTGGGTATTTCCTTTCAGCAGCCTGGGTCAGCCGCTGCCCAAGCCATCAGCATACTCCCTGTGCATCCTGCTGGCCCCTGCCTTATTCTGAAGGATGCCAACCGTGGGGTTTCCTCACTGATTGCTCATGAGGCGCCTCCTGCCCTGAGTGGGCGCAGATGCCGACAGGACAGGGGGACTTCACTCCCTTTCTCAAGGAGGGTGAGTTATTGGAGGGAATGCTGGCTCCCTGAGGAGTTAAATCATCCCTTGACTCAGACAAGAGCCCTTTGCCCCACAGGAGAGCATTACTCATCCCGGCACCCGCGGGACCAGGCTCTATGTCAGGGGGAAGTTGGGCTCCTATTCCTCTCGCTCAGAAACTCATAAATCATCCTTATTAGAATTTCAGTTCTTCAGATAGACAAGGAACAGCTGGCCAAGCCAGGTTTCCCAAGTGCCCCAACTGTTTGTTCTAGAGGGTAATAGGGGGTGCATCAGAGGACCAGGGAATCCCAGACACCAGGATTCTTTTTGGACTTTCCTTGAGGCCAGATGACTTTCCCACTGCTGGTCCATGTGAGAGAGAAGGACTTCAGGTCCAGCAACCCCCAGGACTTGAGTGGCCATGGAGGGGGGTCATTGAAAGCCCAAGTGTTCTGTATGTGGCAGCCACCTTGCCCCCAAGCCAGCACTTGGGCATGGCCAGCCTGCCCTGAAGTAACATGGTTCTCTCGGTGCCTCAACTTCCTCATCTATAAAATGGAAGAAAGACTGGACAATCTCTTTGTCTCCTTTCAGCTCTAACTTCTACGAAACCGGCCATCCAAGAGTTCCCTGTGGGTTGGCCACAAGTCACAATCAGCTGGTGCAGAGGTTTGTTTGGCTGTTTTGATGGGAGTGGAGGGTTGGAGTGACCATGATGGAAGGTCTATAAACTATGAAGATAGCACCAGATGAATGAACGGCCAGTTTATTTTTTTATTTTTTTAATATTTTTATTTATTTCTAGGGGAGAGAGAGAGAGAAAGACAGGATGAGCAGAGGAGGGTCAGAGAAAGAGGGAGACACAGACTCTGAAATAGGCTCCAGGCTCTGAGCTGGCAGTCAGCACAGAGCCCGATGCGGGGCTCGAACCCACGAACCGTGAGATCATGACCTAAGCGAAAGTCGGACGCTTAACCAACTAAGCCACCCAGGCGCCCCATGAACGGCCACTTTAAAGAATCAACCTGATGTGTTTCCTTAGAGAGGCACAGCTGGATTCACAGGCAGATAATGGTGCGAGTGTATAGTGTGCCTGTCTAGTACGTCTATTTTAAGGCTCTGGAATTCCTAACAGGAGATATAGCTTAGCATTGACATCATTGCCAGCTGGAATGTTGAGAACAATACTGCCCCCAGCACACCTTTGGATGTATGGGGCGGGCTAGCTGGGTGGTTACAAGGGGTACTAAGGAGTCCCAGATTATAGTCTTGAGCATGGTTGCAGGCTGATCTCACCACAGATTCTGGTTGGCTGTTCTCCAAAATGTGAGCTGTAGGCCCCCACATCTCCTCAGGGATTGAAATAGCACAAATCATTGCCACCATCAGTAAATAAGGTCTGTCAATGGGTCTAGGAATGTGAGCAGATGGAGGGGAAAAAGTAGTGGATTAAGACCAGAGCACTCGAGTGCTTACCCACTAATCAGCTGGGTGACTTGACAAACACTGGAGAAGGGGAGTGTTCTCTACCCAGCCTCTTCCTAACCCCCAACCCTGACCCTGCATGACATCCAGCAGCATCTGATGCCCCAAATATTTCACTTATACTTAACTTTGTCTGAGTTGGATTTTGGTTACTTGCAGCTAAAAGAGTGGCAAAACAGAAGACCACGTCACCTCTAGCACCCCATTGACTCATTTTTTCCATTAAAATAAATGTACCGAAATAGGTGACTGCTGAAGTTTTCTCAGCTCTGTGATTCTACTTTTGCCTATGACAAGTGAGAAAACATGGTCCAGCTCACTTAGAGAGCTTACAATTCAAATTGAAAACATAAAAAATAAAATAATTTAAAAATTGAGAAAAAAGAGCACCTGGGTGTTTCAGTCCATTAAGCTTCCAACTTTGGCTCAAGTCATGATCTCATGGTTCATTAGTTCTAGACCCACATTGGACTCTCTGCTATCAGCACAGGGCCTGCTTCAGTTCCTCGGTCTCCCTTTCTCTCTGCCCCTCTCCTGTGTGTGCTCTCTCTCTCTCAAAAATAAAAATAAAAATACTAGGGGTGCCTGGGTGGCTCAGTCGGTTAAGTATCTGACTTCAGCTCAGGTCATGATCTCAGTTTGTGGGTTCAAGCCCCACATCAGGCTTTGTGCTGATGGCTCAGCCTGTTTCAGATTCTGTGTCTCCCTGTCTCTCTGGCCCTTCCCCACTCATTCTCTGTCTCTCAAAACTGAATAAATGCTAAAAAATTTTTAAAAAAATTTAAAAAATAAAAAACACTAAGAGAATTTGAAAAAAAGAAGAAAAAATAAAACTTACAACAAAACCTAAAAGCCAAGACTTCTCCCTGCACCCCCCTCCCCCAATCTTGATGTTTACTTCTAGGAGAAGGAAGATAAGGAGTTAATGATTGTTGAGTGTTTACCATCTATAGGAACTGTAGACGTATTTTCTCATTTAGTATTCACCATAGCTCTTTGAAGTATGGGTTAGCCCTCCATTTCACAGATAGGGAGGCCAAGGTGCAGTGAGGCCCAAGGCCACAGAATTAGTGAGAACCAGAGACAGGGTTCAGATTCAGATCTGTCTAATTTGGGCACTCTGGCTTATCTTCTTTCCAGGGGTAAGGTTTTTAGTCACAAATGATCCCACCATGATCTTTGTGTTGGTAAGGAGGCACCCCAGTGAATAAGCCTGGTTCTGAAGGCAGGCAATACTGTCACTGAGGCAATACTGTCATTATGTTCCTCATCAGCTATTCTCAAAGGCTGTGCAACTATTGCTTTCCACAAATGCTGTGTTTTATTAGTGTTTGAAACAATTCTTAAGCGACTGAGTTCTTCTTCCACTGGCGTTTGAAAATCCTACCTCTGGTTATCTGATTCTATCACATCTCAAGATCCTGCCTGGACTTGAGCTTCACACTTGGGTGGGATGTGGCAGGGATGAAAACTCTGGGGAGAAAGACAATGCCACCTCTGAGGGGTGTACACTGGACCCTGAGTGTGGCCCTAAGACAGATGGGGAGTGGCCTCAGTCCTAGCAACAGTGATCCCTTGTGGAGGCTCTGTTACACACCAGGAACTTTGTGTAGCTTTAGTAATCATTTTGCAAGATGTTATTGTCCCCACTTCACAAGTGTCAAAATAGAGGCTCAAAGAAGTGAAAAAATTTGCTCTGCTTTTACATGGTTTCAAAGTCCATGCTCATGCTGACACATCACAGATGCACTAGCATGGTGTGGAGTTGCCTGGCGATTCCTGCAGAGGTGAAGATTACCCCTCTCTCAAGACACAGACAGGGCCCAACAACTGGAGCTGACAAGCCATGGGTGGGGTCTATACCATTGGGGGTGGGAGATCTGGAACTTTAGCTAAGGCTCCTCCTCTGACCACTGATTTCTCCGGTGCCTTATCATAGTTTTAACAACCATCTGTCATGTCAACACATCTTAAACATGCTGAAAAAGCCACTACTTTTGGGAAATGTGTTCAGAGAGTACCAGCCCTTCTGTTCTTCAAAATTAAAACCTTAGATCCACCATGATTGTAAAAGGCCTTTAAAATCTCAGTTTCCTCTGAGAGGTGGTTCCAAATGTTCACCCTTGGAACATGGAGACTGAAAGCCTAGTCATCCAATGCCCCTCAGCAGAAGCTCCTGTGGAGCTATCCAAGGTCCTGCAAATTCTTTGACCTGTGCTTTGTGTAATCAACCATCTTTCTACTTGTGTTCTTGACCTTCCCTTTCCTGGCTTTGGACCTCATATACCCTTTCCTGTCTGATTTACATTTACTTGTGTTTATTTTCTAGGTCCTACTGAGCTGAGCTTACCTGACTGTATTCATGATGGCCTTGACTCCCACCCTCCAAGCTAGTCCAGGTCTCACTTTTAACTACCATACCCCTGCTGATAATCAGCTGACCCAACTGTCTAGCACTGCATGTCATATCCCTTACCTCCAACCTCCTCCCATAGCCACCTGGTTTCTTGTGTGGTTATTCTGTGGAGTCTGATTGACTTTCAAGAGACACCCAATTTGTTGATTTTGTCCCATCTTCTTTCTGACCCCATGACTAGCCATTTATGAACTGCTTCCTGGGGTCAGAGCAGTGGGGATATTCTTACTCAATAAGGCACATAACTTGAGGAGACTTGTGTCTCTGTCCCATCATATGCTCACATCTACTCCGTGCATCTCAATCCATATTGATATAATTGATTCTTTAAGGAAAATCAGTTAGAAAATGAGCTTCCATTGAAATGTACCACCTTGCTTTCTCATGAGAACTGGAACTTTGTTGTTCTAGTCTTGGCATTGCCCCTGACCAGCTCTGTGACCTCAGGTAAGCCATTTAAGCCATGCATCTCTTGATGTTTTTTGTTATTCATTTGCTTTTTCATCAAATATTTACTGACCGTGTAGCATGCATTATGTACTAAGCTAGGTGCTGGGGATGCTACAAGGAGAAAGATATAGTTTTGTTTTGTTTTTGTCTTCAAACAACCCACAGTCTAATCTAAGGAAAAGTAATGTGGCGAATTACTACAACAATAGGAACAAAATGCTAAGGGAACACAGAGGCCAGAACTGCACTTGCTGTCTCCTCTGTTTAGAAGGCTTTCCCCTCAAACACTTGTATGACTCACATCCTTATTTCTGCAGTCCTTTGGTCAATGTCATGTTATCAGAGAGGCCTTCCCTGACCACCCTATTTGAAAGAGGAAACCCACCCTTAACCTGGCACCTCCCTATGTCTCTCTTCTGCTTTATTTTTCTCCATAGCATTTATCATCTTCTAGAAGGAAAGTGTACTCTCATCTGTGAAGTGGAAGACTGAGCTAATGATCCCTGTAGCAGGTTGAATGGTGACCTGGAAAAGACATGTCCAGGTCCTAAGCCCCCAGAACCTGTGAATTTCCTCTTTTGGAAAAATGGTCTTTGCAGATGTACTTAAGTTAAGGATCCTGAGATGATGTCATCCTGGATAGTCTGGGTAGACCCTAAATCTAGTGACAAGTGTCCTTATAAGAGGCAGATGACATGAACTAATAGAGGAGAATGCCACAAGAAGACAGAAGCAGAGAATGGAGTGAGATAGGCACAAACCGAGGAACATTTGTAGCCACCAGAAGCTGGAAAAAGCTAGAAAATGTTCTCTTCTAAGAGTCTTCAGAGACAGTATGGCTCTGCAAAAATCTTGACTTCAGACTCCGGCCTTCATTACTGTGAGAGAATACGTTTTTCTGTTGTTTGTCACCAGGTAATAATCATTTGTTAGGACTGTCACAACACAGGAATCCAATGTCTATATTATCTCTACGATCATCTTTAGGATAAACAGCTTGATGCCTAAATAGTTAGGACTGGGAATGCCATTCAACAATACCGACCTTTTTAATGATTCCTGAGCTGTATTTGTGGACATAGACACAACTTGGGAATGACATTGGGTGCTCTTGGCCACTCCACATGAGCTGCATTGAGCAAATATGCATAGCAAGATGTGGTCTCTTGCTGTTTCCAGGAAAAGAGAAAGATGCATGGTCATCTGGCCTAGTGAGGACATGGACTCGCACCACCCTTGCCTACAAACTTAAAAAGGAACACATATTCAATCACAGTATGATTTATATAGAAAAAATGAGAAAAAGCCCAAATTTTTGTAAGCAAGTAGTTATATAAACTATTTGACATTCTTACCTTAGAAACCTTATGTAAAAGTCTATATTTCTAGTATATAAGAATAGTATATTAGAATAGCATATCTCACATATTAGTGAAGTATATTAGAAATAAACTCTACTCGTAAATGTACTCACACATGCATGTAAATTCGTTGAAAAAGGTCTGTAAAGACACATGTTAACCCATAGCATCAGCTACCATTGGGAGGGGACAGAGATGGAGCAGTGTTCAAGAGTTTTCACTTCCTCTGCTTGTGTGAACCTTTTTACAATGATTCAGGCCATTTAAAAAGTTATTTCATTTCAGCAACAAAAGCAAAAGATGGGAAAAAAGATGCATTCAGCTGAGGGTGTGATGTTGATTCCTTGCAGCCTTGCAGCCAGCCCCTGTGACTGGAGTGGGAGGCGGGGCTTGGTGTTCTCTGATGCTTCAGGCTTATAAATTTTGCCTCTCCGGCAAGGTCTTCTTTGGTTCCTGGTCACTGTGATGTGGCCTTGATGTGAAACCTGTGAACTGGCAGAGTCTAGCACCCAGTGTTCTGGACAGAGAAGGCTGTGCTGGCAAACCAGCGAGGCACTTTCCCTCTGTGGTCACTCTTGCAACCTCGGGGAGGTGCTTCCCGGAGGAACCCAGAGCCCACGCCTGCAGCTGACATTCATCCACCCTGTGGATGAGGAACAACCAGTAACAGTCCCACCCCAGCCCACTCGCTTCTGAGGCCACCCGGGTAGGTTTAGAGTGGGAGCCTCTCATCCAACCACGAGGCGTTGGCCGGGGACCCATGGGCTACAGTGGAGGTCCTGAGAGAGAATGGACGCCACTGGGCATGCGCTGCCAGTGTCTTCTCCCTCCACCCCGTTGGTGTGTCGTGCCTCAGGAAGGGAGGCAGCTTTTCACCTTTCTACCCGGTGGGGGCCTGAGGGCTCAGATGGTCCGAGGACCCCAGGACACCTGGAGCATGGAAGGGTTATTGGGAAGGCAGAGAGGCCTCAGGCTGGGGAAAATCCTTAAATTGTGCATTCATTAATATAAATTATCTATTATATTTTGGCACAAAGGATAAAATGAGCTGAGAATACAGCCAGGACAGGCTCTTTGACACCTTTTCAGTGAAAGGAGAAGTCTCATTTGTAACCAATGTACATTGCTGACAAGCCAAATGATACAATACTGAAAAAGATCACATTTTTCTCAGAAAACCTTCCAACTCTTTCCCCCACTCTTTACTTTTGTGTATTGGTACTTTCCTTAGCTAATGGTATATGTTTGGAATAAAAGAATCAGGCCAGAACTGTCACAGGCAAGAGGAGTTTAAAGAGGTAAAGCCTAAGGAAGTTTGAATAAATTAATACTAGTCTATTATGGTTAATAATAATATATCAATAATAACAATAGTTTATAATAATGTATCATAGCGGTTCTTTAACTGCACCAAGTGCATCATATTAATGCAAAATGTTAACAATGGGGAAACTGGGTGGGGGTATATGGAAACTCTCTGTACCTTCTCTACAACTTTGCTGCAAATCTAAATCTATTCTAAACTTTTAATTTCTTTTTTTATTAAAAAAATAAGGCTTGGCCTGGTTTAATGCATGCCCATGCCAAATGAAGATTACAAGTGGTAGTGGGGTAGGTGAGTAGAATTTGAAATTTAAGGGGTTTATGATGAGTTTATTTGAAGTAAGATTTGAGCGCTCAGCCCTAAGCATTCTCCATTGTTGTAGTTGACTCTCATATCAACTGTGTGAAATGTTATTATTCCCGATTTACAGATGGAGAAACCAAGCTCGAAGAGGTTACATGGTTTTCCATCCTCCGCTCCAGTTTGTGCTTCATTTGCTACTGTAATCCAGATAATTTCCCAAATTTGCCACACCTCTTCACGTGTCAGTGTCTGCCAAGCACTCAGTCACTCTTCTTCTCTGCCTGGTAAATGGTCCAGTCTTTTCCATCCTTTTATTTGTATTTTTAAAGGTTTATTTATTTATTTTGAGAGAGAGAGCACACGAGCAGAGGAGGGGCAGAGAGAAAGGGAAAGAGAGAATCCCAAGCAGGTTCCGTGCTGTCAGTGCAGAGCCCCATGCAGGGCTTGAATTCAAGAACCGTGAGATCACGACCTGATCATCAAGAGTCGGATGCTCAGCTGACTGAGGCACCCAGGTGCCCTTCCATCCTTTTAAAATTTCCTCAGGTTTCACCTCCTCTAAGAAGTCTTCCTTGATAGTCCCACATAATTAGTCATCCATACTTTGTGCTCCTTCTGAACCCCCCAAAATGAGTTATTTCCTCGAAATCCTCTGCCTCTGCGGTGGGCTCTGAGCAACCTGTGGGCAGGGGCTGGGACTTTCTCATCTTTCAATCCACACGGTCTGGCCCAGCCCCTGGCAAACTGTGGCTGGGCAGCCTGTATCTCTTGAATTGAGTGAAGCTAATATGAAATCATTTTTAGTTTGCTCAGGCTGCTGTCACAAATCACTACAGACTAGGTGGCCTAAACAATAGCGGTTTATTTTCTCACAGTTCTGGAGGCTGGAAGCTCGAGACGAAGGTATCCGTAGGGCTGGTTTCTTCTCTCTCTCCGCCTGCAGGTGGCCGTCTTCTCCCTGGGTCCTCACACGGCCTTCTCTCTGCACACACCTGTATTCTACTCTCCTCTTCTTACTGGGACACAGGTCAAGTCAGACCAGGGCCACCCCCATGACCTCATTTAACCTCAGTCACCTCTTTGAAGACCCTATCTTCAAATGAAGTAGCATTCCGGTATCCTGGGGGTTAGGATTTCAACATAAGAATTTGGAGGGGACACAGCTCTGTCCATAACTAAACCAGAGCAGGCTGTGGGTTTGCAAGGTGGTGAAGAATGATGCCAAGTGCCCACCATTTGAAAGATTTAGATGAAATGTGGGCAAAGGCCTGAAAACTTCTCAGCTGGAGTCACGAGGGCATTGCTTCTATTCCAGGACATAGGATGTGAGAAGGACTTGTATTGAGAAAACAATCTGAGGTCATAAGATGAAGGAGCTACGGAAGAGGCTTGTTTTTATTTATCACCACTAACAATTGCTTCAGCTAGAAGAGGGATCCTGGAAGCCTCCAGTCTGCACTGTGCTTTCTGGCCTTGACCCCCTGGCTATCGCTGTGCTCATAGTCTCCCTCTTGTGCTCCTCATTCTCTTGCACTGTTACTTTTGCCTGGTGCAGCCCACACAGCACACAATGTCTTCAAGGCCTCACACCCAGGCCAGGGGGAGGCCCCAGAATGGAATTTCAGACTAAACTTGCATTGGCAGGCTACCTCCTCAAGGGCAAGGAGATGTCTCAGGCAGCAGCTGCAGCCGCCCAGGGAGAGCCAGAAGGTTCTTGTTGCTTGTAGCGCATTGAAGGGGATGGTCCTGACAAACAGCCCAATCTGAAGAAGGGTCTGAGAGCCCCATTCCCGAGGAACCAATCATCCAGGATCCTGGGAATGCACAAGAACATTCGCAGGACTATGGGCAGCTGGCAATATTTTATAACTGCTGATCTGGTGCCATTAACATTACTACTTTGGAAATGAGGCTTTGTTTTGTCAGGTGGTGGGTATTTATTGAGCACACGGTGAATACCATCTGGTTGGTGCTTCAGGATCTAAAGTGGCCTCACAGACATTCCTCCATTGGATCTGCATGGTAGAGGGTGGGGCAGATATGACTGTGCCTACCCCCATCTTGCAGGTGAAGAAACTGAGGCTCAGCAAGGGTTGCTCAGCTAGTAGGTAGTGTGTTTGCATCTGGGAATAAGTCCTTTGGCTGCTCTATACCCGCATGTGCTCCTTCGATCCCCTCAACAACCCCTGATAGGAGAGTCTGGCACTTTTTGTTTCTCCGGTGAAGCTGATGGCTTGGGGATTACATGGGTGCTCAAGATCACGCAGGCAGCTTGTGGCACAGTTGACTTAAACTGACTCTCCTGACTTAGATCTGGGGCACTTTTTCCTCTGCCATAACACCATACCTCGGATGGGTGGGACCCAGTCGGTTTGGGACCAAGCCCTTCCCTCAGTGTGCTTAAAGTGTGGCTGCTTGAGATGAATCATGGCTGGAAGGAACGGGAAGAGGGTGCAGGTGGGAGTGTATGCACTAGCTAGGGGCCTGGCCTATCCAACCCCTGACTCAGCTGCTACATCTCCTCAATGAGCCAGGGTGTGTGCTGGCAACGGCTCTTGGGCCCACAAACATAGGATCACCTTGCCTTTCCCCAACACCTTCTGCTGGGGGTGACCACTCCCGGGAAGAGGCATGCATCATGGGAAAATAGAACATGGGCTTGAGAGTCAGATTCAAGTCCAAATTCTGATGCTGCCATGGATGAGCTGCTCCACCTTGTGGGTGTTAGTTAATTTCTCTGAGTCTCAGTTTCTCCACCTGTAAAATGAAGGCAATAACGCCTACTTTGTAGGACTGCTTTGGGGATGAAAATGAGATCGTGTATATCAATTGTTGGCACTATGCCTGATATGTAGTAGATACTTAGTAAATAGTAACTAATAGTAAGATGCTTAGCGTGGTGGGAGCTGAGTCCCTGATGTACAGTCCTAAAAAATAGTGTTGGTGTCCGTGGCCTAGAATGAGGTGTTGGGTTGATGTGTGTACCTCTCTGCACACCTGTCCTCCTTGCTGGCTGACCAAGGGCCAAAGGCTGTTTGAGCAGTGGTTACTAGCTGGGGGACCTCAGACTCAGAATAAGCTTCCAGTATACAGAGGAATGATCACTATTATCATAATTGGTCCCTGTGCTAGGTGGGCAGTGTGTGTCTGGGTTCATTTTGAGAAGACTGGGGACCTTGTCTCGGTTCCGCAGAGAGAGTGCCATAATTGCCCAAGGTGATGTGCACTAAAATGGATTAGGAGCCTGAAAGCCAGGAGTTTTCCTTTCCTGAAGTAGGTGATCTGCAAGATTCTATTAGTCTAAAATATGACTCTTCCCTACATTGGGTCTCAGTTGTCTTCTCTATCAATGAGGAAGTTGAGCTGGCTGACCTCTGAATTCTTTTTTAGTTCCATCATTGTAGGACCCCAGCGACTCTGTGCCTTGGCTGAGCCAAACATTACCCCAAACGCTCCTCTACGAAAAGTTGGCTGCAGCCGGGAACAGGAAGGAAACCAGCTCCTGCCTGGCGGGGTCCTCTGGGAAGCAGCTCCACGACTCAGCAGCCAGTTTCTGATTGTCAGCAGGAGTCCCTTCCAGCCTGCTGCACACTCAACCCTGGGGGGAACCCTTACCCTGTGTCTGTGTCCCAGGGCCCAAACCTGTGGGGAGCACGGGTGAGACCCATTGCTGTGCTCTCCATCCCAGAGGCAGTGAGAGTCTGTTGGAAATCTGTCGGTATCAGGGCAGGCTGTTGAGTCTACTGGTGTGTCCATGAAACAGGGCGCTCAGAGCTGTTCAGACCCAAGGAGCAATGGACCTTGACCGCCAGAAGGGCCTGTGAGCAGGCCGTAGTCATCTTCCCAGAGGAGAGAAACATGGAAAATGAAGCGTGGTTTAGAGAGGAGAATTAACATCTGTTGGACGTCCACTCTGTCAGCACCATGTGGTTTCTCAGAATATAAAGAAGAAGAAGACAGAAAGTCTACTGTCTAGGAGGCAGACACGTTGCTTATTTTTTAGAAAATTTTTACGTCTGTTTCCTCCAACTGGAATGTTTGCTGCACGAGAGTGGCGATTTCCTGCATCCTGTTCACCAAGGTGTTCCCTGGAACTGGCAGTGAGCCTTGCGCATGGCAGACAGTCACTAAATATTGATTAATTGAATGGGACAATTGACAATATTTTAGAGTAAAACTGGAAGTGTGTTCAGGGTTCTGGGAGAATAGTGGAGAAGGTAAAAGCCTGAGAGGTGACAGTTGGAGTGAGTTTTGAAGGGTTAACAGTGATTCATCAGGGAATAAATGTAACAAAAAGTTAGGTTTTTTTCTTTTCAGTTAGATTTCATGATACACTTTCTATTGATGATACTTATGAGCCCCTTCAAGTTATGACACAAGGTGAAGGTGTGCGGTGTAGAGAAATTAGAATAAATGTCCTGAGGTGGCCACAACGGGGAAGGGATATTAATAGCACGCCTCGTCTATGCCCAGTGCTATGCCAGGCACTTAATGCCTGATATCTTACTTGTTCCTTCTAACCCTCCAGCGAGGTAGGCATTTGACAAATGGGAGTACAGGCTCGAGGGGCTTCAGTAACTGGCTTTGGGTTTCAGTGCTCACTCGGGCTGGAGGCTGAATGAGACCTTGGCGCTTTCTACCTCCAGAACTCCTGTTCTTTCCTGGGAAGGCTGGCCCTCCTTCAGAGCAGAGGACCTGGTCATCTTAACCACGGGGTAAATATATCAAATGACCCTCCAGAATTAGATCCTTGTCTGAAAGCTCTAGGCTCCAAGGCCAGACCTTGAAAATAAACTCTAAGGTTTTTTCATTAAAAAGTTTTTCTTGAGCCTGTGGCCTTTCTGCTCTGATCTCTCCCAGGCCACTCCTTTGCCCCCACTGTCTGCCCACCAGTGCAAGGTCTCAGAAACACTCAGAAGCTCCATGAGGAGGATGGAGAAGCCCCATCCATCAAGACTTTGAAAGGCACCAGGGCAGGTCTGGGGTGGGGGTGGGGGCAGCAGGAGAGAAGGTTGGGGGAGCCTAGTCGTTCCAGAAGGGAATCACAGCCTGGAGGTCCCTAGCCCCATTTCCCTGGAGGGGAGGGCCCAAAGTGTGGGGGTGGAAAGGGAGAGAGGGGCAGAGAAGGAGGGAAGATAAGCCAGCGGTCATTTGTCTTTTTAATTGGCTCAAATGCTCAGAGGAGAGCTGTGTTGTTATCCGGGCCCTGGGGCTGGACCGGGTCCAAGCGCCAGGCTTCGGCCCGCCTGGCGCAGTGCAGAGCTGCAGAGGGAGGTCCTGGTCTGCCCTTCACCCGGGAGGGGCCCCTCGGGGAGGACGGTTGGGGAGACCGGGTGGGAGGCAGCAACACGTGGTCAGAGGCAGCTTTTGCTTCTCCGGCATTTCAGAAATTTAAAACAGTAATTCAGTGACTGAAATAGACATAGTTTGAAGAATCCGTGGCATCTGAAGGCCCCTCCTAATTCACTCCCCTGCCTGTGGGTGAAGCCTGGCAGTCAGCTAGGTGTCTTCGGGGAGGGAGAGTTTTGGAGCTGTTTGGAACTTAGAGCTTTCTGTTCATAACAATATGTCACTGTTAAAGCACCCAGGAAAATAAGAGTGCTCCTTTGTATTTGCCAGCTGATGTATAGTCAGCAATGGCCCTGTGACATTTATTATCCCATTTGGGTCTCTGACACTGTCTGGTGAGAAAGGCAGGGAAGGTATACTTTTGCTGTTTCCTGTGTCCTGGTTGAGGGAACTATAGCTCTGAGTGGCTTGGCGACATATGCAGGGTGGCTCAGCATTGCGGCTGGAACTCAAACACAGGCCATCGAATTCTGCATCCGGGGGCGGGCTCCTCAGTGCTGTCCACCCCCCAGAGGAACTGCATGGGTGGATGCCTGGTGTGCTGTGATGGTCCCCAGCGGTGGTTGTTGGTTGGTACAGCCTCTAGGAGACAGATGGCTCTGTTCAAGTGTCCCCTCGGAGCACGTCTCAGCCTGTGGGATTGTGGCAGAAGGAAGGATGCCCCCAATGCAGGGAGAGAAGGGTTCTCAGGAGCTTGATTGGTCCAGAGATGGGGGAAGGGGGTACAGGCAGGGAAGGGAGGGGAAGATGGTGTGGTCCCAGTTAGTACCAGGGAATTCAGAGAACTAAGATAGCAGCTTTAGCTGGGTGTGGGTGGGTGTTTGTGGGTGAGGGCCCTCTGGAAGCTGAAGGCTGCTGTGATACCCCGTCATTCAAGATCTTCCTACTAGGAGATGCGTTAACCATAGACCCATTGCCTCAATACATGTGGGCCCTACGCACCCGATTCAAATCTCTGAATCCAAAGCAAAGAAGACACTTTTACCTTCCCAAGGGCTCCCAGACCCTTGCAAAAAGGTAGCTAAGCTTCAGAATCCTCAGCTGGTGAGCCGGCAGGTTCTATGCCTTCGCCCTCTGGTCCCAGCCTTGGCTGGTCTGCCATCCCCTAAACGAAACTCCTCCTGACTCCTCTTCCCTTACTGGTCATTGGCTTCCTGCTCCTGCACCTCACCTTCCAGGACACTGGGTGGGGGGAAGGGGAGGCAGCTGTCATCTCAGGAGTGGGGAGAGTATGACCCAAAGGAGTGGCCTGGCCCAATAGAGGGCAGGCCGATGACATCTTCTCCCAGGCTTCTGGAGGATTGAAGAAATGAGAAGTGGGAGGAAGCCAGTGGTGAGGTGGTTTACACCAGCCTCTTCTTGCTCCATGCTCCAAGAGGGGCTGGTGAATTAGGCAGGGTGATAATCATAAGGGGCTTTGTTCTGCCTCTTGTGGTGCTGAGGGAGGGGCCACCTGTCAGGGTACTGACCGAGGAGCCGCAGTGTGGAGAAGCCGCATCAGAGAAAACCCTCCCGTGGCAGGGACGGTTAGTGCAGAGAGGTTCTGGGTTAGTCCTATGTGGCATGGAGAGGACCCAGACTGGGGGTCGACTGAGAACCCTGCTGGGTGGGCCTCCGTGGAGGTGACCAGGCTGAGGCTGAGGAAGTGACCTATAAGGTGAATCTCTCAGCAAGACTGAACGGTGGTCAGACTCCCCACCAGGGCAGGGGTGGGGCCACATCAAGCCCCAACCAAACCCACAAACTGGTGGCGGATCAACCTCCGGGGTAGACCGGACTCACCAGATCTCACCTCTGTGGTCTCCAATCCAAGGCTGGACCTGACCAGTGCAGACCCATGTGGATACAGAGAACCCAGAGGATTCCAGCCCCTCCTGTAGGTTCAAGGGCCCAGTGCTCTCTCCAGGACACGATGTGCAAGACACCTTTCTGTGGCCCCTCCGCACTCCTCCCCTCTCCACCTGGCCTGCTGTGGGAGCCGACCTGCGTGCACTTTGGCTGCCTCTGGGCCCTCAGGCTTCTGCTGGGTTAGGGTTATGAGGGAAAGTTGCCATGTCAGGCGAAGTTGTTTGAGAGTTCAATACCAGTACAAGGGCAAGGCAGGTGCCGAGTGGACTGCACTTCTGTCTTATCTTATTTGCCCTCAGTTCCATGCCTTTGCTCCCTCTGAATAGGCCCACTCCATTCCCTTTTCCTCTGGATCTTTCTGGTTCCAGGCCTTCAGGAACATGTTCTCCTCCTTGACCACCACCCAGGTGCAGGGTGGTGTCTTTCTGCACCACTCACCTCTGGGGGCCTCACTATCCTTTGTTAGGCTTATTGGCAATTCCATCATCTAATTAACCAATTCCTCAGTGTGAAATCCCATAGCTTTGGGGCGCGTGGGGGGCTCAGTCAGTTAAGTGTCCAACTCTTGATTTCAGCTCAGGTCATGATCTCATGGTTCATGGGATTAAGCCCCGCTGTCAGCGCAGAGCCTGCTTGGGATTCTCTCTCCCTCTCTCTCTGTCTCTCCCCTGCTCACACACGCACTCTCTCTTGAAATAAATAAAATAAACTTTTAAAAAATCCCATGGCTTTAAGTCTCAGAACAGGTTTCTCTTTCCAGGTTGGACCCTGGCTGATACATTTGGGAGGGCAGTTAATGCTGGCCCTGCTTTACAGATGAGATTAACCAAAGCTGAGGGGTCCAGTGACTTGATCAAGGCCACATAACCAGTTGTGGAGAAGTTGGGATTTGACCCTGCATCTGGTGAGTCTGCAGCCCAAGTCTTTGCCATCACAGCCACCAGCAATGGTGTCACTGCCACCAGTTCATGCTTCTGTAGTTTATAAAGCTGACACAGGCTCTTCCACATGGTCCTCATCAACAGAGACTGGGCAATGCTGCTTAACATTGTCACACTCTACTGAGGACAAAGCTGTGGCTTAGATCCATGGGGTGCCTTTTCCTAGATAAATGATTGTACCAAGGATTTTAAACTCTGCTTCCTGTACAGACCAGAGAGATGCTTCGTGTGTGCCTTTGCTCTACCTCCTGAATGCTGTCACCACTGGCCTCCAATCTCCAAATATACCTAACTTTTAAAAGAAATTGTGGTAAAATATACATAACATAAAATTTACCATCTTGACTCTCTTTGAGTGTACCATCAGTGACATTAAGTGTCATCTTTCCAAACTGAAACTCTGCACTCATTAAATGCTAACTTCCCTGTCTGCTTCCCCCAGCCCCTGGCAACCCCCAATCTACTTTCTGTCTCTATAAATTTGACTCACATGAATGAATCATACAGTGTTTGTTCCTTTGTGCCTGACTTCTTTCACTTAGCAAATGTCCTCAAAGTTTGTCCATGTTGAAGTATATGTCAGAATTTCCTTCCTTTTCCTTTTAAAATTTTTTAACATTTATTCATTTTTGAGAGAGAGACAGAGTGCAAGTGAGGGAGGGGCAGAGGGAGACACAGAATCCTAAGCAGGCTCCAGGCTCTGAGCTGTCAGCACAGAGCCCAACATGGGGCTTGAACCCACGAGTGGTAGGATTGTGACCTGAGCTGAAGTCAGATGCTTAACCAACTGAGCAGCCCAGGCATCCCAAATTTCCTTCCTTTTTAAGGCTGAATAATATTCCATTGTATGGATAGACCACCTTTGGTTTATCCACTCATCTCTTCATGGTGCCTTGGATTGTGTTCACTTCTGCCAATCTACCTACCTTTCACTGCCCAGCTCAGATGTTGTCTCCTCCACGAAACTGCACTGCACATAACTGCTGAAGGCATGCGGGACTGGAGGAGGAGAGCTGTCTGGGAACTTGCAGTGGAGAGTCAGGCCCATTCTCCCCCAGCATCCTCAGGTGGCCTGAACAAGATAGACAGCAAAGGTCTGCCTGTTGCCCGAAGCCTGTGCCAGATCAGGGCTTGGTATTGTATTCTTGGCCTTGATAGTCATTGTTGGAAGTAATTGAATAAATCAGACTGATAGAGTGGCCTTTTCTCCCAAGAATGAAATGTTTGTGTCAAGTCCAGGTCAGATACTCTACTGGGTTGGAAGCTACTGGACGGGGGGTGGGGGGGGAGGGTTATGGGGGTGGGGAAGGTTTGGGCCTCTCGTGCCCACCACATGGGTCCCCAGCTCATCCCTCAGAGCCTGAGGGAGTGATGACGACTGAGGTTGCCTCTCCTGATTGCCCCCAGGGGCTCAGGATTAGAGAACTGTAAAGCTGGCTTATTCTTTAGCAAGCTTCCATAATTCATTATCTCAGTCCCTCTCCATCCAATCCTGAAGGAGGCAGCAGGGGTTCAGGCCCTGGGAATAAGGCACCAACATAGGAAAGAAGATGAAAAAGGCAGAGCCAAGAAAGCAAAAGGGGGTAAGAACAGAGGCTAAACGTATCTGGAACTGTGAGATGTTTTCTGAAATTTAGGAGGATTGGTCTAGATGCTTAAGAATTTCTTGTTTGTTCTTATAAAATTAATTCAAGAAATCACTTTGGCTTTAGATTACACATTGCTGACCCCCTTCCTTTGCTGAGACTCCTGAACTTTCTTTCTTCTCATGTCCTATAGTAACTCAAAGGAAATAGAGAGTCACAGTGCCGTGGGCTGGCAAAACCAGGGAGTGGTGCGCAGTCTGTACATAGCACAAGAGCTTGGTGAGGTCTTCCAGCAGGTGGCGGTAATGAGTCTTGGATAGAGCCTCTACTTTCTAACTCACACAAAGGCCTTGTATGGGTTGGTGGGTGGACTAGGATTGGGGGAGGGGCAGGACTTAGCATTGTGGAATTTTCCTTTGCCTTTTGACAGGTGTGGAGCATGATCTGCCAATGGGTTAGACACTACTTCACACAGGATCTATGGAAGTAGGTCACCCTCATTCTACTTGGCCTCAGAGACAAGAAGGAAGACTAAGGAGTGGATGGTAAGGGAAAGCAAACTTTGGTCCAATACAGAAAGAGCTTTACAAGATTTGTGGTAGTGAGGTGCCCATCATCAGACATATCTGAGCTGAAGCAGATGATTCTTTCTTAGTAATATTGTAGAAGACCTTCAGACTTTAGATGAGGATGGATTAGACAGTCTTTCAGGATGTCTTCCAACCCAGAGAGGCTACTGGGCTACATCATTTCACTGAGAAGAAAATGATGACAAATCTGGAGCTTATTGAAGGAAGGAATATGCCTTATTCGTCATGGACTCACTGTCCCTAGGACATATGGGCACATGTAATAAATATGTCAGTAGATATTGTATCCTTATTCAACAAATGAGGGTTGGAGAATCAGGATTGGAGCTGCTGCTTGCTCAGCTGAGCTGCATGTGAGGTCCCCAGTCACCTGGCTGATATAGTTAATGAAGATCCTTCCCACCTCCCTTCTGGTCATCTCCTCCCTACCTCTCTGCTGGTTAGTTACCCTATCTACATTGCCATCTTGAAACTCTGGGTGTGCATTCAAAGAAACCCTACCTCCAAACAATGGCCCTCAGCATCCCCTGGACTTATAAGATGGTCAGGACAACAGTCCCCAAACTCTCTTTTGTCTTTCCTTTCTGTCTCAGGAGATGAAGCAAAGCAGCAGTGACATTGAGACTTCATAACAGTCTGGAGAGCTGGCCTAAATCCAGCCATGGGCTCCAAGTGTCCTAAAAATACCAGTCGCCACCCCAGTGTCCTAGCCCAGCCCCCATGTCCGGAAGTCCTGACAGTAACCATATGCCACCGCAGAGTCAGTCAAAGCAACCTTGGCAAATGTCAGCCACAGCTGCTTGTAATCTTCAGGGAGGTAAGGCGGTGCCAGAAGTGATCAGTTTCTTTATCCACATCACCCAGATATAAACAATATTGGGGAATCATGACAGGGAGATCCTTCTAGGCCAGTGTCCTGAACCATTTCTTCCTGAGTGAAGTTACCCTGTAGCTCAGGGCCCTAATGGCTCCCGGGGATTGCAGCTTATTGTTCTTATCTGCCGGAGGCAAAAGCACCTCAGTGAAAGACATTTTTGGTGCCCTGTTCTGGATGTCTCGGTAATCCTCTCATTTATGTATGCAGACAAGGAGATCAAAGCCCCCTGGGGATGCATAAAACATGTCAGGGCTGGGAGTTGTACATCCATTAAAGCTGACAAATGCTTTGTCCAGCTGATGGGCAGCCAGATAGCCACCCTGCGGGACAGGAGAGCAGCAAGCAGTGAAGCAGAGGGTGGCGGTCTGCGTGGGGGGGAGGGGCGCGGGGGAGGAGGGACAGGGAGCAGGAGAGACAGGGGCTGAGAGGACGGGAGCCATACCAGGACAAGCAGGGGGTCCAGACGCCCCAACCTCCATGGGCACCTGCAGGCTCTGAAGCAGCCTTACAAAAAGAGCCGTGCAGAAAATCAGGTTCATGTCCTTCTAAGAATCCTGAGACCCTTCTATGTGGACATTCCAGAATCAACAGGCATGGAATAGGAATGGGAAATCCTGAGAGAAGGGAGGGTAGAGAAAAGAAACAAGAAAGGAAAGATGAGGAAAAAAACAAACCCCTTAATGTCATTGATATTCTTTTTTACAAGTGACAAGACTGCAGAATTCCCCTGTAGTGACGCATGTCACGGTGGTAGCTGCCCTCATGTGCTCTGGATCTTCCACGGCAGGGCGAGAGTGAGCTCTCTGCAGTCCCGCTGGGGAGAAGAGACTTCCAGGAGTTTCTACTCAAGTGGACTTGGCTTTCCGGGAGGTGACTCTGCGAATGCAGGCACAGAGTGTCCCCGAGAGGGCCTGTAGCTCTTGTGGCCTTTGGGAGAACACAGGCCACCACCTTCAGCCCCACATAAGGGGAGGTCCTGGGTGAGAATGTGCTTGCATGCATATGTGTGCGAGTGTGTGTGTGTGTGTCTGTGTGTGCGTGCATGTGAGAGAGAGAGAGACTGACAGACACAGGGACACAGGCAGACATTGGCTCCTGCTCTCCCAGGACCAGGAGCACAGAAGACAAAATTCATAGTTTGGGAACCTGCAGCTGGAGCTGCTGAGCTGTTCTGGTGCCTGCAAACAGTATTTTGGTTTCCTGACTCGTGTGCATCCCAGGTGAGCCTCGTGGGAATTGCACGCTCTCTTCTGGCTCACACCCGGCTTCCCGCTGCACGTCTCACTTGGAGGTTCCACCTGTGGACCTGCCTTGCCTTTTGTTCCGAAGGTGCTCTGCCCAGGGTGTGAAGAGAGCGCAGTCTCTGGGAGACTAACCTGTTTTCACAACTGCTCCGGCTTTGCCCTTGGCTCCTGGCCCCCTTGTCCGGTATGGGTCTTGTGCTGGTGTTTCTAGAAAGAGAAGCTCAATCACTGAGTTCTCTTACTTCCTCACGTGAAGCGGTCAGGACCTGCTGTCCCTGCTGTCCCTCCCTCTATCCTGGTAGAGCTGGACTCACCCGCAAAGCTAATGGAGTGATGGCACAGGCAGCCACGGCTTACAGGGGCTTTCTCTGCAAATCGTGACACACTTCCCTGTAAAACAATGTAATACTTCCAGTCCTCCAAAATCCTCGAATCTATTAAATCCAATGCCTCAAATGCCATATATGTGCAATGAAAAGTGAATGCTATCACAAATTCATGATTTAAGTGAACAAAATAACAAATTTGAAAAAGCAGTCGCTTTCCTTCCCCAAATGCTAGTTCCCAAGGAGAGAGAGAGATTTAATCCGAAGCGGAGAGATAGATGGAGGCGTTCATCCAATTAGCGTTGTACTATGAAGATGGATGGCATTGCTCTGTGTTTTAAAATTGTGCTTAGCTTCAAACCTGATACATTTTCCTTCCATTAATACAGACCCTTTGCTATCTTTCCCCAATTACAATTGGGGTCATTTAAGACAATCTCCTTCTGTCCCAAAACAAAATGCAGAAAAGCACAAGAGAAAACAAGATCGGACGCGGGGGAGGGAGCTTCCTCTGAGATAATTGGGTGACACTGAAGACCAAGATGCAGGAGTTAAGAAACGACGTGTGTATATGTGAGCATGTGTCTGATCTGCATTGCGCTAAGCTTTGCATGGAGAAACAAAGAATGTTGCCAAGAGGTGAGGGCAGAGTGTACGCATTCTTTCAAGAGAGAAAGGGGAGATGGCCGCCCTGGAGATTTGGTCTCCCAATTCTCCAGCCACCAGATGGCAGCATAGACCAGAACAGTTTTGTTGCTTTTCCCTCATCTTGTGGAGGCAAAATCCAGCTCCTCTCAGGACCTGCCTGGTCTCCAGCTTTCATGCAGCAGCTCCACCTCACCGCCAAGGCCACAAAATCACTTGCCTGCACCCCAAGCTTTGAAACCAGTCTTGATCTTAGTTACCAGAGTTTTAAGGAGCTATTGTTTTCATGCTTACCCTCTTATCTTATTACTGTATCACCAAAGCTTTCGATTTTTGTTCTTGATGCCAACTTCTCATCCTAGTTCTCACCACCCTCTTTTGCCTCTTAACCACTACTTCCTCTTCTTAAAAAAAAAAAAAAAAAAGCCTCCCTAGATTGCTGTTGTATCTCCGTTTCATCTCTCCTCTCTACCCTCAGACCTGGAGTCTTGTCACCACCGCCTCCCCCCCACCATCTCATGCCGCAGGCCTTAAACCTGGTGCCAGAACTTCCTGAACGTCACTGCCTACGTAAAGAATGTCATCCATTTTTGACTTCTCTGATGAAAACTGCTTTCCTGGATGCTACCTTTGCCCATGATGGTAGGTCTTGTCTGAAGTCTCTCCCATCCCCTGTGCTGGGATTGTCTCTCTAGCACTTGGTCTTCCTGATCCGTTCCCATGCTATTGCAGTTAAATCTCTTGTACTGGCCAATATCATGAGGCACGACAGTCACATGCTTAGAGCCTCGATGGTGCCACATGACCTTGAGGATGAATCCTACACTTTAAGGAGTAGGGAATGGTAGATTCCACGATCTTTCCCCATCTTCTTCTCCAGCCATCCCTCTCCCCATTCCTTTATGCACACTTGTTTCTCTAGACATACAGAAACTCCTTTCTGTCTCCTGGGTAGGTTTTTTTGCTTGTGTTTCTGAGTCCCTCAAAAGTGTTTACTTCTTTCTAGAACATTCTCCCAATATAAACCCAGCTAGTTGACTGCAGAGCTCAGCTCAAGCAGCATTTTTACCAGGAAGCCTTCCCTAATTGCCTACCTGGGGAAGTGCCCTCCTGTGTTTCTCCAGCACCCTATGCTATCCTCTATTCCAACTCCTATTGGATTGTTTTGTGGAATAACACAGCCCCGCTAAACCACTGTCCATAGCATCTCCTGTGTGGTGTGAGTTTCTGGTGGACAGGGACTATCTCTCCTGCGTTTCTGCCTTCCTTGTGTCTGGACGGCATAGTCCATCTTTATGAATGGACATCACCTATTTAATGAATCATGGAATGAGTCAAGGATATTTGAATGATATACTTAAGTATTTTCCTAAATATATTCCAAGAAATTTTATTTCCATTGAATGATAAATATTGGTGGACAGAGGTTTTTGTATTTGTAGAAAATTAGTTTGGAGAAGTGCTACATTAGGTAAAGTAATTAGGTTAGATTACTTCTTTATTGAAGTATTTTTCACATTTTAAAGTATGCTAAGATGTATTATTCTCTCAAGAAATCTCATTATATAGGGCTATAGAGCACATTCTTTGGGAATATCTGATCTCATTCCTGTATCAATTCTCACATGAAGTGCACTGACTGGAAGACAACAGTGTGATTACTTTTGTGGGAATAAGTCCCTGGCCATAGTGACCTTTATTCTGCTGATATGTTTAATTAACCATGTGTCCTCTACACTTAACTGTCATCTTCTTCTTTTTAATATATTTTTTAAGTTTTAAAAAATCTTTATTTTTGAGAGAGACAGCACACACACATGTGCACGAGCGGGGATCAGGCAGAGATAGAACATCGCAGAGGATCTGAAGCAGGCTCTGCACTGACAGCAGAGAACCCGATTCAGGGCTCAAACTCAGGAGTATGACCTGAGCCAAAGTTGGATGTTTAACCGACAGAGCCACCCAGGTGCCTCTCTTACTGTCTTCTTATACTAATAATATTAATTATTCATAATCTTTAAGATCTGTGGAAAACTGATTAAATTTCAATTTCAGGTAAGAGAACATTGGGAGATCAGGCCACCTCATCATTTCCTTATACGTTCAACCAAGCCATTGCCTTAGTCAGGGACCTTCTTCCTTCTTGTTGGGAAATATAATTCATTTGCTTAATATGTGAGTTTTGACATTACTTGTTTATATTTTCCCACGGTGCCTTTTTGCTGTACAACTATTTCTTTGGGTTTTCATCAGCAATCATTAATTGGCCTCCCTTTGCTCCTGGAAACACACTTATCAGAGAGAGTCTCCAAAATGGCAGCTCACACAGCCTGGACTCTTCAGAGCCAGACTCATTTGGCCTCACAGACTCTGAGAGAATTCCATGACTTGGTAAGGGAACTTCCTGAGGGCATCTCCAGCTCCAGGGGAGACCTCACCAACCTTCACAGCATTTTGTCTGGGCTGATATACTTAACAGGTGGCTGAGTCCTATTCTTATCCAATCTCCTCCCTTAGCCGAGCCTGGTCCTCCCCACCTGTTTCTCCCAGTTGCCTCTCATGTCTCTTCAGGGAAAAGAATTGGGTGGGTGGGTGTGGGAGGTCTACATCAGAGCCAAAAAAAAAAAAAAAAAGTGGAAGAATGTCCCATCAATCAACGAGCGTTTAAAACATGACCCCAGGGATTAGAGAGACCTATTCCTTGGAGGCCTTTAAGAACATAGACATTGATTATCTGAAACATTTATCCCTAGAGGAAGAAGCATGAGCATATGACTTCTGACAGTCCCTTCCACATGGGTCATCAAAACCAAGCCAGCTGACCACCACTCTGACGAGGATGGGGAAGGGAAGGTAGTGGGTGGAGTGGGAAGTAGGAATGAAGGCACCCAGGGTTTCCACTATGGCATTCATGCATGTGTTCATTCATTCACTATTTGCTGGGGGCCTGCCATGTGCCAGGCCCTATTGAAGGCCCAGAGACACAGCAGTGAACATTTTGGCCGGCTCTCTCCAAACAATGGAAGGGCTGTTCCAAATTCTGAAACAAAGATAATTTGTCCAACAAAAACTTTTTAGGGCTATTATTTACCAAGTTAGATGCCAACTTTAATTTTCTTTAGTTTTCTTTACTGTGGCAAAATACACATAATGTAAAATTTGCCATTTTAACCACTATTGAGTGCACAGTTCGGTGGCATTCACAGTACTGTGCAATCATCACCACCTAACTCTAGAACTCTTTATCAGCCCAAACTGAAACTCTGTCCCCATTAAATACACATTTACTCTCTGCCTCTAAGGATTTGATGACTACAGGTGGAATTATACATTATTTGTCTTTTTGTGACTGACTTCTTTCACTTAGCATAATGTTCTCAAGGCTCATTCATGCTGCAGCCTGTGTCAGAATTTCCTTTTTTTTTTTTTTAAAGGCTGAATAGTATCTTATTGTATGGATATACTACATTTTGTTTATCCATTTACCTGCTGATGGACATTTGGGTTGTTTCTACCTTTTGGCTATTGTGAATAATGCTTCGGTAAACAGGGTGTCCAGCCAACTTTAATTTTACTGTGATGGCATAAGCATGCACCATTTCCATGAAGAGGAAGGGGAGGAGTCAGCCTCCTTGAATCATACAAAGCAAGTTAAGATATCATGCATCAAAGATTCAGTCTCAATCCAGCAGAACTGAGAGGTAGGAAATAGCAGATAAGAGACTTCAAAGCAGATTCTGAACTCCTCTGAAGTGGGTCTTGCAAGTTCTGGGGAAGAGGTGGCCTGAGGAAGAAACTGTGAAACAGAACACGAAATTACCTTGAGGCTCCCCATCTCCCCTCAAGGTGAGTGAGGCCGGATGAGCACAGTAAAGAATATGAGCTGATGGGCAACTGTAAGACCTTCCTTAGAGAGCACTCTGTAACTGGACAGACAGGCTGATGAAATGGAACAGCACATCTCGCCGCACTCCAGAATTCTTATATACGACAGCCCACAAAGCTACTAGAATAGTCCTTGTGAGTATCCTGATTGTTAGTTGTGGATTTTCCGGACCTCTCATTTTCCCATCCTAGTGTCTCTTGCCACCCCTTTGCTGCTTGCTCTAAGACATGTGCAGAGTAAAATAAATGAGAGGAAATGTAAATCTTTTAACAGAGATTCTTATGAACAGTTTTTAAACATTTTTAAAAATGTTTATTTTTGAGAGAGAGAAGTGTGAGGGAGGGAGGGGCAGAAAGAGAGAGGGAGACAGACAGGGTCTAGGCTCTGAGCTGTCAGCACAGAGCCTCATGGGGGGCTCGAACTCACAAACTGTGAGATCATGACCTGAGCCGGTCAGACACTTAACTGACTGAGCCAGCCAGGCACTCCTCTCATGAACAATTTTGATCAAGGTGAACTGATTGAAATAAAAAAGATGGAATTAAAGTGTGTGAAAATTTTGATTTGTTAAACAATCACTAGGAATACTTCCCTGACTCTCTACCTTCTCAAATAGGAGTCTGGGTCAATGAACTTAGCATCCTGGGTCTGTACAGGGGAAGTTTCAAGGCAGGGGACAGGGCCAAGGCAGCACGAAGAACCCCAGGAAAACAAGCTAGGCGATGGGGAGAGAGGAGAAGACAAAGCCTGGAGAAAGTCCTTGAGCTACAGGGACCCAGAACAAACATGGCAGAGGAAAACAGGCATAAAGAGCTACATATTTATTCATTTAACAGGTATTTGCTGAGAACTTACTATATGCCAAGCCCTGTTTTGGCCAGGGAACAAAACCAGTTGCTCTCACAGAGCTTACATTCAAGTAGTTTGTAAATGTTTAGAAAATGTGTGGTGATTTCTAAAGGCCAGGATGGGTTCCCTCAGACCTCATGGGTCAGAATCTTTCCCTTCCTCCCTCCTCTTTCATGTGTTAATTGTCAACTAATTAATTGTGGAGTTGTTAAGTAGGTAGAGAAGGGGAATACTGCAGACATTGATTTCCTCCGTGACACCACTGATTTCCTATGGGAGTTGGAAGGAGAGACTAGGAATCAAAGAGGCTCTGTACTTGGAGAAGAACACTCACCGGTGGCTGCATATTGAGCCTCTTTGTCACCACTAACTAGGACTCTGATCTGGGTCACTTAGGGCCCGGCTGTCACCAGAGCTCAGAAGCTGACAAGATGGCTCAGAAGAAAACCAAAGCAGCCGTACTCTGAAAAGACTGTTCAGTGTTGGTAGTTTAAAAGGAAATAGGACTGGATTACACAGGGAGCCAGAAAGAATGACACAAATGTTTAGAATCACAAGAGGCTGGAAGATGTACATGGAGCGGAAGAGTAGAAGAATGGTAGAAAGCAGAGCAAGAATTCTGAAGTCAGAAAGGCCCATGTTGTGGTCCCGTCTCAGCTGATTGTTGGTCTAATTAGTCCTCAGTTTTCTCATCTATAAAATGGGGATAAGAATAGGCCTCGTTGCAAAAGGGCGGAATGAAGTAATAAGACCAACCATCAAGGGTGTAGTGAGCACTCAATAACTGGTAGCTACCATCATTTTTGTGGTCACAATTACAATGAAGTCATATTCTCCTGGTGGCCAGGGTCATGCTTGACTGTGTGTGTCCCTTTGCACAACATAGTACCCAGCATGTGCTGCACACAGGGAGGCTGGAAAGGGAAGTCAGTGCATCTGCATCTTGGGGTTGGCAGGAGGGAAATGGATACGCCAGGCATATGCAAAGCCTGCATGCAGGATGTGGACCCCACACGTCACCTGTTAATACTGAATTAGGAGCAGCAACGATGGAGCCTGGCTTCAACCCCAGGACTGCACAGCCCAGATACCCGGACTGGCCACCCCAGCAAATCTGTGAACCAGGGAAGGGAGGAGGCACAAAGGTCAAGATGGGGAAGTCTGATACCAAGCTAAGTTGGGGGAACTTAGCTACCTGAACCCCTGAAAACATCACAAATAACTAGGAGGAACTTTAAATTTATGAGGCATTTTCTTGTACCTCATCTCATTTATGTGAGATTGGCAGTGCAGACCTTGTGATTACCCCCCACATGGAGACCAGGACATGGGGGCCTGGAGGCTGAGTGCCTGCTTGAAGTCCACACGACTTAAAATTGCAGATTTGACCTGAGACAGGGGCCCTTTATAAAGTAGAGAAATGTGACTGGGTCAGCCTAGCTCTGCAGAGACCTTTCAGCATCAAAGTTCTGAAATTCTATCATGTTCTCTTAGCTGAGAGATGTCACAGACCAGGCTGCCTCTGTGGCCCATCCCAGGGACCTTAACAACTTGGGAAAGGACTTTTGGAGAGGGCAGAATCTCCAGCAGGAAGGTACTGACTGCTTCTCTGTGTAGGGCACTGTGCTGGGCACTGCACAGTCCATGCTCACCATCACTGCCAGCTACGTAGAGAGGACACAGTAGCCCCTATTCACAGAGGAAGACGCTGAAGTTCACAATGCTTCCATAGAATTAAAAGGAGTATAACAGGGAATTCCAGGAATAAGCCAGCCAGAGGGGCTGAATTTGGGGAAAGAAGGCTTTGGAGGATATTCCTTCATCCACCTTGGGCACACCTGTGGGACACTGGGTCCCTGGCACAGGTGCTCCTGTGCTGGGATGCTGCCATTCTTGGCCAGGACCTCCTCCCCCCAGGGCCTGTGGCTCCCACCTGAGGGAGAGGGGCTTCCTGGCTCATGCAGATTTGCTGCGGGTACTGTTGTGTTCATCTCGGTGTTTACACTGCTGTCTCTGAGATGAGAGCCTCAAGCCTCCAGCACAGTCCCCCAGCAGCAGGGAGCAAGGAGAGATCGAGGAAGCCTGACCAGCTGCTGGCCCCAGGCTGACCCCCATGACCCCAGAGTTATCACAGGGAGGCAGTCCTGGGGTGGGCCCAGGACCACCAACGATGTAGCCAGGACGAGGGCAGTGACGGAGCAGAGGGGGAAACTAGGGGAGGATCCCTGAGGCCCATGGCCCCAGTCCTGGCTCCGCACAGGTGCTTAATAAATAAATGCCCACTGCTTTCGTGGGCAGTAACCCAGGCACTGGCTACCATCTACTGAGCACTTTACCAATGTTTCTCCACTTGTCTTCTCAACAGCCCTTGAGGTAGTTACCTTCACCAGCCAGGTTCTGTAGCTGAGGAAACTGAGGCATGCAGCAGAGGGACAGTAAATACACCTTGTCACCTGGGAAGTGACAGCATCAGGATGACAATCCAGGTGTGTTGGCCTTCAGAGTGCTCATCTCACTCTGCTGCCCCGGACTGAAGCCCACCTGCATTCCTGCCGTGACTTTATTTATATTAGTGTCTGGGGTCAGGAATTCTTGGGGGACACAAGAAACACAGAGAGACACGCGAGGCAGCATTGAGTGTTGTCAGCGTTGGTGAGTAGCTCGCCCACCAGTGTCCCCACTCCAGCTCCAGTACCCGGTGAACATCACCATCGACTCACAGCATGTTAGCATTAGGGCGCTTCCAGCCATAGGAGAAGGAACTTGCCCAAGACTGTGAATTGCCTCCTCCAGGTGGGGGGGGTGGTAGTGGCTGTGGTAGTATCTCTTGACTCCCAGCCATTGTTTCAGTAAGGCTGATCATAGTTGCTATTAAACTCAAGGGACAAATCAGAATCCTTAATCTGGACGGAGGTCATTCTTTCCAGTCCGTCTCCATCCATTTTTTTTTAAACAAGATTTTTCCAACTACTATTGGGTGGAGCCACATGAAAATGCTAAGATTCAATTATTTTTGACCAACAAAAATGGCAGTTTCATACGGTCCAACCTCATACTTGAGAGGGTCACACTGATCCAAAAGAATTTGCTGGAAAGCCCCTGACTGGAAGTCTGAAATGGTACTTTACTCTGAGTCCTTGCTCACTCAACTGACTTCCTGACACCGTGTTCTCCAGAGACAACTGTGCTGCGAGTGGCTGGGTCGCAGTCCAGTCCAGTTGCAGGGCACAAGACTGGAAGTCTAAAGCCATGGTGCACAATTCACCCAACCTTCCTGAGCCTCAGTTTCTTCATCTGTGCCTTCTCACAGGGTTTCTATACCATTAAACACAATGATACATGGGAAGCATCTGGCTCCATGCCAGGCACCCAATCAGTGCTATTTAAGGGTGTGTTGGATGAATGTGAGTCACCAAGAACAATGTTCAACTCAGAAGATGCATGCCCCGGAATGGACGTGTTGGCATCCATCACCTCCATGCCAACTCCCCTGCTGTGGGCAGGTGCCTGAAGTGACTGCTGGTTACTGCCTGTGTCCACTCTAACCTCTCTCCATCCATCTCCTTTGCCCACTCCATCTCTTCTACCAGCCCACATGGATGTCTTGCCAGAGGCCTCACAAACATGTCTGACCTGCTGGTGGGGGCTCCACAATGATGAGACTGATGCCCTCTAAGACACATCTTCACGACCCACCCACCCTTCCCTCGCCTTCCCCCAAACACCCCACACCATTAGACCCACACCCCCAACACACCCATCCCTCCATGAAACTCCACACCCCAAAGCCCACCATGTGCTCATGACACACCCACAACTCTTTGATCTTCTTCCTGAACCCTGGGACAGGGTTCAAGGACTTTTAGTCACCTTGGGAAACAGTCCCAGTAGAATGGAGCACAGTCAACAAGGGCCTCTGGGAGAACCAAGGAGTTGGGGAGGGTTCCCCAATCAGTTCCTCTTCTTGATCACATCCTCAACCACTAGGAGGCGCTAAGTGAGGACTTTCTCCATGCTGGCCTTGCACTCAGCATTCCCAGTAACCTCAGGAGATGGGGCGGCTACAATTTGCACAAGAGGAAACTGAGGCGCAGACAATGTAGGTAACTTGCCAGCAATTGCTTGAAGAATGGGCCCAGGCACAAGAGATTAGGGGAACTCTGGGCCTTTCCAGCTCTGACGGTCTAAGGGCTCCTTCTATGCTGAGTCCTGCAGCAACTTTCCCCACTCACAAATGACATCATGACCTGTCAGAGAGCTGGGGTTTCATGACCAAGTAGAGATGGAACTAGGAACAGGTGTTACGTTTCTGAATATCCAGGTAACTTTTCCAAACACCAGAAATTTCTGCTCCCTCATCTCATGAAGAGGTTTTGTCCAGAATTTCCCAAAAAATTTCCAAAGTTCCCTAAATCCCAAGCTCCCTCACCTTTCCCTGAGATGCCACACAACAGGCTCCCGCTTCTGTTCAGTTATGCCAACCCTTTCTAGTGGGGTAAAGGTGAGCTTGACTCACAAAAGCTCTGTGGTGGAAAGTTGAAGATTTTAAAAGTAAGATTTTCCCAGGGTGCCTCGGTGGTTCAGTTGGTTGAGTGTCCAACTTCGGCTCAAGTTGCATCAGACTCTGTGCTGACAGCTTGGAGCCTGGAGCCTGTTTTGGATTCTGTGTCTCCCTCTCTCTCTGCCCCTCCCTTGCTCATGCTGTCTCTCTCTCTCAAAAATAAATAAATTAAAAAAAATTAAAAAGTAAGATTGTTCTGATACTTTCAGGGACATAAAGTTACTTGAGGTAGGAGGTTAATGGAATTTCCAGGCAATTGCTTTCAGAGTAGAAATCACGTTCTGTAGTTTTCCAGTGGTTCTTGGAAGCCTTATGCAAGTTGTTTGCTCAAATACTCAGAAGTATCTCCCTTGCAGTCTTGTTTACTCTGGTTTGGCCAATCTTATTTTCTCAAAGAAGGTACCAAGGAAACTTCACCTTGGCTGGTCATGATTATAAATAGAGTTGGGAGAAAACTAAAAAATCGTCTCACCTTTCCTCTTGGCTTTACAAATGAGGAAACTGAGGCTCAGAGA
Organism: Hyaena hyaena; assembly: GCF_003009895.1. Classification (NCBI taxonomy): domain Eukaryota; kingdom Metazoa; phylum Chordata; class Mammalia; order Carnivora; family Hyaenidae; genus Hyaena; species Hyaena hyaena. Next base: position 248,981 of record NW_024081464.1, on the reverse strand, counting down.
TTGGCACGAATGAGAGTGGTAGTGATGGTGGTGATGATGACGATACCACAGTTCCTGACACCCATTTACTTGACACCCAAGGGCGTGATGTACATTGATTCCTCCTTTACTCCCACAGGTACTTTTATTATACCCGTTTTACAGATGGGAAAAGTGAGGCTGACAAATGGCATGGCTGAGGTTCAGGGAGGCTTGTCATGTCTCTGATCCTGTGAAGTGCTCTTTTCACCCCACTCACTCCCTCAAAAAGCCAAGAGACACACATTCTCAATTAGCTGGGCTAAGTTTAATCACATTTGTGTGAACCACCCCCAGGGGAGAGAGTCTCTCGCTAACTACCAAGGATAGGGGGACAGAATGAGTCACTGCTCGGGGGTGAAGCACCTGGGGGCAACCCAAGGCTGGAACTGATGAGGTCCGCTGGGACCCCCTTTCTGGGCAGAAATCCATTCAGCATTCCAGGTCCAAATCCTGGTTCTGTCACGTGTTTGTTGGTGGCTTCGGTCACTTATATGTCTGAGTGTTTCCCCATCTGTGATGTGGGCACCCCGATACCTGTTACACCAGTATGGTGTAAATATTAAGAAGAAAACAGAACATGCTCACTGCCTAACACAGTGGTGGGCATAGTAGGCATAGGATCAGTGTTAGGTGCTGTTACTGGTCTAGGAAGAGAGGGCAGTCTGAAGAATGTCACAGGGATGTCACAGTAGTAGAGGGCGGAGACGCTGGTGGTCACGCTGGTGGTCGGAAGTTATTCCCCTACCCCCACCCCATTAGCAGGCTACCCTGGGCCGAGAGGTGGGGGCTCCTCACCGTCCAGCAGCGCCAGTCTACCGCTTGTGACGCGCAGCCTCCGGACCTCCCACCGGCCTTGCTCAGTGCTGGGCCGATAAGCCGATAAGCCACGTGATGGCACATGAAAGGCGTGGTGCCGGGCTCGGTGGCCGGATGATAACCTGGTGGAGGGTGCTATCTGGAGAGGAAGTAGGCTGGGGCTGGGTGCGGGGGCGGGTAGGTAAGTGAGGCCCAACATCAGGAGGCCGCTTACAGCCCCGGGGCGGGACCCAACCCCAGGGGTCATGTCATCCATTCTCTGCCACCAGGCACAATTGCACCGAGCAATCCATCACTGATCTCTGCCTGTCTTTTTTTTCTCCCCTCCAAATGCATTAATGCATTCTCATACTAAAAGTTTAGAGCAGTTCCGAAGGACAGGATAAAACAGAGTGCCCTCCCTTATCCGCCTTTGTCCTATTAACCATACCCCACCCCCAGAGGTCTCGCAGGGCTCTGTTGGGTGGGTACCACTTGGATCTCCTTGCCACACATTTACATACACATAAATGTGTGTGTGATAAATATAAAATCATGTGTGTGTAAAATCGTGCCACATATGTTTTCCTCCATCTCCCTCCCCTCTTTGACATGTCTTGGATGATTTTCCTTATTAGTACCTATAGAAGTGTCTTGTCCATTTTGATGACAGAATAGTAATCCATGAAATAAATGTGCCACAATTTACTTATATCTTCCTTACTGTTGTAACTTTAGGTTGTTTTCAATGTTTGCTGTTGGCATATGGCAAACGTGTTGCTGTGAAGGGTATTGTACATACGTCTTTGGGAACAAGAGCATGTTTGGGAGGTGGATAGCTTTCTAGAAGTACAACTGCTCCATCACTGAGTAGACGCGTCTCAGATTTTGGGTGGTACTCCCAAACATACTCTCCCAAAAGGCTTTTATCAGATTACACTTGCAACAGCACTTGATGAGGGTAACCATTTCCCCACGCCTTCACCAGTAGTATTGGGTATTAGCAGGATTGCCATTTGCCATTCTGTTGGCAGAAAATATCTCACTGCTACTCAATTTGCATTTTTCCATGTACTGCTGTGGTTGGACGCATTTTCCTATGCTTATTAACTGTTTGGAATTCTCCTTTGGTGTAGTTTCCGTGTCTTATCATTTGTCCATTGTTTCCGGTTGTTTAGAATGGGGAGAACTCCTTAAGTTTTCTCTGGAGTAATGCTTTTGATATGGGTACCACAAATGTTTCCTCCCATCTGATGCTTACTTTCAACTTGTTTGCCTGTGCTGTCCGACGTTCTCCTCTGTATCCTAGGTTTCTGGATGTTTAACCCACATTTCTCCCATGGGACTCTGGTAAAAATATCAACAGTTACCCTTCTATTGAGTGCCTGTTGCATGCAGGTTTTCTGTCAAGGGACTAGCGAGCCAGGGTCTCATCTACTCCAGGCAGGGCTGCTCACTAGTGGATGCCCTTGACAAGCTGGAATCAGCCACTCAGATGAGCAAGACTTGAGCCTCCAGAGGCTTGACCATGGTGTTCTTTTCTTTCTAGTCTCAGCCCCCTTGTCAAATATGGCTCAAACCATCCTTGCCTAGCCCAGATGGAGCACATTTTGACTTCTATGTTACTATCTATGGGATAGGGGCAAAGAGCAAAATTGTCCCTGGTCATTCATATATTTGACAAATAACCATTGTGCACTTTCCAATTCCAGGCCCTGTGCCAGGAGCTGAGGACATGGTGGGAAAAAGAACAGCCCAGCTCAACAGAGAGGACAGTCTAGCCAAACCATTCTTCATTTGGCTTTCTCATTTGTTCCCTCACTGAATAAATATGTGTGAATCACATGGGATTCAGGTGTGGCACATCAGGTGGGGTGGGCCTACTGTTTAATGCTAGGAACTAGAAATGAGTAAGATGACGTCATTAGACATCATGTGGGTGCCTTGGAAGTGAGAAAAAAGCAACACAGAGAATGATACCAATGATGAAAAGTGTACGCAATTCTGTGATTATGTCTCCTCCCTGGGGGCCCTGGTCTGGTTAGTTACGTGTATAGTAGGCGTGTCCATCCATGTATACACAGGCACACACTCTCATGCACACAACCCACCTTTTTGTCCAGCTTCCTGAATGCTCTCTGAAGAGCAGAGGGCACAGCCCAGCCCCTATCTGTGCAAGGCCAGGTCCTGGTGGTTCATGGGAAAAGGCCATTCAGTCCAGAGCAATGAGAAGGAAGCTAATTTTAACCAAGAGATGCAGAGTAACCTTGGCACAGAAGGCAATGTCCCTAAATCTCTAGCAGAGATGCCCCCAAATGGGACCTTCTCCCTCCCAGAAGACACCAGCCCGAGATTAGGGAACCCCTTTACCCTCTTGTCTTCCTGTCTTCCCAGGCCATATTGTCAGTTCATGGAAGCAGCCCCTCTTCACCTCATCAGTCCTCAGTAATCTGCCTTCAGACCCCTTGGGACTGGCTCCTATCAACCCCTGTCAGCCTCTGCTGCCCACAGGGACCTGGTGGCCTAGGGGCCAAGCTGCTGATTGGAGATGGAGGCAGATGGGTTGGGGATAGCAGGCTGGGCTTCCACACTGGCTCCCAGGTGACCCCAGAGAAGATGCTGTCAGGCCTGAGTTTTGACAGGGGAAAGGGAGTGTGCATGTTTTGACATCCTACTGCATGCATGACCCTGTACCCAAAGCTTTATCTACATTGTCTCAGTTCATTCACAGCTTCCTTTGACATATGTTTCTGCCATTTTAAAGATGATGAAACTGATGCTCAGAGAGTTTGAATAATTTGTCACAGATTCCATAGCCAAGGAGCAGAGCCAAGAGGTAAAGTGAACACACTGCCTGATTCCTCCAAAGCCTCTTTGTCTACAACATGATTTGCAACTGGCAAGGAAGAAAGGCCAAAGGAGTATGGGCGAAGCCCCCACCAGGGGGTTCTGGGGCCCATTCCAACTCAGCCTCCAGCTTGGGGTGTGGCTGGCAGCCTCAGAGCCTTAGCTCCCTCCCTCTGCTAGGGAATTCTCGCTGGGGGAGGCTCTGCATAGAGGCTGATCTGGGCTTGAATCTCGGCTGCATAAGCTTGGCAGATGACCTTACCCCTCAGAGCCTTGGTTTTCTCCCCTACAAAGGGGACCAGCAGCAGAACCTACTTCCAAGGGCTGTCTTGTGGGCTAAATGAGTTTGTGCACATAGAGCATAAGTAGAGCGTCTGGAACACAATGAAGGTAGGTGATGTTGCTACCACCATCCTCGGTTGTGAGCATGGGTGATAAGAGATTTCAGCATCCGTGGGTGAGGGCATATTTAAGAGTTCTTTGGGGGTAGGTTCTTGTCCTACTCGTCGCTATCAAGCGAAGACCTGAGGTCACTAGGTCCCTATGAGTGCCAGTTAGACATTTTCCATGTGCACCCACCATTCTGCCCACAAAGTTGAGATTTTCCCCATTATCTTCTGAACATTCCCTGATGGCTATTTTTAGGTCTTGGGCTGATGTCAGGCAGAGTTGTTATTCTATGAATCATCGGCACATTTCCTGACCTCATGCATGGGGACTCTGGCCACCTCACCTCTCCAGGGACTATAGTCACGGTTGCACGTATGAGAACTCATTAAGCCCATCGGCCTCATTGATGCCAGATGTTTCTCTTCCCTGCTTCTTTTCCACCAGGCATTCACAAAACCTCCCTGTCAACCTCTCTGAACGGTTTGCTTAACCTTATTAAAAGGATTGCCCCGCGGGGGGCACTCAACAAGCCCTGTTCCTCACTTCTCAAGAGCACTTTTAATCTCAGTGCACTTGCTGGGTCCCTCAAGTGCTGGGCACAGAGCCAGGAGCCCAAGATTTGCACTCCTGCCCCTCCACTCTCTTGGGCTGTGATGGTGAGTGACAGGCCAGCATCGCTGGTTTCCTCCTGTCCCAAACAAAGAGAAATGATGGCAAACACCGGGGGCCACACAGAGAGAGGACACCCCTTTGTACACTGGCAAGTGCTGCACCCATTCAGCGAGTAACTGTTTTCAAGGCCCTATGCTCTGCTCCATGAAATAAGTAGCTATTCTGGGATGACCAAGATTTTCCAGGGAACAACTAACCTGACTTGGAGAGTTCTCAGATATAAGGATTTATATTTCCAGAAAACCCTGGAGTACATGAACTTCTGTAAACCAGGAAATTGGGTGCATTGGGGTGGACAGAGAAAGGACCTGGCCAAGTGTCTGGAGGGCTGAGCCCTGGTATATGGACCCTGTCTGGCTACAGACACTTAACTAGCCTTCAGTTTCCATTTGTGAGATGGAGAAGGTGAACAGAGCATTAAACTAGCTGACTGATCTGCAAAACGATTTTGATGCCACACTGTGTTCAAATAACCCTAGTCACGTAACTGAACGTGTGAAAGAGATACAAGAGGGGCCAGTGCCTGAAGTGGGTGGGTGGAGCCTTCTCGACTCCCACCTCCGTCCCACTGTGAGCTTCTGACACCTGAGACCCCACCATAGATCCCCAAGGCTCTAGAAGGGGTACAGCTTGGAATATCTAGACCAGATTCTTTCTGAAAGAACGGTTAAGTGATGAATGTTCACTCCATCATTTATCAGCTGTGTGGCCTTGGGCCAGTTATTTATTTACGTTCTCTGTACCCCCCTCATCTATGAAATAAGACTCATAGGACCTACCTTTCCAGGTTGTAATGGCACTTTAGACCCAATAAACATTGACTGATCATGAAGGTTTTATTCAGCTAAGATTCTAAACAAGGTATCAAGGTTGACTTTTTATTCCAGAAGAATTTAAGATCTCAAGTTGGCCACAGGGTGCACTGGCAAAACTTTCAGAGGTGCTGGTGTCTGCTGTCTTCCCTGATCTGCCTGGAGTCACGGTGGTGGCTGCCTTCTGCTCTCTCCTCATCACCTCTGTGGCTGAGTGCCCCAAACTGGACATGGCTCTTTCTGGTGATGACTGAGAGGCTATGTGTCATGCAAATCCTTGTGAGCACTGTGAGCCAGAGGTCTGAGGATGTGCCCACCAGGGTGCAGGCCCACCTGGGGACGTCTGGTGAGAGCCTTGGGCCAGTTCCAGGAGACCCTGAGGTGGCACTGGGTGGGGGTGGACTCGCCCAGGGGGAAAGCTGGAAGGTTCTTTCCTCAGAATAGAGTCTTGTTTCCTGCCCAGGTACCTCCACCCAGTTGGGACCTCTCAGCCAGGCCCTTGAAGCCCCCTCACTCCCAGTGCCCAGTGGGAGACAGCAGAAGCATTGGCCTGCAGAGATTGGTCATGAGCACATACAGGGGAGAAACGCACCCCTAGAAACTCAGAATCCCCCCAGGGTGTCTCAGAGAGGGCTGGGTTCTGTGGGGCCCACGGTCGGAGGAGTTTGGGTTATTGCTGTTAAATGGCACTATTCACCTCACACCCACTAGGACGGCTATGTTGAAAAAGCAAAAGATACCAACGCAGAAAAATGAGACCTCTTGTGCACTGCAGCTGGGAACGCACAGCAGTGCAGTTGCTGCGGAAAACAGTAGGGCAGCTCCTCCGAAGTTTAAAAATAGAACTGCTCTCTGATCCAGCCCTACGTCCTGAGGAGCTATGTGTCCTTTCGTGTTGAGAGCAGCATTATTTATAACAGCCAAAAGGTAGACACAGTCCCAGTGTCCCTCCACCGATGAATGGATGAACAAAATGCCATATATACAACACGCGGTGGACAAGTATCCAGCCTTAAAAAGGGAGGAGGTTCAGACACAGGCTACAGTCCGCAGAGGTGACCCTAGAGGACATTATGCTGAGTGAATGAAGCTGGACACGAAAGGACACGTGCTGTGTGGTTCACTTACCTGAGGACCTAGAGACAGGAAGTAGAATGGCGGTTGCCAGGGGCTGGGGGAGGGAGAAGGGGGAGCTGGGGTTCAATGGGGATAGAGATTCAGTTTGGGAAAATGAACAAGTTCTGGAGCTGGGAGGGGGTGATGGCTGCACAACCGTCACCAGGTGTGCACAACCAGGGATGGCGGGGGTGAGTGTGGTTGGCGTCGCTGAGCGGTTCACTTAGAAAGCATCTAGGGGGGTAGGTATATTTTATGCTGTGTGTTTTGCCAGATTTAAAAAAACAATGACAACACGATGAAACTTGAATACCACTCTGAAAGTAACTCAAGGAATTGTGGTAGAATCTTTTATAAAATAAATCATTAAAGACAGGATTATCTTTTGTGGAAATCCAGACTATCATATATGAGTTTGCTTAAAGCTGGTCCACAGGTGGGGTGCCCGGCTGGGTCAGTTGGTAGAGCGTGTAGCCCTTGATCTCAGGGTTGTGAGTTCAAGCCACAGGTTGTGTGGAGAGAGTACTTAAAACTAAAACATTTAAAAAACCCTGGGGGGCTCCTGGGGGGCTCCTGGGGGACTCAGTCAGTTAAGCATCCAACTCTTGATCTCACAGCTCATGGGTTTGAGCCCCGAACTGGGCTCTGCACTGATGGCACGGAGCCTGCTTGGGATTTCTGTGTCCTCTCCCAGTTGTGGGAGAGTGCACTCTCTCAAAATAAATAAGTAAACTTAAAAAAAAAAAAAGCTGGTCCACTGGTATTCCAACTTTGGATCTTATTTATTTGCAGGTGGGAATTTATCCACATCAGTATTCTTGTTTCTGAAACCAGTCACTAGAATACACAGCAATTACTGTGGGCCTAGTATTGGGTAGAGATGGGAGAACATTAGAAATAAGAAATAATTATTACTTCTATGTGTTACTATTTGTTATGGGTTGAATTGTGTTCCCCCTCAAATTCCTATGTTGAAGCCAGAACCCCCAGTACCTTAGGATGTGACTATCTATGGAGATAGAGCCTCTAAAGAAGTAGTTAAATTAAACAAATTCATTGGGGTGGGCTAAGATGACTATTGTCCTTGGAAGAAGGGGAAATTAGGACACACACACACACACACACACACAGAAGGCCATGTGAAGACACAGGGAGAAGGTGGCCACGTGCAAGCCGAGGAGAGAGACCACAGGAGAAATCAACCTTGCTGACACCTTGATCTTGAAGTTCCTGTCTCCAAAGTTATGAGAAATACATTTCTGTTGTTGAATCCCCTTCAGTCTGTGGTATTTGTTACAGCAGCCCAATATACCATTCCATTAAAAAAATTTTTTTTTCTTAATTTTCATTTATTTCAGAGAGAGAGAGACAGACAGCATGAGCAGGGAAGGGTCAGAGAGAGAGGGAGATACAGAATCTGAAGCAGGCTCCAGGCTTTGCCTTCAGTCTCTCTCTGCCTTCACTCATGCTGTCTCTCGCCCTCAAAAATAAACAATTAAAGCGCTCTTTAGGGGCACCTGGGTGGCTTAGTCGGTTAAGCATCTGACTTTCGCTTAGGTCATGATCTCGCGGTTCGTGGGTTCGAGTCCCACGTCGGGCTCTGTACTGACTGTCAGCTCAGAGCCTGGAGCCTATTTCAGAATCTGTATCTCCCTCTCTCTCTGACCCTCCCCTGCTCATGCTGTCTCTCTCTCTCTCTCCTAGAAATAAATAAAAATATATATATATAAAAATAAAGCTCTCTTTAAATCCTTAAAACAACCCTCCAAGGGAGTCATTGTTCTCCCCTGTTCATAGACAAGGAAGTTAAGGCTCAGAGAACTTGAATTATTTGCCCAAGGTCACACAGCTGGAAAGTGCTGGATAAACCTAGGTCCTTGACTTCAAATTCCGTTTGCTCTTTTTGTACTTCTGCCTTGAGGGTGGGAGGGGTATGAAAGCTGACAAAGAAAAATCGAAGCAATAAATAGAGAATAGCACTGAGGGTACAACTAGAAGCCCAAGCCAGGAGACATTTCACAGAGGGCAGGGGAAACCCAGCCAAGGGTGTTGGAGTTTGTGGGTCTGCACCTTTGAAGACCTTTTTTTGGAGGCTCTAACAATAATATGATCTAACAACTCTCTCTCTCTTTTTAATGTTTATTTATTTTGAGAGAGAGTGTGAGTGAGGGGAGGGACAGAGAAAGAGAGAGAATCCCAAGCGTCGGACGCTCAACCGACTGAGCACCCAGGGGCGTCTAAGAGCTGACGTTTCTGAGCATTTGCCAGAAGACAGGCACTGTGATGAATGCCTCACACTTACTATTTTGTCTAAACCTTGAAACAAGCCTATATTTCAGATGTTTCTAGTATGTCCATTTTATAGATGAAGAAACTGAGGCTCAGATAAATCAAGCAAAGTATCTATGGTGTCCTGGGAAAGTAAGTACTTGGATTTGAACCCAGGTCTATTTAACCCCGAAGATTTTGCTGTTGTTCATTTTCCAACAGCACTACAAATGTGTCCTGGCTCTGCGGAGGGAGAGAGAAGGGAAGGCACGGTCTCTATCACAGGCGAGAAGGCATCTGAGGTCCAAGGTTGGGTGTGCTCCTCACCAGAGCTCTGGGTTAAGGGCAGCGATCAAGTGTCTCAGGCCCCGGCCCACCTTGCAATCTCCTCACGCATGCGGATCACGGCAGGGAGAATCTGGCCACCACAGCCATGGGTAAGCTTCCCTTCCACTCAGAAGACAAACTCTCAGAGGAGGAAATAACTGCTTATGCACATTCAATATTCTCTCTGTCTCTGTTTCTCTCCGTCTTGTCTCTCTCTGTCCCTATCTGTTTTTATCTCTCTGTGTTTCTGTCTTGCTGTATCTCTCTCCACATCCTCTCACACTTCACTTTCTGGCTGGGAATTGAAAGGCTCCTTGTCCTTCATAAACTTACTTATATACCTAACAAAACCCTTCGGGGACACCGGGTCTCAGTTCTGGGCGCCGCCGGGGCACGTGCGCCCCCTGGTGGGCAAAGGTCTCACTGGTCCTTCAAGGTTTGGGCTCCAGCTTCACCCCCAGGAAACCTCTATGTGCCTCTGAAAACGTGCCGGTCTTGTGGGTTTCTTTTCCAGTTTCTGCAGGCTATAACTTGCACATAGAACTGGGAAAAGCCACAGGCATGAGCTGATCCTGCAAATGCAGAACCTGAACATCACACTGGAACCCCAGGTACCTTGCAGGCTACCCTGTGGGAAGGGTACTTCCAGATTCCACACAGCCTAGCCCAGTCCTGGCTGAACTGCAGGGCCAGCTGGGACCACTTAAAACGTGCCTCGGGCCTAGACCCGCCTGGAATCCTGGCACTGGTATTTTCAGATGTGCCCCGCCCCAGGTCATCATCCAGACCCCCACCGCACCGTGATTTGAACGGCAGCCAGAGCTGAGAACTGTGGAGGTGCTTAGGAAAGATGAGGTTTCCAGATTCTACCTTAGACCGGCTGGATCAGAATCTCAGAGAGGGAAGTCTAGAAACCTATCTTCTAAAACTAAGGCCTCGGGTGATTTTTTATAAATACTGAGGTTGCCAAAGCACTGGGAGACGCCTTCATCTTTCGGGGAGGTGATGAGCCTGCCCCCGGCCTTGCAGCTCGTGGATAGCTGGGGCCCACGTCATGGGAAACCACTTCAGAGGGGCCGTGAGATGCAGGGTGCTGGTGTCCAGGCTGTAGGTCCAGCCTGCCAAGCTGGAAGGAGGGACTCATTTCTTATCCTAGCTCTTCTCAGTCCTACCTCCAAAGGCACCCTTAGATCCTCATCTGTGAGCCCTGAGGGTCTGATTTGTCTCTGTCTGGTGCTCCCCCAACCCTCCACAGGGGCAGTCTGCTCTCTGGTGCCCTAAATTCCAGCTTAGTTCCCACTGGCCATGCCCCATCATCCCAGAGTCTGGGCCTGACAGCCCCAATTCCAGAGATTCTGGGGGAGACGGGGTGTGGGCACTAAGCTGCCCCAGAGTGAGGGAGGCTGAGATGCATTTTTTCCCTAAAATACTCAGCAGCCATCTCCCCCAAAGCCCTTTGTTTCTGGGGGGGGAGTGTGACAGACAGTTCTCTGGGGGCTCCCACTGTCCTGAGCACAGAGTTCCCTGTCCCTGGAGCCCTCTACCTCCCAAATGCTGGACTACCCAGGGGAGATCTGTCCAAGCCCCAATCTGACCACATTGCGGGCTACACACACACACACACACACACACACACACACACACACACACAGTCTCACCTGAGACTTGCTCGGTGATTCTGTCTGACTTACCTGTACAAACACCCCTCCTACTCCTGAGAGTGTCATGGACCCCTACGTAGTAGCCTATGGCAATGGGCTAGGGGCAAAGAATGGGTTCAAATCTGGGGTCCAGCACTGGTCAGCTAAAAGCCTCTGGACAAGCTGGTGGTATAGAGTCTCTGTCATTTACTTCTCGTATGGGGAAGAGTGTAGGCATAATGACAATGGTGATGCCTGCTTCCCAGAGCTGTTTGAGAATCCACAGACAGTGTGGGAATACTCTGGAAATCACAAGGACTATACAGATGGGTGTCCTTCTTTGCCTAGTCACCTCTGTTCCTCTGCAGAGGTAGCTGCTCTGTGAGGTTCTCCCAGGCCGGCAGCAACGCCTCCCCACCCCCCACTACTCTGCTGCCACGGTCCAGCCTCTGTGCTTGGGTCCACATCCCTACCCCAGCACTCATGTGTGACCTTGGGAATACTACCCAGGCTCTTTTGTGCCTGGGTTTCTTCCTCTGCACATGGCATGGTAATAGTCCTACCTCCTTGGGTTATCGCAGGATAAAAGAGTCAAAATGTGGCAAAGTGATGGCCAGGCATTCAAAGGGAGGGAGGGAAGAATGAATACAAGCACAGGGGATTTTCAGGGCACTGAAACGATGTATGACAGTGTAATACTGGTGACATAACATTATACATTTGTCCAAACCCAAAGAACACAACACAAAGAGTGAATCCTCATAATGTATTGATGGAAACTATGGGCTTTAGTTAATAATAATGTGTCAGTGTATTTCATCAATTGTAACAAACATACCACAGTATTGCAAGATGTTAATAACAGGGAAAATTGAGGGGCGGGGTGAGGGTTAGAGGGGCATTCTTTGTACTTTCTGTGTATTTTTCAGTAAACCTAAATGCTCAATAATCTATTATAATAAATTTAATTCAGAATAATCTATTATAATAAATGTATTATAAATAAAACAAACAAAAAATAAACAGCGAGCAGCCTGAGCAGTGCAAAGCCTTGAACGTTTTTGGTGTTACCATCCCCTGATCATGAGCCTGGAGTCCAGGGCGCTCACTCTTCCCTGTGCACGCGCCCAACAACCCAACACGCTTCGCAGCTACACTGTGAGAGCAAAGCGTCCCCACTCAGATCCAGAGGCCAGGATTTCTGAGGTGAGGGCGCCACCTGCTGGCTCTGCTCAAGCCTCCCCTAAAGGCGATGTGTTGCCCTTGGAGCTGGGAGCTCGGTTTCTACCCAGCACCCTCTGCAAGTACCTTGCTTCGCCGCTGCTGCAAACCACCTACGTCACCTAGCGAAGTCCGGGCTTGTCACCAGTGACGACACAACAAAGGTCAGATATCGTGCCTTTATTACGGAAGAGTCCCAAAGTGCTGGAGTGCAGTCCAGGTCAGAGCTACCTGCCCAGAGCTGAAGCAGGTGTGTCTGAGCGGACATCTCGGAGGCCCCAGGGCTGCTTCTGGGGTAATAATAGAGAGGGAGCCGCACAGGGGCGCGGTCCGCGCACATGAGAGCAGCGCACTTCTCGCTTTGGGCGCCAGCACAGGGGAGACTTAAAATGATGCCAAACACTTAACGGTGTGCCAGGAGCGTGCCAGGGGCTATCCTGGGCATCTTTCTGGGGTTAACTAATGTAAGCTTCCTGAGGAACATATGAGGTAGGTACTATTATGGTTCTTCCCCGTTGTACAGATGAGACAGGGGAGGAACAGAGAGGCTAAATAACTTGCCCAGGGTCACACAGCCCAAGAAGGGTGGGACTGCGATGGGATCTCCGGAGTCCATGCTGTGTGACCCACCTGTCAGCCTGCCTCTGTCTCTACTTTCCTCATCTGAGAAATGGGCCTATCAAGGCCTCCCTGCCCTTCCAGTCGGCCCTGGGCTGGAATAAGCGCCGCGAGGTGAACACGCCTTGTCAGTTCTTACAGGTTGGGCCAGGGGCGCGAAGCATCTCCGGGCCCTGTGGGTGCCACATCCGTGTCCTGGAGCCGGACCTAGGGCTGTAGCTCGTACTGCCCTTCGGTGGCCGTGTGGAAGTCCTCGAGCACCGACTGCAGGAACTCGAAGGTGGGCCGCTCCTCCGGCCGGCTCCGCCAGCACTTGGCGATGACGCCGTGGTACAGCTCCGGTGGGCACGCGTCGGGGCGCGGCATGCGGTAGCCGCGCTCCAGGCAGCGGATGACCTCGGGGTTGCTCATTCCTGCGGGCGGGGGGGGGGTGCGGAGTATGGCTGAGGCGCAGACCACTGTCCCCTCCCTGGCAGGTCACCTGGCCGTCTGGCCAGTGCCACCGTCAAACATCCCTCTAGTTACACTCCATTGCTTGGAGAACAGCCGGAGACGAGGCTGTGACGCAGTTCCTCCGTGTATGGAGCCCTGTCTTGCTTACCTGGGACTGCCCAGCACATGGCCTGAGGCTGTCGCTTGCTGGGCAGGTGCTTCAAGAAAGTGCACCAGCCCGCTGAGCGAGCCTGCTCTTCTGTGGGCCGCTAGGCTGCCCAAGCCCTTCTGACCTGGGACAGGGAGACTGGGGGATTTTATAGTCAGGAGAGGGCGTTGGGGGAGTTCACCCAAGGTGGAAGGCCAAGGTGGAGACAACCTGTCCTCAACGGAGAACAAATGAATTCAGAGTAAACTTGAGTTCAGACCCTGACCCTTACTTACTTCCAGGGTTTGGAGGCTCACTGACTTCTGCTGAATGAAGGGAGCGCAGCCCGGTTGCAGGAAGCAATGTTGAGGAAGGAGGCAGAACCTCCGTCCTCAGACTGGCATGCGTGGGTCTCTGTTCTGACTGTGGGGACTCCATTCTGGCACGTGTGCGGGCAGCCCCAGGCACTAAGCATGGCATATCCGTCACCACGGCCATTTCAGGGAGGCAGGGAGCCCATCTGGTCACTACAGGGCGAAGCCACCTACCTGGGTAGGGTATACGCCCGTAAGTGACGATTTCCATCAGGAGGATTCCGAATGACCACACGTCTGCTTTGATGGTGAACACCCCGAAATGGATGGCCTCGGGAGCAGTCCACTTGATGGGGAACTTGGCCCCTGTGAGAAAAGCCATGAGCAGCTTTGGGAGGCCATGGCTAGTGACTGCCTATGCCCCTTTCCTCTCCCCTTGGCAGGGCTTGGACCACTGGATACAACAGAGATGCTTTCGGAGAGCCACCAAGACCCACGAGACCCCATGGCCGGGCATGTGCGGGCACTACTGGGGGTCCACAGCACAGAGGGACAACATGACATAAATACCACCTCTGCCACCCTGACTGGGTCTTTGCCCAGTGGGCTTCAGAGGGCCACCATGTGTTTCCACCTGGGACGGAAGACTCATTTTCGACCTCATGTGTTTAATACCAGGAATCTGCAGCCCAGTCAACTCATCCCTGCCTCAGTTCATCCCTTCCTGCCAAATGGGACACCTGGGGTCCCAGTAAGGAAGGAATTCCAATCCTGTTGTCCCAGGAAGCCCTGTGTATGGCTGCAGCCCTGCTCAGCATTCGAACACTGGGTTACCCCTCACCTTGCCTCGCTTTCTCCATCTCCCCAGCCAGCCTGAAGCTTCGTCAGCTAACAAGCCCTATTGATCCTTCCTGTACCAACGGATTAACATGCTCAGCTAATATTGCCTGCTTGCCAGCTTACTTGATCAATATATTTGACTGCTTCAAGTCAAGAGGAGCCCTACCTCAGGTATACTAACGAACTAAAACAGAGTGCTCCGTGGGGACCCTAATTCAGGCATAAGCGTTTGCTGCCCATGCTTTAGAAAAATGTTTTCCGAAGTGTGTTCCATGAAACTCTAGTTCTGTGAGATTAATGGGAAAAGTATCTCAAGCTCAAATTCGTTTGGGAGAGACCAGGTGAAGCACAGGTACACCGCACCCTCGCCGCAAGACTTCTCAGAGCCTTTCATATGTTGGTGTGCATCAGGGATCTCTGAAGGGGGCCTGGGTGGACCATGCAGCATCTCCAAACCTACTTCACCACAAGCCCATCCCTCATCAGGCACTAGTGCTCTGCCGAGCACCTCTAGGGAAACGCCGATCTAGGTGGGCGTAAGGCCAGGACTGTGACAACCATAACACTCTCAGATCTCCACACAGGGCTCTGCTCTGTAGCAACGAGGAGAAGTCCAAGGGGTTGTAGGGAGGTGGGGAAAGTAAGGCCCAAGGTCTCCCTGTAGATGGGGGCCCTTCTCACCTTCTTGGGCAGTGTATTCATTGTCAATGATGCGGGCCAAGCCGAAGTCAGCGATTTTGCAGCACAGAGACTCAGACACCAGGATGTTGGCCGCCCTCAGGTCGCGGTGGATTGAATTCATTTGCTCAATATACGCCATTCCTTCGGCAATCTGAGGGAACAGGCCACACAGTGAAAGATTGCGGAGGGACCTCTCTGCACGGACGGAGCCCACCCAGTGTCCCCTGCACAGCCCCTATCAGGAGAGGAAGGACCCTGTCTGGAAAGCCAGCCTTCATGCTCTCACAGCCTGGAAGGGACAGGAACACTTGAGGGGGTGTGTTCGTGTTTGTTGGTAGGTGCATAGAAGGTGGTTCTGCTGGGGAAGGAGCAGCTTCCTGAGTAGAGAAGGAAAATGGCTTCACTCGTTCCCCTGTTAGACAAGCCATAAACCCCGGCCGCCTGAAAGCCCAGCAAGGCAGGGCCGCTGACGTCAGAGCCAGAACGACCTGAACCCTCACCCGCTTCTCTCTCCTTGCAAGTGTCTGCAGGGGAGGTGGAGAGCAGAATGAAACCAGGAGAGATGAAGGTCTCTTAGGGGGCACGGGAAGGAGAGGACAGGGAAGCAGGGAAGGAAAGGGTCTTATCTCCTTGTCACGTTGGATGCCCTGTTCCAGGAGCAGGGAGCCCTGGATTGGAGTCATCGACCTCCGCCCCCAGCAGGTTGCTTAAGCTCTCTGAAGGGTCACTATCCTGACCTAGAACTTGAGAAAAGGGGTCTCCAGGGTACAGAGTTGAGGTGAGCAATAGATGAGATAGGTGGTCAAGGCCCTAACCCAGCACTGCCCGAGGCAGGCGCAGAATCCCAATGGAACATGGGCAGTTTCTGTTTCTGTCCCTGACCACCAGCACTGGGCCAGGAATAACTACTTGAATTGCTCTTGAGTTGCTCTTGTGTTTTTTAGTGGAGGAAATTCATTCGGGCTTTATCCATTGCACTCCCAATTGATGGATGAAGAAACTGAGGCAGAGAATAAGATGCTGATTTACCTCCTCAGACTTGCTATCACAAGAAGCCAGCCCTGGAATTCATCCCACTTCTCTGTATCTGTCCATTTGCATTGGCTTAGTCGCAAAACCATTCACTTATTTATTCCTTTGCTAAATCATTCCATCAATATATTTATTGATATGGTACTGGAGGGGCTGTAGAGCTGAATACCAAATGCCTGGTATCTGGACAGCACTTACCAGTACCCATCCCATTAAGAAATATGTATTGAGCAGTACTAGAAATAATTTTTTTAAAAGGTTGAGAGGACCCAGATGTACTTTCGAGGAGAAGACTATACCACATGCAATACTAAAGAAACACGGGTGCTAAGTGCCCTGTGCCACTTTCCTGTCCAGGGAAATTCTAATTCAATTTAATTTAGTTTAGGTCTTGAATATTGATCAGGAGTTTGTCAAGTGAAATGCCAGGAATACGCCCAGGTATTCTAAGCAGAGGGAGGAAACCTGAGCAAGGGCTCACAGGTGTGACCGCACATTTGGGAGCTGCTGTGTGGCTTTGCCAAATAGGGCACATGGGTTGTGGTTGTAGGGGAGGTTTGCATTACATCCTGCAAAGCAAGAAAAGGAGTGCCCAGAAGGGTAGTGTGCGCACACGCAGGCATGCGTGGTGAGGCGCTAACAGTTTAGAAGTCGTTCACCTGGAAGGTTCTGATTTTCTGGTTTCCCAACCCTTAGATTCTTGGCTACATCTATGTCTAAATGCAGGTGGCTTTTCACATCCTTTGCCCCTGAGTGATCCAAGATTTCTCCAGGGATTGAGAAGAGACAGAGGAGACTGAGAAAAGGAAAAGAAAGAAAGAAAATGGGTGGACAGGCTTATCACTGTTATGTGGTTCGAAACTGGTTAGCAGCGATAATTTTCCGAGACCACTCACCAGCCTACTCAAACCCATCTGTGCTCACCTCAGTGGAAAAAGGGTGTCGTGACATCAGTTCCTGCACTGATACTAATAGCAGATAATACCAGACAGGGTGGGGATGGGGTGGTGTGGGGTGAGGGGGAGGTTTCCTCTCTGCAGCCGGATATGTGTGTGTGTTTATGTGTCTCACAGGCTGACCACAGACCAAAGCTTTTCTGCTGAGGGTCTCAGTTTTAACAGACACACTCAGGGCTGCCAGATGTGTTTTCCTGCCAGTTAGAACCTTCAGCTAAAATCTCCAGGGTGGGGGGAAGATCCCTCCTCTTCATTTTACTCTTTACTTCATGAAGTCTGGATTGTGATTCTCCTGCTATAGAAGGCATTTCTGGGCACCATCGGAGAAGAAGTGAGGTCACAACAAAACACCTGCCTACAGCGTTAAATGGGGTTTATGTGAACTGATAGGCTTCCCACACCATCCATTCTCCCTCTCTTCTTTAGTAATAGGACTCACCTCCTCCCATCCTGGCTGCCCAGAGTGCAGACTACATTTCCAAGCTCCCTTGCAGCCTGGGTGTGGCCAGGTGACATGGCTGGGGGGAGGGAGGGATGTTAAAGCAAGTACAGTGGGTGACTTCAGGGACATGTCTCTAAAGGGAAGAAGGTGGGCTTTCTCCCCCCTTTACTACTTCCTGTCTACTGAGAAGAGGACAAGATGATAAAGTGTGAGCGGCCATCTTGGACAATAAGATGACACGCTAAGTACCCAACAGGGGGAAGAAACATGTGGCTTTGAGAGGCGGACCCACCTACCTGCCCCAGACTGCCCACCTCTGAATGTTTAGGCATTTAAACCATTATTACTTTGGATTTTCTGTCCTTTACAGCCCAACCTAAATTTAATAGATACAACCTCTAAACAGCCGATTTTGTTAAGCCACAGGGCACAGAAGAGAGGGCCGTGGGTCTTGGGTCTTGGGTCCTTTTGTGCATCATGACTCCTGGGCACCTCTCCCCTTGGTAGCTCACAAACCTGGGCTGACATGTCGATCAGTCTTGGGAGGGACAGTCTGCTACCTTCATCTGTCTTCAGGAAATCCAGTAAGCATCCTAAGGAAAGAGATGTTGCATCTGCTCTTCTGTGAAATGATCCAGCCCTGGCTGTGCCAGCCTCTCCCACGTGTGGGCTGCTCCCCACCTGGCATCAGGAAGTACAGGGCGCCCTGGCAGATCTCTAGTACATAGAAGAAAAGCCACCCATCGCTGCCGAGGGCTTTCTGCTTTACAGAAATTCTACTCTCAGTCCTCATAGCACCCCAGGAGGCTGCAAATATACTCGCCGCTGCTCAGAGAAAGTTAGGTTTCACTCAGGTTCGGGGTCACCCAGCCTGGAAGCCAGGCACAGAGCCTGTTCTTCTGACTGTAAGTTTAGTGCTTATTTCTCACGTGATTTTCCAAAGTGTCTTCTTGTACTCTTCATCCTTTGTTTGCAGACATTCTGCCTCTGAGGACTAGGGGTGCAAGAAAACGCCAGAATGGAGAGACCTGTCCCTGGGGTTTGGTGCAGGGGACCAACGCAGCTCCTCCCTGGCATCTAAGAGCTGGGAGGGACAGTCATCTGAGGTGGGGCTGAGAGGTGAGCAGGGGAGCCATCGCACTCCCAGCTCAAGTTGTCCCCTGCAGGACGATTTCTAAGGAACTGTGTTAATATGGCATCTTAGGATCCTACAGGAAGCAGTGGGCAACCAGGGTCACAGGAGGCGTGGGAAGGAGGCCACAGGCTGACGCTCAACCCCTGGCCCACTGGCTCATGAGACCTTGACCCCACCATGGACCTCAGAGGCCAGCTGGGCCAATCTCTCTTTTCATCCCTGTTGTCAAGTGCTCATATGGTTGTCAAAGGTCCCATGCCTAGTAAGTGGCAGAACTGGGACCAGAACCCATGTCTGGACGCCCAGCCCGCTACTCTTTGCAATGCTCTGTCCTCCCTAGTGGGCATCTAACAGTGCTGGGCACAGAAGATGCCCTCCAAAAATGCGGGTGGAAGTGCTTCTAAATGGAGGACACAGCTCTGTAAGAACCACTGACCCACTCGTTTCTCACCACCCTTCCCTCCTGCCCCCCAGGCACACAGAACAGCTTAGACCTGTAGGACGCTGGCTAATTGCTCCGGCCCACGGCCCAGTGATCCCCCACAGTGAATCCCCTCACCAGCAGACCCACCAGGCAGATCAGCCTCACCCTTGTCCGCCCCTCCCCGCCCCTGTCTGAGGGATGCAGCCCCACACCAGACACCACCTCTGGCCATGTACTCAGTCACGATGTAAATGGGTTCCTTGGTGACCACAGCATAGAGACGAACCAGCCTCTCGTGCTGGAGGGTTTTCATCAGATTGGCCTCAGCCAGGAAGGCCTCTGGAGACATGGTTCCCTCCTTTAAAGTCTTGATGGCCACTTTCACGTTGTTTTGGTAATAACCTATGCCCGGACAGGGGAGAGAATAAAGAAGCCATTCAGGAGACCCAGAGGTTGTGGGAGGCAATCCCTTAACCAAAATGTACATAAGCGTCCAGGAGCCCTTCTCATTCGACAGGTGCAGGACTGAGGCACCCCAGAGCTGTCCCCGTAGGAAGAAGCCCTGGGCTAGGATATACAGCTTCTGAGGCGGAGCTGGCTTATTTGGCAGGATGCCAGCCTGTCTCAGCCTCTTGAGCTCAAATGGAACCTCAGGCAGTTAACCTCAGGAACTTACTCTGCCTGGGAGGGGCTGGTTTACCTCCTGGCCCCCACACTGGGTCCATGTTGTGTCCCTATCGTCCTCCACAGAGCCTTCCGCCTTTCCCTGCATGCGTCTCTTCTACCACATGGTAGCTTCCGTACAGAAATAAGCATTCTAGCCCATGGCAAAATTGTCTAGGAGGTAGAGATGGCTCGTAGGCTTCCTTCCCTGCTTTCTGTGCCCTGTGATGTTCCTTTCCCACTCCTTATAATACCCACACTTCCACATTCTTCCCTCCCTTCCATCAAGTCCCCCATCCATGCTGAAAGGAAAAGCAATAATTGGACTTGCCCCTCTCAAGGGAGCTTAGCAAGGACCTAGGTAGAGTTCCTGCCATAGGTGATTCAAGCATCAGCTGGGTGCTGGAGGATTTGGGGAGGCACCAGGATCCTCCCTTGATATCATACCCCAATATGGACTATTCCAGGGATGAAATAAAACACTATCTGTTATAGTCTGATAGTGCCCATGGTGAACAGAGGAGTGATCATCAACTATACACACAGGGACCTGAAAGTTAAGGGACTTGGCCAGAGCCACACAGTCACAAGCAGTGGCTTGGTCTATTATCAGACTCCTGGAGCTCCTGGTTCACTGCTTACTATGTTTAACAGGTCATTTCCATTTGGTAAACCAAAGCTAGGAGGAGATAGCCTGATGTTCAAGTTCACCCACCCATCAATGGGAAGCTAGCCCTGGGAAGTGAAGAGTGAGGGAGGGAACAAACCAACGTTTTGGGAGGGCTGGATTCTATTCCTACTGCACCATCATGGTGTCCTGAGGGCAAGTCACTTCAATGTCCTGGCCTTCCCTTCATGATCTCATCTGCAAAATGGGTATCATAGCCTCTGCAGCTTCTCCCAAACAAATGTTTTGGGGAAGCATGATGAACTGCGCCTATCCTGAACCTTCTGTGCTTCGGGACACAGGGTAGGGAGAGAGAGGCTCCTGGCGGCCACATACTCACCCATCCAGACTTCACCAAACTGCCCGGACCCGAGTTTCTTGACCAGCTTGAGAGACTGCCGGGGGATTTCCCATTCATCTTGGGCCCACAGGTTTTGAGGAGCCAGGCTGACACAGGGTTGAGTGAGCCTCTGGCATAAACCATCCCCTTTCTCTGCATTAGGGAAAAGGAGATAGGGCTCGAGGTTACCAGAGCAGCCTGATCACGTCTCTCTCTGGGGAAACATATCCTTCCCAGCTGTTGTCATTTTTGTCAACTACACTCCCATTTCCAAGTACACATGTGCATGGGCGCACACATACTACACACACACTCAGCTATTTGCATCCATTTTGTATAAAGCAAGGCATGCTATCATTAACCTGCTCTAAGATTGAAAATACTTGTTATTCTCCAAATGGTCACATGCTCAGCCAGAAGAGGGAATTAGGGACATTGACTTTGAGTCATTATGTTGACATTTGTCTAGCCTTGGGATAATCCACCGCCCTCAAGATGGCATCAGTGATTCACATTATCTTGAGATCTTAGTGACAGATACAAGGGGTCCTCTGCTCCCCACCCTCATCACATCCTCTCCTCTTACGAGAATAATGTTGCACCAGAGCCTGGAGAGTGGGGAAGGTGATGCGGGGGGAGATGTAATAGCCCCCTTCATCCAGGGAGCGGATCTTGTAGTGCTTGATCACCTCCCCCTGGGTAGTTACATCCTTCACAGTCAAAGAAAAGGCACCTAGAGGGGTAATAGAGATATGCACATGAGAAGTAAGGCATACAGAGGGAAAATCAAGATTGGGATTTGGGCTTCCTTTCACTGCGGCTGGAAATTCTGCTCTCCATTTTGACCGCTTCCACAATAAGTTACTTTTTCTTTCATCTCAACCTCAACCCTCCAGAAAATCTTTACTATCGTCTCCACCCAACTCTGGCCTTGATGTTCCTCCCCCAATTTCCTAAAATTCAATCATGGAATCACAGAACTCTGGAGCAAACAGGATGCTCTCCTAGCAACTATGCTGTCCCTCATTTGGGGACTCATTGCCATGGACGATTGAGAAATGTAGAGTTATTGGAGGGACTAGGGGATTGATTGATTCATTGCATCATTCACTCATTCATTCTAGCTGAAAAGGCTGACTTTACCTCCACAAACAAGAGCCCATCCCAACCTTGAAGCACTCATGTTTGTGGAGGAGAACATAATAAGCTATTTTCTGGAGTTTTGTTCAAATTCATACATACATCTCTGCATTTTGTCATGTATGTTATCGATTGCTGCAGACCAGGGGTAGCAGATGCTAAAAGGTTAAGAGCAATTTAGGAAGCAAGAGTTTCCAATGGAGAAACTTCTTTTCATAAACTTGATGTTTTTATAAAATGCCTCTGTCCAGCTCTCTGGGTACCACACATGCCACTCTTATTCAGAAGATGAGGAAACTGAGGCCAGGGAGTGGAATTAGCTTGTTCCAGGCTACTCTGCTGATCAACAGCAGGCTTCAGGGCTCCTGATCCTCCCTGAGGATGCATTTACCACAAGCAATACTACTCTGCCCCGCCAGGTGTCAGGCTCAGATACCTCTTTTTCTGGGTGTGGACACTTGATTTTTCACTGTGCAGTTTATCTCCATCTCAACTCCCTTTCTCTCTCAACTCTCTTAGGTATTGCACTTCTCATCACCTACTTGTGAAATGATGCAAGATGTGTGTACACCTTGCCGCTCCCAAGCCCATTCCTTGCCCATGACACCAGCCCCAGCCTGCCTCCTGCAAATGGTCTTCCCCCGCCCTCTGGTAGGCGCAACTGTGGCCCAGTATCTAAGAAACCAGAGAATAACTCTAGTAAGTTCATTCATCCTCACACCACCATAGCAAGGAAAAGGGCCCTTTTCCTCATTTTTTCAGCTGCACCCTGCGTAGGATGCTTCACAAGTAGCCAAAGAGACTGCGTTCTCTTCCACACAGGGCTGCTGCTGAAGCTTGTGATTTGGAACCTCCCTCTTGTCTGGGCTCATCCAGCTGCCTGCCCCTAATATTTTTTGACAGCTCAGTGTTCTTCTTAAAGGGAACCTCCAGATCCTATCAGCTTCTGGTCTGGGGCTCCCAGAGACTGAGATTTCTTTTTTTTTTTTTAAAGTTTATTTATTGAGAGAGAGAGAGAGAGAGAGAGAGAGAGAGAGAGTGCTCCCCTGCATGTGGAGGAAGGGCAGAAAGAGAAGGTGAGAGAGACTCCCAACCAGGCTCTATGCTCTGTGCAGAACCAGACATGGGGCTCGATCTCATGCCCATGAGATCATGACCTCAGCCAAAATAAAGAGTTGGATGCTCAACTGACTGAGACCCTTAGGCATCCCCCCAGAGATAGAGATTTCTTAGCACTGGCAGAACTGCCTGCCTTCAGATTGGGAAACTAGCCGGTCCTCATTCAGATACGAATAAACTGAGGCTTGAGAGGCTACTGGACGTCCTGGAGGCCACATGGGGCTAGAATTCACTTCCCCTGCTTCTGAAGGGAGCATTCCTTCCCTGCCTTGCACCCCCTGGCTGTGGCCTTCAGATGCAGATGGAAGGCGCTTGTTTTGGAGTTCTGAGGAGTGTGTGTGCACATGTGTGTATGTGTGCATACATGTGTGTGCGGTTGGGGATGCTGGGACCATCCTGCAGCTCCAGCTCCATCTGGCCAATTTCTAGCTTGGACTAGAGTGGACAAGGACAGGAGGGGACACCCCCACCTTTGGAGAACCCCTTCCTCCATACTGAGGTCATGGGTCTCTTTCACTCCATTGGGCACCTTAGCAATAGGCAGTGATTAAAACATCATTTCCGGGGTGAAATCACATGATTCTGGAACTTGCTTCAACATAATAGGGATGGATGGGGATATACATGAGGTAAGATTGGCTGAGTGATCATTTGTTGAAGCTGAGTCTTGGGTACAGAGGGTTCCATTATACTATTCTCTCTACTTCTGTATATGTTTGAAATATTCTACAACAACAGAACATGTATGTCATCCCCAGTGATTTCCATATTATTTCTTGGTCATAGGTGTTTTGCTGCTAAAATGGAACAGTGGCAATGTCTGTGTGTATGTGTGTGTGTGTGTGTGTAATGTA
The DNA here is from genome assembly GCF_003009895.1 of Hyaena hyaena. Lineage (NCBI taxonomy): Eukaryota > Metazoa > Chordata > Mammalia > Carnivora > Hyaenidae > Hyaena > Hyaena hyaena. The sequence continues at coordinate 225,067 of NW_024081464.1, read as the reverse complement.
ATGTATCCATTGGTGTGTTTCCAGAAATTCTGCACAGAGCACCCAACTTACAATGCACCCCTCCTCCTCCTCAACCTGGCCCTGAACACCATTTTAAAAAAGTTTATTTATTTATTTTGAGTGAGAGAGAGAGAGAGAGAGAGAGGATATGGGGGAGGGGCAGAGAGACGGGGACAGACAATCTGAAGCAGGGTTTTCTGGTGACAGCAGAGAGCCTGACATGGGCTCAAATCACAGACCACGAGATCATGACCTGAGCCAAAGTTGGATGCTAAATCAACTGACCAACTCAAGCACCCCACATTTTAGAGCTTTTGAAGCCTCTTAGATGAGTTGGGGTCTGACCCTTGTTCACTGTTGGCCTCATGTGAGTCACCTCCTCCCTTAGGGACTCAGTTTCCTCATCTTCCAAACAGGGGTATTGGGTCAGCATCCCAAAGATGGCAAACATCTACCAGGAAGTATATATATATATATGTATATACAAATATATATATATTTGTGCTCCCCCCCCGAATTCTTATGTTGAAGTCCTAACCTCCAGTACTTCAGAATGTGACTATATTTGGAGATGGGCTCTTTAAAGGGGTGATTTTGAGGCCCCTGGGGGGCCCTAATCCAATGACTGGTGTCCTTATAAGAGGAGGGGATTAGGACACAGACTGAGGAAAGACCAGGTGATGACACAGGGACAGGATGACCATTACAAGCCAAGGAGGCTTGTCCTGCTGACATATTGACCCTCGGACCTCCAGCACTGTGAGACAGAACATTTCTGTTGTTTATGCCAGTGGCTGGTACTTTGTTATAGCAGCCTGGAAAATTAATATAGAATCTCACGATGTCGGGTGAAAGGAACAAGACACACAAAAATAAAAATAGTACGATTCCATTTGCATAAAGTTGAAGAACAGACAAAACATGGATGGTAAGACTAAGGAAAAGCAAGGAAGGATTTCCCCCAAATTCGAGATAGCTGTGACCTCTTTGGGGGGTGGGGAGATTGAATACGGGGCACAAGTGGAGCAGTGAGAGGGGCTCTGGATGTCTGGAATGTTCTCTCTCTTGTGGCTGCACAGGTATTTACCTATTATGACTTTATATGTATAATTACGGACTCATTTATAATTTATGTGATTTTTATATGTTTTATATTTTATAATAAAGGATCTTTAAGAAGGAGAGAAACCTAATGAAAGACAATGAGAAAGCCCAGTGGCTGCAGATAGTGGCAGAAGTGTTTTTCTCAGTCAGTGGGTTGGAATGCATGAGTGCTCCCAGTTCTCCACATGGCCACCTCCTTCCTTCATTTCCAGCCACGGGCCATTCTGCAAACTTACGCCACCTTCCAAGCTTCTGGAAGTGTCTGAGGTCACAGCCTCTGGCTGAGATGATCTGTAAGGAGTCTCAGCTCCCAAATCCTTTGATTCCAAAATGTGCCTCTGGGTCGTGCTCCCTCTTCGGACCCCGCCAGCCTCAGCACCCCTGTTGAGCCAGAGATGGTGCACAGGGGCCCCGGATGGGAGCAGCTTTCCAGCTGTCCTACCTGCACCTTGTACATTTCCAGCTTGGCCAAGGGACACCTGTTGGCGCTACAGCCTCACACTCAACCACTAGGCTGTCCAGGCAGGACCTGAATTGGAAGGGAGACCAGAGGCCCAGGAGCCGCTGGGGTCTCCTGACTGGTGTTTCCCTCCCTTGTACCCTCCCAGAAGCAGCCTCAGGTCGGGCTTCCCAGGGACTGCACAGGAAGGGCGTGCTGGGCGCCACGCTTACCTTTGTTGGTTTCACTCTCTCTGATAAGAAAGGAGCCCGCCTTATTGATCGGAACCAGAAGCTGCCTCTCAGCATCCTTCCGGCTAATTGATCTAAAGAACCACCTGGAAAAGGCAAAGGCAGGCAAACCTCAGAGGCTGGCCATGCTCTGCAGAATATTCTTGTCCAAACCTCTCCTAAGCTGTATGCCTCACCCAGAGAAATAAAATAGTGTTTTCCTGTTTTTGAGTTAACCCCGAACTAACAACAGTCGTCACATCTTGATTCATGAAATGCCCCTTGGTCCCTGTGCCCTCCTTGTCTTCTCACTTCCCATCAGCGGATGGACTTACTATTTTCTTGAAATGATAACATTTAGGACGATGCCCCTTGTTAATTCTATTATGGGAAAATGCACCCAACCACCATCCCTCAAAGCACACCCCAGGTACCTGGGTGGCTCAGTTGGTTAAGCATCTGACTTTGTTTCAGGTCATGATCTCATAGCTTGGGGTTTGAGCCCTGCATCAGGAGCCTGGAGCCTGCTTCTGATTCTGTGTCTCCCTCACTCTCTGCCCCTCCCCCATCCGCTCTCTGTCTCTGTCTGTCTTAAAAATAAATAAACATTTTAAAAATTTAAAAAAAAGCACACCCTCCTCGAGGTCAAGTCTCTGAATTAGACAAAGTGCTGAGACCCTCAGGGCACAGATTCCTGCCATGTTCCTCTCAGGCCTGGACCAGTCATCGTGGAAGTCAGTGCCCTTGGTCCCACATCTTTACAACTTTCTCAGTTCTTGGGCAGAGCCAGGCCCTGGGTACTGTTTGCTCAGTGCATGCTGTGTGAGGGCGAGAATGACCAAAGCCCTGGCTGGCTGAGATAGACCTTCCCGGTGCCGCATGGAAGTAAGTTATGAGGACGCTGGGGAGCGCGCCCTCTGTAGCCCAATTCTGAATGAGGTCACCACCCTGTGAGCCCCCCTGAGGTCTGAACGCCTGAGTCCTGCCCAAGGGAGGCTTTGGAGGAGAGGCACTGATTGCTGTGCCTTGATGCTAGCTTTGCAAGGCGATGGTCCAGGAAAGAGGCAGCCCCGTTTCACAGATGGAAAGAGTGTGGTGAGCACGGAGGGGTGGCTCCCTGCGCACCAGACAGTGACGTGAGTGTCATCTGGGATGGTGGACAAGCCTTCCCCAGCAATTCCAACTCCCTTTCCCTTTCTTGCCCCTCCATGCTGGGCTCACAGAGGCTCACTTTTCAGCCCCTTTGGGGCCCCTCCCTGCCCAGCGGCCCCCGAACAGCAGCAGCAGCAAGCACGCCTCTACTTTGAGGGCCTTCCATGCGTCCACCTACTTTTCCACCTCCAGGGTCTCTACTCGGGCCACAAAGTTGCTGGGCACGTAGCCTTCTCTTCCTGTGATGAGAGACCTGGCCAACCACCAGTCTCCAACTCTACGGAGAAGGAGGAAAAACAAAAATGGGATCGTGGCTCCCGGAGGCCTTTTCCAGGGGACGGCTCCCGGTCCCCCCCCCCCCCCCCCCCCCGTAGGATCTCCTCCCCGAGGCAGAGGATTCACGGAGGGCTGGCGAGAGGGAACTTGGACAAGTTGCTGGGGGTGGGGGGGTGAGGAGGGGCTAACGCTGAGCATCTGGCAGGCCCAGGGAGGAAGGGGACGGTGGGGCCTCCAGGGGAAGTTTGTCCAGACAGTCTGACCGCCCCAGAGGGCCCCTGTCTTCCGAGTAGCCTTCCTCTTGATTAATGGGACAGAGGAAGAATTTAGTGAGTGAGTTGAGGCTGGATGGGAAGGCCAAACGCATGAGGAGAGCTGCTCAGAGGAGGAGCCGGGCACCCCACATAGACCTGTAGAAGGCTGGGCTTTTGAACTTTTGGCTCAAGGCCGTTGTGGAACTTCAAGAACAAAAGCAGGCCCCCGGGGCTTCACAGGACAAGCCAGATGTTTGAGAGAGAACAGACTTTGGCAGAGTTTCTGAGAAGGAAATAAAGTTAATTTCATGAGTAGAACCCTGTGTGAGTCTTGTCGGGCAAGGGAGACAGTGCAGCTAGGCAAGCACTGTCAGGAGGACTGCATGGAGGAGGTGACGTTAGTTGTGGGTTTAAAGGAAGAGGAGGATTTTGACACTGGAGCCGAAGAGGGAGAATGGAAACCACTACGTGAGGAAGACTTTGGAATGGTGGCTAGAAGGAAGATGATTGGGTCAAGTTAAAAAAAAAAAAAAAAGGTGGGTGAATGGGCTGGGGTGGGATATGGAGAAGATCCTTTGGAGGTAGCCATGGAGGGTGTGGGTGGGGTGGGGAGGTGGACGGCAGGGAGGCAGTCCTGCTGTGACAGGGAGCCACAGAGGCCTCTGACCCCAGGGCCAACTTCCAGAAACTTACTCCTTTAATATCTGCAGCTTCTCCCCCTTCAGCATCTGCAGGTCCCTGTCATTCACTGAGGTGTAGTCATACAGGGCCACCACGAAATGCTCCTCTAGAATGAACAAGCAAGAGAGGGGCACCCCCGGCCCAGCAGGTAAGTCTGCGTGGTGGGGCATCTGGCTGCTAGGGGGTTAGGCTGGGGCAGAGGCGGGGGGTGCTGTGGTGAGCTTTCTGTCGGCAGGCTGACCCCCTGGCTTGCCGGTGGTCCCTGGAATGGACGTTCAAATGACCACCGCTAGTGAGAAGGGCTTTTCTGTACAGCCCTGGGGAGCCCAGACCCACCTGGAAGAAGGTCACTTGAGGACCACCTAGCTCACCTGGGAGTAGACCACCCAGCTTTGTGACCGATGCGTGGGGTGACGTCGGGCTCATCACCTCCCCATGGTGGGAAGAGGTGATTGGACTAGATGACAGTGCCCCCCACCCCCAGTTCTGAGATTCAAGTTATTGCACCAAAGGCAGTTAGTTGATTGCCCCACCTCCCCCCGCCATCAGACTTCCTTACTGGAGATGTGAAGCCCCCAGGAGGAAGTGAAGGGTAAACCTTGGTAATTAATGGTGATTCACGGTAATTAATCGTTATCTCGGTTCAGCATTTTGCTCATGAGTCTGCCATTCTGAGCTCTTTCGGGGGAGGAACCACATCTCACTCAGTTCTATAGTTTCCCCAGGACTCGGACCCGGCAAGCCTCTGGATGCTATTGGCTCAATGCATGCTGTATGAGAGAATGGCTGACTGGCGCTGACAGAGCTCCTGGTGCCGTGTGTAAGTGGGTTATAAGTGCCTGTAAGCCAATTCTGTATGAAGCTACCATCCTGTGAGTGCCCCGGTCCACACCCCTGACCCAGGAAGGCCAAGGTCACTCATTATGGGACCCCCAACTGTCCTATCTATCAGAGTGGAAGTAGAGACTGGGGGTGAGGGAGGATGGTATGAGCAGTCAGAAGGTCGGCAATGGCTTTGGATAGTAGGGAAGAAGTGGGAAAAAGATGTTGCTGGGGCGCCTGGGTGGTTCAGTCAGTTAAGCGTCTTACTTCAGGTCAGGTCATGATCTCAGGGTTCGTGAGTTTGAGCCCTGCATCGATCTCTGTGCTGACAGCTCAGAGCCTGGAACCTGCTTCAGATTCTGTGTCTCCCTCTCTCTGTGTCCCTTCCCAACTCACACTCTGTGTGTCTGTCTGTCTATCTGTCTTTCTCTCTCTCTCTCCCGGGCGGGTGGGGGTGGGGGGGAGGGCGGAAGATGCTTCCATTCACAGAATAGACTGAGGGCAGGAGGGAAGATGCAGACCTGTCGTAGGCCCTCCCCCTCTGAGGTTGGGAGTTAGAATCTTGGAAAATTTGGGTTTGTCTTTATGCCATTTGTATTTACTGTAACGGTTTTCTTTTTGTCTCATTTATAGTCTGTAAAGTCCTTTTTTAAAGAAAACCCACCCAGGCTCAGATACAGGGACTGATGCTTGGTTCCTGGAGAGGCTCCCACAGACAGGTGAAAACTGTGCCTGGTTCAGCACCCCCGTCCCCAGCCTTCTTTCTGGCCTGCCCAGTCCTCTCCAGGAAGCTGCCCCCCACTGGGCCCCTGTGCTGACTACTCATGGCCGGGCAGGGAGCCTCAGCTTCCAAAGCACCCCCTTCTTACCTTGGTCTGGGTGCGTGTCCAGAGGCAAAGGAGCTAGGTGGTTAAACAGGACCTGAAGTAGAGACACAGGCATGCTGCATTAGTTCAATGCCCGAGGCCTGGGCAGGGCCCAGTGAGGCAGCTGGGTGGTCTGGGGGGGAGGGAAGCTGCTTTGTCAGCAGGAGGTTGCACAGGTAGACCATACACATGGTGCCACCACTCTCAGGTACCTTGCCATCTCACATGGGACCCTACATGGGGTTAGAGGCAGGGGTGTGGGGGTACCCCAGCTTTGTAAGATGCAGCTATGGAATGGGGGAGGCGGGGAGTGGGTGGGAAGCTGGATCACCTGGGTTAAACTCCTGGCTCTGCCATTAAGTCATGAAGCTGCAAAAGGGTATTTGTTCCAGGAAAAAATTCTTTTAAAAGCATATTTCCCTGAAACTCAGCAAATATGTCCCTCGGTATGTACCCTGTAGAGAAACTTTTGCGTATGTGTACCAGGAAATACATTCAATAGTGCTCCCAGCAAAAGTAATAATAATAACGATACGTAAAAATTGTCGAGTGTGGAAATCATCCTTAGGACTAATGGCAGAGGAACAGAAAAACTGGGGCATAGTCATGCAAGGAAATTCCGCGCCCCTGTGGGAGCTGATGAGCTCTAGCTACATGTGTCGACGTGGATGACATTCACAAACGTCATGAAGATCTGAAAACCAAGTCTCAGAAGAACACATGGTGTTTGACTCGATTGACTGAAAGATCGTAACAGGCAAAATTAAACCAGTCTTTAACAGTATACACACGTGATGACACAAAAAAGCAAAGCTACGGAATGATAAACACATTCAGGGGAGGGGGTCCTGGGGTGAAGGACAGACTGGGCAGACGGCGGTCACTTTCCCCTTCTGAAGACGGGAGGGGCTGTGCTGTGTGCTCATCTCATTACTCTTTCAACTTGACTCATGTGCTATGAATATTCTTTTTTTGTATTCCATATTTACCAGACACAATTTTGAAGTAGGATTTTGCAAAATGGTATGTATAGTTTGACCCAATTGAAAATATAAAGACATGGGGCTCCTGGGTGACTCAGTTGGTTAAGGGTCCCACTCTTGATTTCTGCTCAGGTCATGATCTCCTGGTTGTGAGATTGAGTCCCGAGAGAGGATTCTCTCTCACTCCCTCTCTTTCTGCCCTTCCCCTGCTCGTCCTCTTCTCTCTCTCAAAAATAAATAAGCATTTAAAAAAGAAAGAAAATATAAACACATAATATAAAATTGAGTAAAAGGGTCTGGTGGAAGGAGCTCTGGAGTCTTAACTCTGGGCATCTTTGGCTAGTAGGATAATGAGTATTTATAATTTTTCTCCATAATTAGTATATATTATCTGATTTTTTTAAAAGTTAAAAACATTCCAGCCTCTATTACTTATTAGCATGTACCTTTGGGGAAATTACTCTATATAAGTCTGAGTTGACCCCTGCCATTATTCACTCATTCAACAAACATTTCATTGTTCCATGCCATGCCCTGGACTAAGCTGGGACACAGATAAAATGCCTAGTTTGTCTAAGAAATGAGATTAGCGATCTCCACTTCCCGCCAGGTCACCGTTGGAGTAAAGTGATGACCAGTGGCATGTGCCCCGGAGACAGAGACTAAGAGACGAGGTCTTAGGCATGACTCATCACTGCCTCAAAGCAAAAAGGGGTTGGTGGGCAGGTGCGGGAGGGGGTGTCACACACAGTCATCTAAAAATGCATCTTTGGAATGTACTAACCTCCGTGGAAGGGAGCTAACTGCTTTGTGATCAAGTCAGAACTGCATCACAGGCTCTGCGGGAACCTGCGGGTTTGCTGGGGGGGATGTGGATGGTCTTAGGGTTCCTCACCTCCAGAGATTAAGCTCCTTGGAATGAGGCAGCAGTGCCAGGAGCTTCTGCCTAGGGGCGGGGCAGCAGAGGTTGCTAAATGCCCCAGACCCTTTCCCACCACACCTTCCTCTCAAGCTGACCTGTTTGATTTCTATTTCCCTTCAAGCTTCCCTTTGCAAAATGAAAATTGGCTAAGAATTATCAGAGACTAACCTGGTCCTGTGTAAAGGTAATATATTATGGGATTGCATCGTTGTATATACATCACATACCGTTATATCCCTGTCAGAAAGGCATTTTAATTATACCCATTTTACAGATGCAGAAACTGAGGCATCAGGGAGTTAAGTAAGCTGCTTCAAAGTACACAGCAAATCCATGTAAACACTGGCAATCTGGCTGCTAAACGTTCTACTATACTGCCACACCAACATGAGGGGAGGTGCCATGTTTGGTGGCAGTGGCAGGGGGCCGATTTGTCAGAGCTCTGAAGTTTCTAGAAATGGCACTGGGCTGGCTGGAGACAAGCAGCAGCCCTGAGGGCACTGCCCTTGCTCTCTGTTCTTCTTCCTCCCCCTCCCTCCCCAGCTGGGAATAGCCATCACTCACCAGGGGTGGCAGTGGTGGGGGGTCTTTGCTCTGGGTGCTGACCTTCACAGGGCTCCAGTGGCCCTTACCCTTCTCCTTCACCTGCTTTTTGCTGCTCACCACTCCCATCCTGTTGGAGACCACACAGCAGATTGGTGATGTGAGTACGTCTTCAGAGCCTCAGTACATAAGAGCTCCCCCAACCACTTCCAGGTGGCCAATTAGAAAGGCGGGGTGGAAGTGGGAGGGCAGTGAAGACCAAAATCAGAACATGGAGTCAGTAAGCAGTCTTGGGGGCTAAGTTTGCATCCATCTTTTTTTTTTTTTCCCAGAGCAGGAAGAAGTGGACGGGAGAGGACGAATGACTGGGTTTAGGACACAAAGATCATCTGGGTCTGAGCAAACTGCCAGAAACTGCTGGGGTGGACCTCATTTCCTTGGGGCCAGGAACATCCAGGAGGAGTCTGACCAATGCTCCTGGTGGTCTGGGTTCTAGCCTTCATTTTGCCACTGGCTGTATTACTTGGGAAGGCCAAGTTCCTTTCTTGGCCCATGTTAGGACATGTTTGAGGTTCTTTCCCACTCAGATTTTCATATAAAATGCTATAAATTCAGGGCACACTGATGGTACAGGCGTCTGAAGCCAACAGCATCTCTCAGAAATATCAGGGAGTCTTCCATAAGTGAGAGAGATATGGCCAAGATTTTTCTTGGGTAAACAATCATAGAGTCATATAAGTGGGAAAGATACCAGAGACCACAGCCAACATCACCACATCAGCACTGCCTTCATTCCAGGGACAGCTATTAGGAAGGACTTATTCTTGAACTTCACAAAGCCTATCTCACATCATCCCTTTAACTCTAAGTGTAAGTAGGCATCATCCCTGTCCCAGGACTGAGGTTTGAGATGTTAAATAGGTGGTTCGTGGTCAAACCATTAACCAACAAAGAGCCACCTGTGAAGCCCTGGCTGACCCCAGACCACTACCCTCCACTACCCTGGCCCATCCCCAAGACACAAACATATATAGAGGAAAGGACCTTGGGACCCTGTTCTTGTCACAAGGGCCGTGTGGTTGGTGGAGAGTTTCTGACTGGTTTCAGTTGCATACATTCAGATGTATTTCATCGACTCCAGAATGCACCTTATTTTCACATTTCAATATCTCTTGAAACTGTGATGTATTTTACAACAGATGATGATTCATAAAGTAAATATCAGCATCTTTCCCCTCTCTTTTTTAGTGATACATAGAATAAATGCTAGTCTTCCAACAGCGGTGTCTTAGATTTACTGAAACACAGTGATGCTTTTCTTCCAGAAAGTTGAAAGTACATGTCTCATATTAAATCTCCTCAAATTAATGTTGAAAAACAGGAAGATTATAATAATTTTAAATATGGGAGAGAAAGAGATCCAATAACAAGATCCAGTAACAAGTGAGTGTGCCTTGCAAACAGAACATGCAATATTTCACATTTGTAAAGAACAATATTTCTCTGTATTCAAGTAGCTTCTTTATGTCAGTTCAGATAAACCTCAGCAGCAAATGAAATCTGGTGCCAAAGTTACAAGCCAACATTTCAGTTTTCAGAGATTTCATGGTATCAGAATTTTGAATAAGGGATTATGGATTTCTATTAAGAATTAATACTTAATTTTATCAGGTACCCTATTTAGCGTCTCTTAAAATGATTGTTTAATTTGTTGATATAATGAATTATGTTGATAAAATTTTGGCTACTGAAATATCCTTGTATTCCAAAACAAAAGCTGTTTGTTTTATTTTAAATGAGATAATAATATTATTATTATAAACAATAATGTTTTATTTCAAATGAGAATCAATATTCCCAAATGGAGTCTGTCAATGAGGAGTTAACATTAAGATGATGCTGGCTTCGTAACATACAGGGGGCTCTCCGTCCTTCGTATGGCTTTGAATCATTGAGTAATACTGGGACTCTCTGTTCTTTAAAGGCTAGATAAAACTCAGCCAGTAAGTCATCTGTTCTGGGGTCCTTTTTTTTTTTTTAATATTTATTCATTTTTGAGACAGAGAGACAGAGCATGAGCAAGGGAGGGGCAGAGACAGAGGGAGACACAGAATTCGAAGCAGGCTCCAGGCTCTGAGCTGTCATCACAATGCTCAATGTGTGGCTCAAACTCACGAGCTGTGAGATCATGACCTGAGCCGAAGTCGGACGCTTAACGACTAAGCCACCCAGACGCCCCTGTTCTGGGGTCCTTTTAAAAAGTAGATATTTAATGTAAGAAACAAAACAGATGAACATAGTGGAAGGACAGAAAAATAAAATAAGGTAAAAGCATAGAGAGAGGCAAACCGTGAGAGACTCTTAAATATAGAGAACAAACTGAGGGTTGATGGAGCGAGGGTGATGGGCACTAAGGAGGGCAGTTGTTGGGGTGAACACACTGGGTGCTGTATGTAAGAGATGAGTCACTCAATTCTACTCCTGAAACCAATACTACACTGTATGTTAACTAACTTGAATTTAAATTTAAAAATAAATAAATAAAATCTTCAGAGAAAAAAAATAAAATAAATTTTAAAAATTAAAAAAATAAAAAGTAGATCTTCAAGTACATTTCCCACTCTTCTACAGGAATTTGTTAGTTTCCATTTTTCCTCCTACTTGCACCATTTTGATGATTATATGATTTATAAGGAGACCTTTGGTTTCCTCCACATTTTCTAATTTGTTGCCATAAAGTTTTATGTAGTGTTGTCTTGTAATTATTTTAATCACTTCTCTTTCTTGATTATGTCCTCTTCCTCATTCCTAAGATAAATTAACTGTACTTTCAATAATAATTACAATTTTTAATTGGATAAAATTATCTGAAGTGTTCTATGACCAAATACAACTTTAATCTAGGTTTAAAACTATGAAAAAGAGCACTGTAATCAAAATAGCACACAACTGGAGTAAGAATAGAGATATAATCAGTGGAGCAGAATGATAAGCGCGCAAACAGATGCCACTGCATTTGGAACTGCATATATGAAAACAGCAGCATTTTACTTCAATGGAGAACTGAAAGTTTATTTTTAATAAATGGTATTAGGAAAATTGGCTGTCTACCTAGAAGAAAGTACAATCAGACCCCTACCTCACACCATATTAAAAAATAAATTCCATGTATACTGAAAAATTTTTTTAAACTTTAATTAATTGAAAGAAATTACTTGAACTTCAGAAGGAATTAACTGAAAGACGATTTAGGATACTACACATATTATCCAAAGTTCAGAGATAGCAATTAACAAGATAGAATTGCCAGAAGCTAAGAGAGAACTAAAAAATATATTGGTAACAAAAAGACAAATTTATAAACACAGAAGGTATTATATGATTAAAAAAATTATGAAGTCAGTACATAAGCAATAGATTGGGGAAAAGATTTACAAACCATATCACAGATAAATGCTTATTTATAATGTACACAGAGGTCATGAAAATTAACAAGAAGCATGGGTCTTGCATACAATCTACTCGATAGAAAAGGCAGTTTACCCAACACAAATCCATATAGCTAAAGGAACATGTGAAAATGTTAAAATTACTTACAATTGGAAAATGCAAATTATGATAATAAATATCACATTCTATCAATAAGATGGGGGAAAATAAAGATAATATCAATTGTCGATGGTAAATCAAGGGAGAATTGTGTTTTCATACATTTCTGGAATGAAATTATTTATTATATTATTGTTATTTCATTTCTTTTTCCCCACTGTATTTCTTGAATGAACCTTCTATGAGGGCTGGGATCTTTGTCTTACTCATTGTTGAACCTAAATTGTTAAAGCAGTGCCAGGCAAGGGGTAAGGGCTTAACAGTTATCAGACAAATAAAATATAAAATATTACCAACCATGTAGAAAATTTTCAAATTCTATTAAAATTTAAAAATACAGGAGCACCTGGGTGGCTCGGTTGGTTGAGCATCTGACTCTTGATTTCAGCTCAGGTCATGATCTCACCATTAGTGGCATTGAGCCCCGTGTTGACAGCCTGCTTAGGATTCTTTCTCTCCCTCTCTTTCTCTCTCTGTCCTTCCCCAGCTTGTGCTTGATCTCTCACTCTCTCAGTCTCTCTCAAATTAACTTAAAAAAAAATTTTAAATGCATATTCCTTTCCATTTACAATCTCACTTCTGGGAATCTCACAGAGTAATAAAACATCATTATATAGTAATGTATGAGATATAAAAATGTTTGCTGTAGTAATATTTGCAGCAGCAAAAAAAAAAGAAACAAAACAAAACAGAATTTTGTAACTACTCACCGTTCAGGGAATTGTTGAATAAATCTGCATCCTAAAATTCTCTAAAATATTATGCAATTATTAAAAAGAATATGCTAGATTTTTACAAGTGAAGCTGAAAGGAATTTCTGGGGCACCTGGGTGGCTCGGTCAGCTAAGTGTCCGACTTCGGCTCAGGTCATGATCTCACGGTTCGTGAATTTTAGCTCCGTGTTGGGCTGTGTGCTGACAGCTCAGCAGATTCTGTGTGTGTCTCTCTCTGCCTCTCCCCTGGTTATACTCTCTCTCTTTCCAAAGTAAATAAATATTAAAAAAAATTTTAAGAGGAATTTCTACAACATGTCGTTACATGAGAAAAGCAAGCTTCAAAAAAGTGCACAAAGTTATCCCATATCTGGAAATACCAAAGAATGAAAAAAAGAAACTTCTCTAGGTAGGCATATGCATATGTTTTTATGTTACATGGAGTGGGGTTTGGGAGGATAAACACCAAGTTGTTTACTTTCATTATCAGTGGGGGAGGTAGAAGGGTAAAAAAAAACAAAAACAAAAGTGAATTATAAAAACCGTGTGTGTGAGCATGTGTGGTGTGGGTGTTGATGCAAAGCAGTGCCCCAAAAAGATATTTCCTAAAATATTAATGTTGTTTGTCAGGTGATAGGACTTCATGTGACTTTTCTCTTCTTTCATATAATGTCATATGTTCCATGAACCCTTTAATAGTAAGCCTACATTATCGTCACGAGCAGAAAAATAAAGAGAAAGCGGATAATGTGCCCAGCAACAGAGAGTCAGGGCCAGTGCCCATTTTTAATAGTGACCATTGAGCAGCCACCAGGGCTGTCTGAGACTCAAGCCTTTCCTGATCTCTCCCAGCTTCGTGGCTTAATGAAGTATCAGTAGGCAACAGCTTCTAGAATTTTCCCAACACGGACTCCATATTGCTCTCAATTTTAAACTTCCTGTTCACTTAAACAACATAACTGAACATCTAAATAACTTGATACAAAGTAAAATTCCTGCAGTGAAATCACCCACTACTTACACGTCTTGGTCCTTTGACTCCTTATCGGTATATATACGGAGGGTTTTCCCTGGTTTTTATAAACACACAGGTTCGCTATGGTCCCTACACCACAGTGGTTCTGACTGGAGACTAGAGTTACTCAGGGGGCCATTTGATTGCCAGGGCCACGTCTGGGTGCTGGCTGCCACCTTGCTGTGATATTTTCGCAGTTTCAGGCTGGGTGGAGCCCGCGAATGCAGAAGTCCATGCAAACGTGAAGTGAAACATGTGCAAGTCCTTGGTGGCTCCAGATGGCTTTGCTACACTGAGAAGACCCTGGTCTCCTTTCCATTGGTGAAGGACAGATGAGAGAAAGGTGTGAGTTTGTGTGTGTGTGTGTGTGTCTGTGAGAGAGAGGGAGGGAAAGTGAGTATGGCTGGGGGAAGACAGTGTGCACTTGTGCACCTGTGTGTGTGCATGACAGAGCAAGTGTGTGAACACACCTATGTGTGTGTGCTTGTGTGCTAGTGTGTGTGTGTGTGTGTGTGTGTAGTGGGGGGGGGTAGCAACAGGAAGGGAAAGGTGAGGGAAGGGGCTTCTATTTGTTCCTTTGGTGTGGATTCATCCCCGCTATGCTGACTGACCAGAGCACGGAGATCAGCATTTGCCCCAAGGGAGATGCTCAAAGCCTGACACTCAGCCACAGCCTGACACACAGCCACAGCCTGACAGGGGATGTGGTGGAGCAGCAACTAAAAATAGAGAAACTAGAAACCCTTTATTTGCAGTTGCCTAGCAGTTCATAGGTAGAAAAGCCACTTGGTGTATATGATTTATGTGATATTCAGGAAAGCATCCATAGTTTGGTTCCAATTATCCTCATTTTATGGCTGAAGATAAGAGCGGGGCGAGGTGGCTTGCTACGGTCACGCTGAGGAAGGCAGAACCAGGAGATGGAGAGTGATCTCTGCCCCAGTACTGCCTGGAACTTGCTGCTCAAAGCAGGTGCACAGGTAGCCCTGCCTAGGGCTCCATCCCCCTTGACCCACAGCTCAGGTTCAGGTTCAGATACTCAGTCCTCTCCTCTGTGGGGGCCACCACTTGCCTCGGAAGCCCTCTATCCGGAGGAGAGACTGCAGGGGTTGCTGCTGGAGCCGGGAGGTCTGGGGGACGTGGGTCGCTCTGGAGTTCTGGCACGTTCGGGCACCTTTCTCCCTTCCCTGGTGCAGTGGGGGGAGACGGGAGTTTAAGGAACCTGGACTCGAAAGCAAGCTAGGCATTGGCCATGTGAACTTGGGCAAATCCGTTAGTGTCATGGAGTCTCAGTCTCCTCTACAAAAATGGGAGGTATGAAACTGCTCCTTGTTTCATACACAAAGCCTTCCTGCAAAAGCATACTCAAAGGTGAATGCTGAAAACAGTAAAACAGTGGACTTTGCTGTTTTGTGGGGAGGGAGCAGTTTTCTGCCGAATTAAACCATGTTATGAAATTCACAGTTACATCTTGCCCATTTGCAAATCTTTGCAATCTATTTTCAATCTTTCGCAGATGTTTTTTTTAATGATGCACTCACCTGTCATGATGGGCATAATTGCAATGACCGTTTGACTATTTGTGTAAAATTAGAGAAAAATGCACCAAAATATGAAAACGATTGTGCAAACACTACTACCCAGGCAAAAATGGTTGTCCTGCCAAGACGAAGCTGCTGGCAGGCGGTTGCAGGCCTCGGTAAGGCTGGGAATGTTCACTCACCAGCTGACGTGCTCAGGTTCAAACGCAGCATATGGAAAATGTTTGGGGATATTGACACACAAATATGTATGTTTTATAAAGGTCAAGACCAACAGTCTGTACATACTTCTCACGGTTGTCACATGAGCCAGCAAGATGAAGGTGAGAAAGGAACAGAGCCTTGAGTGTGCTAAAAACATATTAACTAGAGGGCATTCAGAGCAACTTGGGTGACACTTTCCCTCCATAGCACTGGTATCATGGTGCCAAAGGTGGCCCTGGGATCCATTGGGATTTGCTACCTTTTTTTTAGGAGGAGGGTCCTGCGGGCCTGGTGTTGGAAGCCAAGGTGGTGGTGGGCAGGGGGACAAAGGCCAATGTGGATGGTGGCTGCTGTGTGGCCCAGAGAACTATTGATGACTCTGAGTCCCTTTATCTGCACTGGCTGTTCTAGAAGCCAGGCAGGTTACTTTAGAGGCAAGGGGATGATTTGGTTGAAAAAAAGTCTCACGCATGAAGTTAACCCTGGACTACATATAATTTCATGACAGAAAACTCAGGTAAACTCTGGTTTACCTTTTTTTTTTTAAGTTTATTTATTTATTTTGAGGGAGACAGCACTAGTGGGCGAGGGGCAGAGAGAGAGGGAAAGAGAGAGAATCCCAGGCTCTGCGCTGATGTGGGGCTCAAACTCACAAACTGTGAGATCATGACCTGAGCCAAAACCAAGAGACTGATGATTAACCGACTGAGCCATCCAGGCGCCCCTCTAGTTTACTTTTGTAATAGCAGGTGCTATACTGTTTTGAGTGCTTCCCATGTGCCGGAAACTAAGCCAGACATGTTACCTACACTGTCATGATGGAGGGTCACCACATTGCACGGTAGACAAGAGTGTTGAGCTCTGAATCCTGGGTTTTGCTATTTTCTACTTGGGTATCCTTGGGCAAGTTACTTAACATTTCTGTCTCTTAGTCTAGAGATAATAACAGTTTACAACAGAATGTTGTAAAGATTAAATTAGTTATTACAGGCTATTAGGACATCTAGGAATGGCGCTTGGACTATTTAATAGTAAGTATTTAATAAAGGTTTTACTATTATTCCACATATACAAATTATCAATAATGATTTCTTCAGTAACTGTGTGAGATAGGCATTGCTACCTTCTTTCTAAAGACAAGATGAACTTGGGACATGAAGGGTTTCTCCAGGTCAAACAGCTAGTGAGCTGTGTGGATGGCCTTACATCCAGTTTTGACTACTTCCTAAGTCTGCAATCTGGAAACCTTGCCTTGTTATTAGCTGAAAGCTTTACCTTTCTGACTTGACCTGTCTGACATGGAGGGGCAGCCTTGAGGTGGAACAGGTGAGCCTATTCACAAAGCCGGGTCTCATCAGAGGTGTTGGTGGCCATGATGAGATATTGTCTTCCCTTCAGTGAATTCTCTCTTCCATGGAGTGTTTGCCAACGTCCAGTCATTCCAAATCCTGCCCATATCCTAGTTGAGGCCTAGTGATGGCCTCGTGACTTTGAATCAAAAAAGAAGCCAAAGAACTTGAATTGAAACCCATTTTTTGAGTCTCAAATTCAGGATAGCTCAACTTGAATAATATGGATCCCTCCACCTGTGAACATAAAACAGTAGCAGTGCTGGCTCTTAGAACTCTATATTGTGTTCATTCAGTCGCTGTCAATTGTGTACCGTGTCAGGCAAAGACCAAGAGAGGAAATAAGGAAGGAATCTGTCCTCATGGTAGGATAAAGAGGTGAGACATCTACCTAAGTCACAGCAATTCAAGGTAGGCAGGATTACATAGAGAAGAGAGGTTTTGTGAACTCAGCAAGAAGAAATCACTTCCACCTGGGAGGAAACACTAGACCTTAAAGGACAATTCAGATACATTTTTTTAGGTTAAAATTACTTTTAATGAAAAATTTCAAAATATAAAAAATAAAGACTATAACGAACACTGGCATACACATCACCCACATTCATTAATTATCTTTAAAAAATATTTTCTTGTTTGAAATATTTTAGGACAAATAATTTTCTAAAAAAAGGATTGAAACTTTTTGAAATGAAATGAAACGAATGGCTTGAAACATGCCATGTTACTTCCACATATTTTGCACATGTCTCTAAAACGTGGAGATGGTTTCTTACACAACCACAACGTTGTTATCACACCTAACAAAGCTAGCAACAATTCCACGGCATTATCTAACATCCAGCCTGTATTCAGATTTCCCCAGTTGTCTCAAAAATGGTTTCTTGTTGGTTTATCTTATTTGGGATTCAAACACGTTTCCTACATCACATATGATGTTATGTCTCCCCTCTACTGGAGTAGCCCGCACCCCCTACTCTGGTTAGTTTTGTGCCATCAGTTTGAAAAAACAGGTTGGTGGTCCTATAGAAGGTTCTACATTCTGGATTTTGCTTCCTTGTGATGACTTATTTCTCTGTCTCCCTTTTCTTAGTACATAGGTTTAACTCTATGGGTTCCATTAGATCCAGGTTCATCTTTTTCTCTCAGGCATGCCTTGGAAGGAGCATGTCCTCATATCACCTACTACCAGGAGGCTCACACTGTCTGGCTGCACCACTTTAGTGATGGTAGGATAGATCTGGGTTCAGGTGATGCTGGTCTGATCTCTCCATTGATAAGCTCCTCATCAACACTTCAACTAATGTTTCCCTTGGCGATTACTAAATATTACTAAATACTGATACTCTCATTCCGTCAATCCTTCTACATTTGTTAGTTGAGAAAGTAAAACATCAGAAAGAAAAAATGTCACACATAATTCCACCAGGGGTGGGTAGTCTTTGGATATAGAGAAATAGTGTTTTCCTAGAGACGTGGAGGTTAGGAACCTTATTCAGGAAACAGAGTTTTTCCACGGGTTGGATTGTAGACTGTATGATAGAATTATTTAAGAAACTTCAGTTAACACCTTGTATGATGCTTTTAAATGCTAGCAGCATATTTGCCCACTACTGGTATAGGACCGGATATAGAGCTGTAACTCCTGGCTGAGGAGGTGGAGATCCTGAGCACATACAACCCCCTGCCGGGGTGGGGGGGCAGGCTAGCAGTGACATCTTGTTACGCGGTTGTGCTCTTGGTCAAAGTGGCTGCCAAGTTAGGCACAGTGAGGAGGAGATGCACATGTGGCTATTTCAGTTTTGTAGAGTGAAAATTTTTCCACTGTGGAAATGTACTCCCCACCGTGGTAAAATTAATAAAGAAGATTTTCAAGTGGCAAAGGCTTGAGGGTGCTGAGCGGTAAGTAAAATACAGACACGTGTTTACGGAGTCACTGACATTTGATTCTGCTGACATAGAGAAGCTTGACATCTAATAGGCGATTATGAGGAAAAATGGCACCATGTTGATATTTAAGTTCTTGTTATAATTGCTAGCTTGTGAATAAAACTATTTTATTTGGAGACACCATGCAAATTTATATTTTCAGAAAACTCAGAGTAGTGATAATTAAAACATCCCACTGATATGCCAGAACATAAATACAACTACTGTTGTACTTTGTATTGATGGTGCTATGGGCCTTAATCTAATTTGCAATTTCTAAACATCTGTGCATTGTTTACATTTTAAGAAATTAAACAAAAAGTAACTCATGAGTTCACTACGGTCTAACAGAGTCCATTATGCTTCCTTAGTCTGATTGTTCTCAAACCTCAGTTTGCATTATAACCATTTGGGAGTTTGTAGATTTCTGAGGCCCAGACCTAGCAGTTCTGATATTGGGGCCAGGGTGGGGCTCCAAGGTCTCCATTTTTTAATTAGTTATTTATTTTTTAAATTTCAGTTTACTGTGAAGTTGGTTTCCATATTTTCCCCTCTTCCCCACCCTCCATCAACCTTCAGTTTGTTCTTAGTTTTTAAGAGTCTTTTATGGTCCGTTTTTAACCAGTGTCCCCAGTGATGCTGATGCAGACAGGCTCACCAACCCCACTTTATGAAGACCCTTTATTTTTTAAAAATTTTATTTATTTATTGAAAGAGAGAGAGAGAGTGAGAGAGAGCAGAGGGGGGCAGAGAGAGGGGGAAACAAAGAATCCCAAGCAGGCTCCACTCTGTTATCATAGAGCCTGACGCGGGGCTCAATCTCACAAAATCAGATTATGATCTGAGCTGAAATCAAGAGTCAGACACTTAACTGCCTGAGCCACCCAGGCTCCCCATAAAGGCCTTTTCTTAATGTGGCTGCACTTTTGGAGTATTACTTGTAAAAATGATGAGGAGTCCTGCCAACCTTGGGTATTTCTTCATATGAATGCCTCATAAATAATGCTCATAGTGTTCCTGCCAGTGATCTGCTTGTCTTTAAGTGAAATGAATTTTTTCTATCCTCTCTACATACATTCCTTACATATTAATATATTTCTACAAGATTTTGACAAGAGGGAAATAACTGCCCTTTCTGTAATAATAGCTGGCATTTGTATGATACTTGCCAACTTGCAAATCATGTTCACACACTGTATGACAGAAGCCTCAAAATGAGCCAATGAGCTAAACAGAACCTCCATCATCCTCCTCGTCCTCAGACAGAAGAACGAAGAAAGAGGTAAAGAAACTAAAGTGTCGAACAAGGATTTGAGTCTCATCTCTGCCTTCAAAGCCTTGCTCTCTCCTACTGAGTTCACAGGTATCTTCTCAGATCTATCTGTTCACAACTTGAACTTCTTTAAAGTGACACTATCCATTATTCAGTCTTTCTGAGCCACCTCTCCCACGCTGATGAAGCACAACCCGGAGATGGAATTTGTAAACAGAAGGCAGGCTTGTGCAGAGAAGCACCTCTATCTACCAGGTTTCAGGGGGTAGGGTGTTCACGCTTGGACTAGAAACCTTGGCTCTATTTATACTCTCAAAGATGAGGCGGGGAAAGTTTGGAGACAGAAAAAGAAAATACAACAAGGGTTTCAGGCCTCTGACATCTTTGGGTTAATTGTGATTATTGAATGGATCTAGAGACAGGATGTCCAGCTAGAGACACAGAGATTTGGAATTAATGTATAAAAGTCTTTGTTGCATGATTTGCCAATACATGAAAATATGATAGCTAATGATGACTAGCACAGTGCTGAGTACTCCTACCTACTCAAGGCTAGACACTGTGCTGAGTTCCTTATATATAGTATATCTATGCCTGACAGCAGATGCATTCCCTCCCATTTTACATACAAAGAAACCAAGGCTCAGTGAGGTGTAGGGACTAGCTCAAGACCCTATAGGGAACCACATATTTAAAAACCAATTCTGTCTGTCTTTGAAGTCTGGTTGATCCCGCTCTGTTCCAAAGTATGGGAAGTAATGAAAATGAGACACTTGTGAAGAACATGAAACTGATTAGAAGGTTATGTATGAGTGATAGACAAGACAAGGTGGGTTCTGGTAGGATTTGAGGATATGAAGAGCATCTTGGTGCGGTGCCAGGTGGCTCAGTTGGTTAAGCATCGGCTTCAGCTCAGTTCATGATCTGGCGGTTTGTGGGTCTGAGCTCCACATCAGGCTCTGTGCTGACAGCTTCAGATTCTGTATCTCCCTCTCTCTCTCTGCCCCTCCCTGGCTTGTGCTCTGTCTCTCTGTCCTCTCTCTCTCTCTCTGTCTCAAAAATAAATAAACATTAAAGATATTTGAAAGGAAGAGCATCTTGGAGAATTTAAAGAGATTCATTTATTTATAATTACTGTTGTAAGTCTCATTTTGGGCCAGCTTTGTTATCCCAGGGATATGTGTCTGAGAGGGCCGCCTTCCTGAGTAGCGCTAAAGAATACACTGATCTCACGTTGAGGAAGGACTATAGTGGGATGCTCCAGGGCTCGATATTCAGCCTCTCTTAGTTAATATTTTATTAGCAATTTGTATGCAGACTCAAAAATTCTGTTCATTGGATTTTCAGAAGATCTAAAATGAGAGGAAAAACTAATAGAGCCAGATTTTTAAAAAATCCCTCAGGAATAATTGCCTGAAACTAACAAGTTGAATTAAAATAAGAGTAAAAATGCATGCAATATAAGCTCAAAAAATCACCCAGCGAGGTGCCATGGCACAGAGGCCTGACTCCATAATAGTGTGTGAGCGACAGTGTGGTGGGTGTGATGGAGAGAGCTCTTCCCCAGTTTGGGGACTCACAGAATTATGTGGACTCCTGGCTTTGCTGCTTAATAGCTGTTTGATAGGATGATGTGATTTATTAACCCAAACCTCTGTTTCCTCATCTGCATAATGGAAACAGTATGCTTACCTTGAGCAATTACTGTAAGGAATAAAGATTCTATATATAAGAGGCTGGCATGTAGTTTTTGCTTCATAAAAGTAGCACTTTTTCACTGGAAAAGACTTAGAAGTGCTAGTAGGTATTAAGCTCACAAACCTGGGTACAACCACCATCATGACCACCATGGACAGTTATAGCAACTAACATGATTACTGGTGCCAGGCATTACGATTAGATTCACAAACCTTCTATTGCTTTTTTAGAAAGCCAATCTTATTGCCTTCTTACTTGTTTCTCACACCTTCCAAAGATCCCACACTATTTATGTAAAATGCACAGCCTGTCACTCTATTCAGGGAAGGGGCCTGTGGGGAAACAGTCTTGCACAGCAGCAGAGTAAATCTGTATCAACTATCAATACAGAACAATGTCCTTTATGTGTAAATATAAACAGTCAGCCAAGTGTCAAAAGACTCATAAGAAAATGAGCAATATTAAAGAGAGGATTAAAGATAAACAAGTAGAATAGTTCAGGAGAAAGTAGAGACGTAGTGCAGAAAATAACTGTTAAGAAAACTTCTAATTCATGTCTTCAGAGAAATTATACAGGGTATTGTATAAATTTAAAAGGAATAAGCTGACATCAAAAAAGAAAAATCAGGAAAAAAAGAGTTATTATAAATCAAAAATCTGATTGAAAACTAGTAAGATGTATACAGTGGGAGTCCCAAGTTAATGATCTAGAGTATAAAGTCAAGCAATATCCCAGAAAATAACGTAAAAAGCCTAATGTATACTATTAGGAAAATCAAAAATGCTCATTGTCACCATTTCTATTCAATACCATACTGAGAGTCACAGCTAATGTAATAATACAAGAAAAGGAAATAAAAGTTATACAGATTGGGAAGGAAGAAAAAAAGCTGTTCACAGATGACATAATTTTCTATGTAGAAAATCCCAGAGAATCAGCAATGAAAAAAACCTTCTTGGAGCTAATCAATGATTATAGGAAAGTTGCAGAATAAAGGTTAATAAACAAAAGTTAATTGCTTCCATATATACCAGCAATAATTAATGGAAATTTGAAATTAAAAACACAATACCATTTATACCAGACAAATGAAATACTAAACTATAAATTAAACAAAATGTGAACACGAGTAAAACTCTAAAACTCTGATAAAAGAAATCAAAGAAGACCTAAATAAATGAAAAAATATTCCATGTACATTGATGGAAAGATTCAAAATTATTAAGATGTCAGATTTTCCAACATGATCTACACTTTTGAAGCAATTCCAATTAAGATCGCAGCGGGGCGCCTGGGTGGCTCAGTCAGTTAAGCATAGGACTTCCGCTCAGGTCACGATCTCAGGGCTGTGGGTTTGAGCCCTGTGTCGGGCTCTGTGCTGACAGGTAGCTCAGAGCCTGGACACTGCTTTGGATTCTGTATCTCCCTCTCTCTCTCTGACCCTCCCCTGTTCAGGCTGTCTCTATCTCTCTCTCAAAAATAAATAAGAACATTAAAAAAAAAATTAAAAGATCCCAGCAAGTTATTTTGTGAATATTAAGAAACTGATTCTAAAGTTTATTTAGAGAGGCAAAAGACCCAGGATAACCAATACAAAATTGAAGAACAAAATCAGAGGACTCAACTTTAAGACCCAATATAAAGATATCAAGACACTGTAATATTAATGAACAAATAGATACATGGAGCAATGGAACAGAACAGAAGGCACAGAAATAGACCCCCACAAATATAGCTAACTGGTCTTTGACAAAGGAGCATAGGTAATTCAAGGAAGAAAGTATATTCTCTTCAACAGACAGACCTGGGACAAGTGGACATCCACATGCCAGAGTATATATACATACATATATACATACACAGACCTTATACCTTTCACTAAAATTAACTAAAACTGGATCATAGACCTAAATGTAAACCATGAAGTTATAAACTCCTGGAAGAAAATAAAAAAGAAAATCTAGTTGACCTTGGGTTTAGTGATGACTCTCTCTCTCTCTCTCTTTATTTTTTTTTGCTTGTTTCAAATAAATGATTTTATTTCTATGTTTAATGCCAGCAGAGGAGTTCAAAACAGACGAATGTACATGGATATAGTTTAAATGTAACAACAATAACAAACATATTTGTACTATGTACATCAAAGAAGGTAAACAGATTTTTCATATCAACTTTTTCATATTTTGCTGTTTCTAAATAAGTACACATTTCGCCCAATTTAATGTGGGATGAAGTTGGATGAAGCAGGATGAAGTAATACAACTTTATTGATCAACCACTGAAGTTTTCTTTAAGCATAAAACTTAAGATACATTGAAATGGGAGTCACTGTATTTTTTAGTCAATTGGATAAATGGCCTCCTTGGCTAAAAGTGTGATTAACAAAAAAGTCTTTCCATGAAGCTCAGAAGGAACTTAATGGCAATGAAGTCCACTTAGGAGGTGGACACTCTACACAGCATGCTGATGAAAGCTGATATGCTTCTGTCCTCCTTGATGCCAAGTAGGAAGCCCTTATTTCTTTCCAAACTAATAATGAGAGGAGCCACACGGTTAAAAAGTCAGAATACTCAGAGAAGAGGGACACTCTTTAATTCCTTTTTATTTATTATTATTATTATTATTTTAATTTTAGAGTGAGAACATGAGCAAGGGAGAGGGAGAGAAAGAATCTTCAGCAGGCTCCATGCTTAGCACAGAGCCCAATACAGGGTTGAATCCCATGACCCTGCGATCATGACCTGAGCTGAAACCAAGAGTTAGACGCTTAACCAACTGAGCCACACAGATGTCCCTTTCATTCCTTTTTAAAACAAATTCCATGCTGAGTCCCTTCTCCTTTAGATCTGTATTCTGAAGGTCAGTTATTGCTAGCAAAGTCAGATGTGGCCTCTTTACCAACCTTGAAGATGATTCACATGAACAAACTGTTGGTTCATATCTGGAGAAGCACTGATTTTTTAAATATATAATACTAGTAGCACAATCCATGAAACAAAAACATTGATAAATTGGACTTCATTAAAATAAGTAATTTCTGCTCTGTGAAGGATCGTATTCAGAGAATGAAATGAAAAACCTGGGAGAAAATATTTGCAAAACATATTTGATAAAGAACTGGTACTCAAAGTATGCAAAGAACTCTTAAAACTCAACAATAAAAAAACAACCCAATTTAAAAACGGGCAAAAGTTCTGAACAGACACCTCACCAAAAAAGGATACACAGATGGCAAAAAAAAAAAAAAAAGAATATGAAAAGATACCAGCATCATATGTTGTTAGAGAATTGCAAATTAAAACAACAGTAAGATACTAATAAAATGGTAAAGTCCAAAACACTGACAATACCAAATGCTGGCAAGGATGTGGAGTCATAGAATCTCTCATTCATTAATGGTCAGAATGCAAAATGATACAGCTACTTTGGGAGGTGATTTAGCAGTTTTTACAGCGCTAAACATACTCTTACCTTATGATTGAACAAATATACTTCTTGGTATTTACCCAAGGAGTTGAAAACTTATGTCTACACAAACACCTACACGTGCATGTTGATAGCGGTTTACTCATAATCGCCAAAACGTGAAAGCAGCCAAGATGTCCCTCAGTGACATGAATAGACAAATTATTCAGATGATGTAATATTATTCAGCATTAAAAAAAGTGAGCTATCAAGCAATGAAAAGACATGGAGGAAATTTACATGTATATTGCTAAGTGAAAGAATCCAATCTGAAAGATTACATACTGTATAATTCTAGCTTGATGAATTGCTTAAAAAGGCAAAATGATAGCAACAATAAAAGATCAGTAACTGCCAGAAATTTAGAAGGGGAAGAGATGGATAAATAGGTAGAGCACAGGGATTTTTAAGGCAGTGAAATTATTCTTTATGGTAGTGTAATAGTAGATACATGTTATACATTTATCAAAACCCATAGAATGCACACCAATCCTAATATAAACTATAGACTTTAGATAATAAGAATGTATCAATATTGTCCATCAATTGTAACATAAGTACCACATGAATGTAAGATATTAGTAATGGAGGAAAGTGGAGACAGTGGGGGGGTAAGGCGAGCAGTATATGATAACTCTTCCTACTTTCCATCACCTTTCTATAAACCTAAAGCTACAAAAAGTAAAGCCTATTAACAACAACAATGAAATGAATATATGATCAATTCAAATAAGAGAAACTAAGAAATAATCATTAGGAAAATAGTACTAAGAGTTCCACTCATATGAGGAGAGAATCAGAACAGGAATAAAGACTATAGAAAATAAATAGTGTAAAAATAATAAAAGAAATTTACAAGAATTAAAAAAATAAGTCTTAAAATGGAAAGTGCCCTCTGATAACTGAAACGATTTTTAAAATATATAAACATATTTGATAAAAATGTCAGAGCTCCAAAAATACATATAAGGCCCTACAATTTTCTATAGAAAAAGAATTTTTCTACAAGGGAATGTGCATCAAATAATTATTAGATTTGATACTAGAAGTGGAGTTGGGCTTTGAAGGTTCCTCATGGGAAATATTTCAAGCCTAGAATTTCATACCTAGTAAAATGATCAACCCAGTTTGAAGGTAAAGACAGTTTTGAAAATGCAAGAATTCAGGAAAATCACCAAGACTACATTGCATGGAACTCAAAAGATTTCTGCCTCTAAGTTAACTCTACGGGAACTGCCGTATCCCCCCAAATGAGTAGAAAATTAGACAGAAAACTATTTTCTGATATTGGACAACAGACAGCATGGAACTATGATCCCTGGGAAAGGGAGAACAAATGAGGTCCTATTTGTGCCCCAATTACTGCCAGAAAGCAGTTCCCAAGCCAGAGCTTTGAGGAACCTGGGCATTTCACTGAGTTGAGGGAATAGAGATCAGAGTGTGAAGGGGCCATGTTGTCTAGAATTTGTCAGCAGAAGGAGGAAGAAGAGAGAGCTGCTCACAAAGAGAGCACACAAGCTGCAGACGACAGAGGGGTGCACTTAATTAAGTCTTTGGCCTCCTCTTGAGTATCAATTTATGCATACATGAAACCAGCAGAAAGAACCACTAGCAAATAGTAGGCTTATCAATTCTGAGTCTACACGGAGCTGGAAATAGTTCAGCTTCCCACCATCCCGATACAGTACATAGAGCATTGGGTAAAGTCATGTGAAAGATCTTGCATTAATAGTGGGGCTAAATTGGCTGTAAAATAAAGGCTCTGAACAGGCCCTAAGAGAGCTTAAAAGCAAGCCTGAAATGATCAAATTGGTCCACAAAAGACTTAATAGTATGCGTAATAGTCTTTAAAGAAACACCAATATTTAGCACTCATTATAAAATTTAGTGTCTGGCATCCAATAAAAATTAGTAGGCATGCCATTTGCAGCAACATGAATGGACCTGGAGGGTATATTGCTAAGTGAAATAAGTCAGTTAGGGAAAGACCAATACCATGTGATGTCTGATATGAGACATCAGATATATCTGATATGAGAATATAAATACATTTCATAAGTTCATTTAAAAAGACAAAAATTCAGTTTGAATAAAGAAGATACATGAATGACAAGCAAGCACATGACAAGATGCTCAAGGGTATCGGTTTTTAGGGAAATGGCTTTTAAAATCACAGTGAGATATCCCAACACAGCCACTTGAACGGCTAAAATTAGAAGATTGATCATACCAAGTGTTAGCAAGGCTGTGGAGAAACCTCCATTCTCTTACAATGTTGATGGGAAGGTGAAATGGAACAGAAACTTTAGATAACAGGTGGGAACTTATCCTGTGACCTGGATATTTCATTTCTAGGTATTTATCAAAAAGAAATGAAACCATATGACCACAGAGAGACTTGTACGCATCTGTCCGTGAGCTTTACTCATATTAGGTCCCAACTGAAATTGATGAATGAATTTAAAAAATTGTGATGGAGGACACCTGGTGGCTCAATCATTGAGCATGGGACTCTTGATTTTGGATCAGGTAATGATCCCAGGGTCATAGGATTAAGCCCCTCAGTCGGGCTTCAAACTATGTATGGAACCTGCTTGAGATTCTCTCTCTCTCTCTCTCTCTCTCTCTCTCTCTCTCACTGTGCCCCTCTCCCCCATTCTCTCTCTCTACAAATATTTAAATAATTGTGGTAGTAACAGACAACCGATACCTGTAACAACATAGGGGAATCTTTTTTTTTTTTTTTTAATTTATTTCTAGGAGAGAGAGAGAGTCAGCGTGAGCAGGGGAGGGTCAGAGAGAGAGGGAGACACAGACTCCGAAACAGGCTCCAGGCTCTGAGCTGGCAGTCAGCACAGAGCCCAACGTGGGGCTCGAACCCAAGAACTGCGAGATCATGACCTAAGCGAAAGTCGGACGCTTAACGGACTAAGCCCCCCAGGCGCCCCTAGGCGAATCTTAAGAGCATCGTGCTAAAGAAAGAAACCAAACATAAAACAAAACATGCTGTATGATTCCATATGTATGAAACTCTGTATAAGGTGGAACTATAGTAACAGAAAGCATATCACTGATTCCCAGGGGCAAGGGGATGGGGTAAGGGGATTGAAGCAAAAGGGACCTAAGGAAACTTGGAGGGTGATGGAAATATTTCACATTTTGATTGTGGTGTTTACCCAAGTGTATTTATTTGTAAAACTCATAATTGTACACTTAAAATGGGTGAATTTTGTGAAACCTTATTAAAGCTGTTGGTTTTTTTTTTTTTTTTTATTAAAAAAGGGCATTTGGAAGCCATTGAAAGGTGTTGAGCATTGCATATTCTGTGGTGTGTTGAGTTCATAGCGTGGTAGAAAAGATTTACTCCTGTCCAGGCATCTTAAATGAAGCGTTAGTAACAATGAAATCTCCCCTCGCATACATGCACAAGCCCACATGTACACAGGGGAAAATTAATGACACTATGATATGAAATAGATGACTCTAGAAAAAATGGGGAAAAAAGTCTCCAAGAAAGAGGATGGCATGTGAGATACAAGAAATAGTGGCAGCTGAGTGTGATTTCAGATACATATAGGAAAACAAAAGAGGCTTCATTAAACCTTGATATTTGAAAAATTCCTCCTCAAAAGACAAATTTTAATAACAGGGTGTCATCAGTCTCTGTGTTTCCAATTATTTGGCTTGATGCTACAGAAAACATTCACGTAATCAAATTATTATAGTGCCTGTTTTTCAATTTTTAAAATTTGAGTATTAACCTACCAATGAGGTACAATAAAGTTAATAAAGGCACAGAACAGAATATACATGTTGGGAACCCATGTAAGAAATAGTAATAGAACAAAAAGTAGGATGTGAACTTGAAAGGAGAATGTGATGTGTTGGGAGGGAGGGGGTCAGTAGACACAGTTTAAAGTTGATAAATCAAGATATAAAGGCTTAAACATATTATTTTAAATCATAAAGTTAATCACTAGAAGGATGAAACATAACTGATAAAAACTTAGGGGTAAGAGAGGAAAGGGTACAGGTGGAAGGAAGGTAAGGAAGTGCACTCTGCATCCTTCATGCTGGAAATCAATATAATCAGCCCAGAGATATATTTAAAAGTGTTAGTATTCTTTAAAGTTGTAAACTTTATGAAAAAAGAGATTTAGCCATAGAAACTATTCTTTTTTTTTTTTTAATGTTCATTTCTTCTAGAGAGAGAGGGACAGAGCGTGAGCAGGGGAGCGGCAGAGAGAGAAGCACACACAGAATCTGAAACGGGCTCCAGGCTCTGAGCTGTCAGAACAGAGCCCAATGTGGGGCTCAAACTCACGAACCGTGAGATCATGACCTGAACCGAAGTTGGACGCTTAACCTGATTTGAGCTGAAGTTGGATGCTTAACTGACTGAGCTACCCAGGCACCCCAACCACAAAAACTATTCTTATTGCTGATTTTTGTGGTGATGGCAGGGATGGCAAGCTTTTATTTTTCAATTGAGACCTTTTGGGGCTGTTCACATTTTGAAAAACAATACTCATGGATAACTTACATAGTAATAAAATCTAACTTAGTAAATGAGTGGGTAGATAAATTAGTAAAAGAAGAGATCTAATCGGCCAAGGAAAATGTCCAGAATACATTATTATGGAAGTGAAAGAATAAATTGCAGAATGCTTTGTATAGTATGATCCTTGTTGTATAAAAGAAAAACATGGTGGTGGGGGGGTTGGTGGGGAGGTGGTGTATAAATATATTTGCAAATGAAAAGAAAATGTTTGGAAGCCCTTTGTATAAATGAAACTGCTAATGAGCCACTTTGTGAGAATGAAATTCATAAGCCAAAGGACTGGAGGACTTTAAAATTTTGCTTTACATACCTCAGTGCGATTTGGATTAAACACACTTAACACGTGATACATGTTACATACACACATGTATTAAATACACTTAAGTATGTAATACCATTAAATATCACCTTAAAATGTGAAGTTAAGAAAAAATGAAACTAGCCAATTACCTAAAAATACATGGGGACGTATGTCCTTGAGCAAGATTAGAAAGGATGAATGTGACAGAAAACTATCCTATGTGTGTTTCATCCCTGTTTGGAGGACTTTGCCTCCTATTAAGAATCACATTAAATATGCTTTCCTCTTTACACAAGTAATTTGCTTTTGTTACAGGAAATACAGAAGGTAGAGAGGAAGGTAAAAATTACCTACAACACCATCATCCAGAGATAACTGCTGTTAGCATTCTGGTATGTAATTTTCCATTGCCAGTTTTATTTTTTTTTTTAAAAAAAAAAGCAAAGCTGGGATTATTATCTACATCCTGTTTTGTGACCTGCTTTTAAAAGAGTGCATCATGGCCAGGTGTTCATGTCAGGGCCCATTTCGCCTGTAGCATAGTAGGCAGGGCTGCAAGGCCTGCCTTGTATACCCTATTTTTGTATACCCGAAAGCTGTTTCTATCTTTTTAGTATCAGAAACAGTGCTTCAAGGATGCTCCTTGCTCATGTAATAATCGTTGCTCATGTACCCTATTAATCTTGGTTGAGGTTAAAATCCCTAAAAGTGGAATTGGTAGGCTCGAGACCATAACATGTTAGTCCCCTGGTAGATTTTGCCAAATCAGCCTTCAGGCATTTCATATCACAGTATGTATGTCTTTCCCTATACTTCCTCTGATACAGGTTATTATTCTGTTTCTACTTACTAAGTTAATTTATTTTTAAAAAGTCATCTTTTACTTTAAAAAAATTTTTTTGTATGTTTTATTTATTTCTGAGAGAGAGAGGAGAGAGAGAGAGAGAGAAAGAGAGAGAGAGAGACAACGTGAGCAGGGGAGGGTCAGAGAGAGAGGGAGATACAGAATCTGAAGCAGGCTCCAGGCTCTGAGCTAGCTGTCAGCACAGAGCCCAATGTGGGGCTCAAACCCACAAACTGTGAGATCGTGACCTGAGCCAAAGTCGGACACTTAACCGACTGAGCCACCCAGGTACCCCATCGTTTACTTTTTAAAACAGTTTTTATTTATTTTATTCGAGAAAGAGAGAGCACACATGAACAGGGGAGAGAGATGGAGAGAGAATCCTAAAAAGCCTCCATGCTCAGTACGGAGCCTGATGCAGGGCTTGACCCCAAGACCCTGGGATCATTACCTGAGCCGAAATCAAGAGTTCGATGTTCAACCGACTGAACCACCCAGGTGCCTCTGTCTTTTACTTTTTAATCTAATTTCTCTCTCTCTCTTTTTTTTTTTTTAATTTTAATGTTTATTTATTTCTAAGAGACAGAGCATGAGCAGGAAAGGGGTGGAAACAAAGGGAGACACAGATTCTGAAGCAGGCTCCAGGCTCCGAGCTGTCAGCACAAAGCTCAACTCGGGGCTTAAACACACTAACTGTGAGATCATGACCTGGGCCAAGGTCAGATGCTTAACCAACTGAGCCATCCAAGCGCCCCTAATCTATCATAAGCAAGTAGTACATGCATGTTGAAAGTCAGAAAAATTCAGATCCATGCAAAGAACAAAATAAAAATCATCTGTAATCCTACCATGTGTGGAGAACCACTATGATCACTTTGGTGATGAATTTCCAGTTTTTATAGATACATACACACTTTTTAAAAAATGGGGCCAAATTTTCAGTAAGCAGTATAGTAAAGTATATATAAATAAATACAATCTTGAAGCCAATATTATTAACTGTATGCCATTGTACAGACTCAACATTAATCTATTTAACCACTGTTGGTCCAATAAGTTATGTGCACCTTTCAACTATTACAAATAAACCTGTAATAAACATCCTTATAAAATAAACACTTAGTTGTTGGTCCAATATTTTTAAGTTGTATTTCTATTAGTGGAGTTACTAAGCCAAAGAAGATGCACATACATTAGGATCTTCATCTCTGAAGGTGGATTGATTTCTACAAAGGTAATGCTGATTTACATTCTCACAGCCAGGAAAGAAGTTCATTTAACTGGCCCTTCATCAGTGGCCTTTATCAAGTTTTCAAGAAATCTTTGTCAATCTGTTCAACTAAAATGATAACAGTTGTAATATCATTTTCTAATAATATTTATGGTGTATTTATCAGCCATTTGTATTTCTCAGGTGATGGAACTAGTTGTCCATATCCTTTACTCATTTTTATACTGAGGTGTTTATAATTTTCTTGATGATATATTGGACCTCTTTAGATGATAAATATATTTAATTCCTACATTGTTGTCACATATATTGTAAATATTTTTCTCAACTTATCTTTTTGCTCTTTAATTTTGTTTATGGTATTTGTTGTTCACAAAAAACTTACCATCTTTATCTAGTCAATTTATTAATCTTTCTTACCAATTTTTGCCTTTGCTGTTCACACTTAGGAATATCTTCTCCACCCCAAGATGATAGTAAGATACAACCAGCTTAAAATTTTTTCACTATTAATTATGAATAGTTTATATGTATGAAAGTGCAGAAGCTAATGTAACAGCACTAATGTCAAACAGATATTTATATTTTGTACACTTACTTCAGTTTCCTTTTTCTTCTTCCCCTCTTTTTATGTCACAGATAGAACTAAAGCTTGATCATTATTTTCTCCCCTTTGTCTCCAAAAGTAATCATTACCTTGAAGTGAGTGAGTGCTACTACCATGTACGAGTTTGTACATTAGTGACATATGGATAAAGAACCATAATGAGAAAGAATGAAATCTGGCCATTTGTAGCAACATGGGTAGAACTAGAGGGTGTTAATGCTGAGCGAAATAAGTCAGGCAGAGAAGGACAGATACCATATGTTTGCACATATAGGAGGATTAGGAGGAAGCTAACGGAGGACCATGAGGGAGAAGAAGGGGGAAAAATAGTTGGGGAGAGGGAGGAAGGCAAACCATGAGAGAATCTTGAATACTGAGAACAAACTGAGGACTGATGGGGGTGGGGGAGAGGGGAAGGGGGGTGATGGGCATGGAGGAGGGCACTTGTTGGGATGAACACTGGTTGTTATATGGAAACCAACTTGACCATAAACTATTTAAGGAAAAAATAAATAAAAATAGAAAAAGAAAAAAAAGCTGCAAACAAGATATACTCTGGCTTGGTATGTTTTGCAAAAATGGCTTCATAATGCATGTAAACTTTTTGCAACTTGCTTTTTTTTTTTTAAACCAAAACTGTGTTTTTAAGATTTGTTCATCTTGCTACACCGATCTCTGGTTCTTCTATTTTTGTTTGATTTGATTCCATAAAGAAAATAAACCTCATTTTACTTATCCATTAATTCATTAACTAACTCATTCATTCATTCATTCATTCATTTTTTACAAATCACCATGTGATGCGTATGTCCCCTTGTGCACATCTGTGAGAGTTTTGTTCACCAATGTGGCTTTAATTTACTTTGTGGACTTATGGGCAGTAGGGTGAGGTTTTTAAGCTCTACTGTGAATTCCCAAAATGGTTTCCAAAGTACCGATTTATACTCCCACCAGCAATATCTGAGAATTCTCATTTCCTCCATATTCTCACCAAATCTGGTGTTATCAGACCAGGCTTTTTACTTTTTACTAATTGGATGGGTGATAAATGGAATCCTTTAAATTTCTTTTAATTTAGTTAATCTTTTGAATTTCTTTTTCCCTGATTACTTTTGAGATGTTTTTTGATTATATGGGTTTTCCCTCTGTGTATGGCCTTCACATCCTTTGACCATTTAGAAAAATGTAACCTTTTTTTTTAAAAAAAAAGAACTCATTTCTAATAACTAATAATAGAACTGCTTAGAAATGTACATAACAAAAATGTGAAAACTTGTATGATACAAATTTTATTGAAATACATTAAAGAAGTATCCTAAAGAAAAAGAGAGATATACATTAATCAAGATTAGAAAGACTCCGGGGCGCCTGGGTGGCTTAGTCGGTTAAGCGTCCGACTTTCACTTAGGTCATGATCTCGCAGTTCGTGGGTTTGGGCCCCGCGTCGGGCTCTGTGCTGACTGCCAGCTCAGAGCCGGGAGCCTGTTTCAGTCTGTGACTCCCTCTCTCTCTGACCCTCCCCTGCTCACGCTGTCTCTCTCTCTCATAGAAANCAGAGCCGGGAGCCTGTTTCAGTCTGTGACTCCCTCTCTCTCTGACCCTCCCCTGCTCACGCTGTCTCTCTCTCTCATAGAAATAAATAAAAATATTAAAAAAAAAAAAAAGATTAGAAAGACTCCTATCTTAAAGATGTGCATTCTCCCCAAATCATTCAAAAATTGAATGTATTTTTAACCAATATTCCAACTGTTGTTTTTGAGGAACTTTATAAACTGGTCCTAAAATTTTACCCATGAGCAAAGGCTCAAGAACGGAAAATATATTCCCAAAGAAAAAGAATAAGATAGGAGACCCCTATGAGCTACCAACACTTATTAAAAACTGTAGCAATCAAGAGTGGAGATACACAGATAAAACAGGGAAACCAGAGCCTCACCCACATGGACAAATAGTACATTCCAGAAGAGACATGGAGGATCACCAGGGAAATGATGACCCATTCAATGCATGATGCCAGGACAACTGATTTTCCACATAGAAAAACATGAAACCTTATCCTTACCTTATAACTGCTCTCAACTGTCCTATCCAAATTGATGGAAGAATTAAATGTCAAAAGCAAGAATTAAAAGTTCTTGAAAAATGTATAGAATATCTCTAAAATAAAGAGAACTTTTTTGTTGACAAATCAAGTATTATATAATAAATTATTTTTAAAAATCCATCTTTCTCAATGATTTGAAATGCTTCCCTTATCACATATTAAATTTCCACACGTTCATGGGCCTATTTCTGGACTCTATTTGTACCTCCAGTTTAATAATACAGCTCAATTTCTTCCTTTAAGGCTTTCTTTATTGGGGCGCCTGGGTGGCTCCGCTGGTGAAGCATCTGCCTCTTGATTTTGGCTCAGCTCGTGACCTCACAGTTCGTGGGATAGAGCCCTGCATAGGGCTCTGGGCTGACACTGTGGAGCTGCTTGGGATTCTCTCTCTCCCTCTCTCTCTAAATAAATAAATAAACTTTAAAAAATTCTTCTTTAAAAAAGGATTTATTATTCTTTTTTGCTCATTTTCTAATATAATTTAAGAATAATTTTGACAAGTTGGGGCACCTGGGTGGTTCAGTCTGTTAACCTTCCGACTTCATCTCAGATTATGATTTTGCAGTTCATGAGTTCGAGACCCACTTTGGGCTCTGTGCTGACAGCTTGTAGCCGGCAACCTGCTTTGGGTTCTGTGTCTCCCTTTCTCTCTTCCCCTCTTTTGCACTCTGTCACACTCTTCCTCAAAATAAATAAACGTTAAAAAATTTTAAAAAAGAATAATTTTGACAAGTTGAAAACGACTGTGCTAATTTTTATTGGTATTACATTTAAGTCCATGTATTATTTTTGAAAAATTGGTTTGCTAATGTTATTATTAGAAAAAGAAAGCTATTGGTTTTTACATATTTGAGTTATTTTATTAGTTCTAATAGTTTTTGAGTTACTTGTCTCAGATTTCTCAGAAAGACAAATATACCATCTATTATGTCTTTTCTTTATATAAGTAGTTTTACTGCTTTTTCTTGTTATATTACACAGGCTAAAATTTCCAAAACAAAGTTAAGTAATATCAGCATTAGGCACATCTCATTTATCTTGAATTTGGCTGTTGGCTTTCAGTGGCTATCGGGAAAGTTTTCCTTTTTGCTAAGTTACAAGAAGTTTTACAGGAATGTCGCTGAATTCTGTTAAACATGTACCTATCAGGACAGTTGTCAACAATTACCTTTCCATTTTGACTTGGTGTGACAAATTACACTAATACTTTTCTTAATGTTAAATTCTCCTTTCATGATGGAATGAAATCTACTGAGTCACAATATTGTGACTTAATATATGTTAATATATTGGACTCAAACTGCTTTTAAAAATATTTTTGCTTCTCTATTGATAAGCTGAATTTATCTATAGATGTGTGTGTGACAACTTATTTTTAAATAAAATTGAAAACTTTGTATGAAAATAGTATGTACTCATAATAGAAAAAATTTAAACATAAGAAGTTACAAAGAAGATCATTTCCTATAACCCCAATACTCAGAGGCAACCTCTGTGAATATTTTGGTGTGTTTCTTCTTAGTCTTTTTTGGGGTATGGGGGAGGGAACTCTTCCAAAGCTGAAATCAGTATGGACCATGGTTGAAAATGGAATTTTGAAATGGATTTAAATCCTGACTTTATGATCTATAAACTACACCACATTCATCAATATCCTTGATCTTTTGAAATCTCATTTTCCCAGCCAGTAAAATAATAATAATGGCCTCACAAGGTTGTCAAAAGAAGCAGAAAAATGTAAGTAAAGTCCTTGGCATGCCGTCTGGCACAAATAGCATTTAAATACATATTAGCTATTATCAGGCTGGATGTACACTTTTGTATTCCTCTTATCACGGAACACTACATCATAGGCTTTTGTTCGTATCATTCCAACTTACAATAAACACAATTTAAAAATTTCCTCTTACTGTATGTGTGTGCACGCGTACACGTACAGCTTTACCTAATATTTATGTATAAATTGCTGCCTACATTTCAGATCCCCACCCCCCACCCTTGGTTTTGGCTCTCAGAAAGAAAACTGTTCTGGACAAATACTGCATGGAACTGTTTCAGGATTCCTGATCCAAAATACCAAATTGCTTTTCAGAAAGACTGTGGACACCCAGCAGCCGCATGTGAGGAGGAGCTTGGCCCTCTGGCACCGAGCGCAGGCTAGAACCGTCTCATTCCTCCCTAAGATCACCTCATTCTCCACTCCCCCACCCCCAGCAAATACCTTTGAGCACAGACCCTGGGGCACTCTGGGGGGTGAACATCAGATAAGGAGTGAGAACAAGACAGACCAGGTTCATGCTTCTGCTCCGGAGCTCGGAGCATACTTTCTAGGTGACGGGGGTCAGTAGAGCAAATAAGATAAGTAAATGGCCAATCCCTTCCAAAGGAGGTAAGGGCTGTGCAGAGAGAGAGTGGAGGACGGTGAGATAGAATGACTGCAGAGGCGCCGGGGTACTCAACGAGGAAAGGCCTCTCCCAGCGGGTGGTGTTTTTAAACTGAAGTGGCAGCTCTTCCAAGGTCAGGAAAGGCGGTGGGAACAGCAGGGGGTAAGCCCTGAGGGGGCAAGCACTTGGCATATTCTAGGAGTGGGAGGGTGGTGTGCCTGGAACGAGGCAAAGGGAAAGGCCAGGGGAGGTGAAGCAAAGGAAGGGGGCAGGCAAGGAGTTGGCTTTCTTTCAAAATGCCACATTTAACTACTGCAAGCAAGGCTGACTTACCTTCTACAAAGATCTCTGTGGCTACTGTGTGGATGAGCTGGGGGTGCGAGCCGGAAGCAGGGTCACTAGGCGGGAGACCTCGCAGGAGGCCCAGTGAGAAGTGCTGGGACTGGGTCTTGTCAGTGGGAATGGAGGAAAGGCATAGAAAGCATGAGGTGCTGATGACAAGGTGGGGCTGACTTTCACACGTGGAGGGGAGGGGAGAGGAAAGAGATACCCCTCAGTCCTCCTGAAGAATTAGAACCTTCCGCTGCACTCCCAGCCCCCTGCTGCCGGGTGCCTGCCTTCAGAATTAGAACCAGGCATCCAGCAGGGATTTGACAGACCATTTGTGAAAATTGAATGCGCTGAATAAACACGCATGCAAGTGGGTATTTGATCTGGGAAGCCAAGCTCTGCCAGAGGCACCCACCATCTAAAGCCTTAGCTGCAGCCTGAATTTGAAAGTTGGTGCCTAGTGGATGAAGGCCCCAGGCCCCAGGATCTGTGTGAAGCCAAAGGGCTGCTCAGTGGGGCTCTGCCAGCTCTGTGGCAACGAGGAGAACCAGGTCCTAAGCTTGATTCAGCAGTCAACCGGCCTTGGACCCTGCACATTCCTTTGCCCTCTTCTGGCCTCAGTTTCCCCTTCTGTAAAGTGAGCTTTAAGAGCCTGGCATCCATGCCACTCACTGACAGTCATGATCTGAGAGTGCCTGGCTCCCACATCTTTCTGATGACCCTTCCTCAATCCCTGTTGTGAGCACAGGGCTGGGCTACTCTCAGTGCAGGGAAAGGGTACTTCTCTGGCTTTCCAGAAGCCACTCTCAGCCCTGAGAAGGGGCCCTTGACTTAGGGCCCAAGTCTTGGGGTCTTGGGGATAGGACACCACCGTGTCACAGGGCCAAGAGCTCAGACTGCAGAACCCGGGCTGCAAGGGCCCGGCTGGGCCAGGGGCATGGTCTTGAGGAGCTGGGCGGCCAGCTTCTGCCCTCACATGGTGCCACTCACATGCCCCAGAGAAGCTCTCTCTCAAATACACTCTGAAAGCAGGTGGGGCACAAAGGAGCAAGGTGTAAGCTACAATGGCAGGAGGCTCTCCAAAGTCTAGAGGTGTCTGGAAGGTCCAGGTGTGCCTAGAGGCTGGGAGGTCCATGCCGGTCATGGACCACACAACAATGGGAATGTACTTAGTGTCACTGAACTGTGCACTTAAAATGGTCACTTTTATGTTATGTATATTTTACCACACACACACACACACACACACACACACACACACACACACACACACACGCTCCAGAGTCCTTACAACGGCCAACAAGGCCCATGAGCCTCACCCCTCTCTTCTCCCTCCTCTCCTTCTACTCTCCCTGTTGCCTACTGTGCTCCCACACACTGGCTTCCGTACTCGCCATCCAACAAGCAAACACACTCCCACCTTAGGGTATTTGCACTTGCTCTTCCTCTGCCTGGAACATTCTCTCCCGGATATTGCCAGCTCCTTCACCTCCTTCAGGCCTCTGCTCAGATGTCACTTGAGTAGCAGAGGGACCTTCCCTGACCTCTAAAGATCACACAATTCCCACTACCCCATCCCAGGCACGTCAGTCTGGTTTATTTTACTCCATAGTCCCCATCACCTCCTGACACTTTGTATTTACTAATTTGTTCAGTTTCTGTCTTCCCCCACTAGGAGGTGAGCCCCGTGAGGACAGGCCTCGCTGGCTGTAACTCCAGTGCCTGCACCATGTGGTGAAAGCACACAGATGTTTTTGAGTGAGTGAATGCATGGCCCCCCTTCTGACACGGCCTTGGGGGGTTTTGGGGGTGGGTGCGGAGCTTGGGGTTATTAATGTGTGAAGATGGGAATCCCACCCCTTCACTTAGTCCGTTGCCATTGCCTTTTGGCTTCTCTCCTGGCCCAGAACCACTGTTGTCACTTTCCAGGGTATAGCAGGAGGAATAGGGATTTACATCATAATGAAGGCACTTAAGTCACAGCTCAGCCTCTTTGTGGAACTGCACCCTCCTCACCTGGGGGGCCACTCAGGGTGGAGGTGGGGGGGGCTCCTGGCATCTTCTGTGCACAGCACTTTACAGGAGTTATAAACCAGGTGCTAACAGGAGCTGCTTTATTAAACACACACCAAACACTTTCGCTTTCAATGTGTCCCCCTCCGTAGTTGCTAGAAAGAATGCTTCCCTTTGGGCATGCCTGTAGGGCAGTTCTTAGCCACTTCTTTCCCAAAAGGAGAGCTAGTGTGTGCCCCTGAACACCCAGCAGAATGGGGTGCTTCTCCTCATTGCTCCTACAGACCAAGCCTGAGACTTCCGGACCCCTGTTCAAGCCCTGGGAAGGCTTCCAATGAGCCTCTTAGCTTCCTGAAGTTACAGAGGTTTTACATAAAATCTGCACACCTGAGAAATCTGGACCAATCCCTCTTTATTCCCATCTATCTCCTTCCTTCTGTGACTCGTCCCTCCGTTCCTCCATTCTTTCCTTCCTTGCTTCCCTCCGTCCACAGTTACTGAGTGTGCTAGACACTTGTCATTTCTTTTCCCTTCCACATCCATTGACTTTTCTGACTTTAGTTCTTGGGGAAAATGAAAGAAGGTGGAGAATGTAAAAATCCTACTAGATTATCTTTTTCTGAATAGACAGCAACAAGTGTTTCTTGAGTAGATCAGGAAGACCCCCTGGGAAGTAACAATAGGCCACCAGCAGCCACTCTGCTGAGGGCTCTCAGCCCACACCACCCAGGGAAGGGAGGTATCCTCACACAGATTGCGGGTGCCCCCCTGCGCTGTGTGCTCTGTTGTTGTCCACTGCAGTGTGTATCAAAATTCTTTGCCTTTTTCACTGTGACCCTCAATAAGCAATACTGTACATCTGTAAATAGCACACACCCGGGTACACCTATGCACACCCCCAACCCCACCGTGAAACAAAGACTCATGAAACATTTTTTACCCTTACTTCAAGCAATGCACTTGGATTGGAGAGAGAGAGAGAGAGAGAGAGAGAGAGAGCGAGCCTGTGTAGGGAGGGAGGAGGGGCAGAGAGAGGGGGAGAGAGAGAGAATTCCTAGGAGGCTCCCCACTGTTTGTGCAGAGCCTGACAGGAGGCTGGAACCCACCAACCATGAGATCGTGACCTAGGCTGAAATCAAGAGTCGGCTGCTTAACCTACTGAGCCACTCAGGCACCCCTATTCTACCTTTTTTTTAAAGTTTTAATTCTGGTAAAATACACATAACATAAAATTTACCATCTTAATTTTTAAGTGTGACAGTTCAGTGATGCTAAGTATATTCACACTGTTCTGTAACCAATTCCAGAACTTTTTCATCTTGCAAAATTGAAACTCCATGTCCATTAAATAACTCCCCTTCTCTTCCCCCAGCCCCCAGTAACCACCACTCTCCTATCCTTCTTCATGAAGTTGACAACTGCAGATGCCTCAGGTAAGTGGAATCACTCAAAATTTGTCCTTTTGTGACTGGCTCATTTCGTTTAGCATAATGTTCTCAAGGTTCATCTCGGGTTGTGGCAGGTATTTGAATTTCCTTCCTTTTAAGGCCAAATAATATTCCATTGTGTGGATATGCAGCAGTGTATTTATCTATTGTTTATCCCTTCAACCATGGCTACTGTGAACAATGCCATTATGAAAACGGACATACAAATCTTTGAGACCCTGTTTTCAATTTTCTGGGACATATACTTACGAATGGAATTATTATCATAAGGTGGTTCTATTTTTTAAGTTTTTGAAGAACTGCTATACTGTTTTCCATAGTAGCTGCACCAGTTTGTATTCCTATCAGCAGTGCGTGGGGCTTCCAATTTTCCCACGAGGTTGCCAACTCTTTTTCTTTCTTTCTTTTTTTCTTTCTTTCTTTCTTTCTTTCTTTCTTTCTTTCTTTCTTTCTTTCTTTCTTTCTTTTCTTTCTTTCTTTCTTTTCTTTTTCTTTCTTTTCTTTTCTTTCTTTCTTTTCTTTTTCTTTCTTTCTTTTCTTTCCTTTCTTTCTTTCTTTCTTTCTTTCTTTCTTTCTTTCTTTCTTTCTTTCTTTCTTTCTTTCTTTCTTTCTCCTTCCTTCCTTCCTTCCTTCCTTCCTTCCTTCCTTCCTTCCTTCCTTCCTTCCTTCCTTCCTTCCTTCCTTCCTTCCTTCCTTCCTTCCTTTCGTAGCCATCCTAAAGAGTGGGAGGTGATATCTCATTGTGCTGTTAATTTGCATTTCTCCCAACAAGTAGTGATGTTGAACATCTCTCATATGCTTGTTGGACATTTGTGTATCTTCTTCGGGAAAATATCTATTAAGTCCTTTGTTCATTATTAAAAAAATGTTTATTTATTTTGAGAGAGAGAGAGAGCACGGAGGGGAGGAGCAGAGAGAGAGGGAGAGAGGCTCCCAACAGCATCACTCCCAGCATGACTGTGAGATCATGACCTGAGCTGAAATCAAAAGTCAGACTGAGCCACTCAGGTGTCCCTGTCCATTTTTAATCAGGCTACTTGTTTTTTAGTTTTGAGTTGTAGGAGTTCTTTATATTTTCTGGCTATTAATCCCTTAACAGATATATGATTTGCAAATGTTTTCTCCTCTTCTGTAGGCTGTCTTTTTATTCCATTTATTTCAATTTTTAAAGGCTCGTGACAATCCACTAAGTTATTTTATGAATAACTAAAGGTCCTTGATTACCCATTTGAAACCACTGCTCTGAAGAAAACAGAGGTGAATGAAGTGGCTCAGGGAGTTGATGTCCCACCAGCTCCCTGCCTCTTACAACACGACTATGTAGGATACAAGGCAGAAAGGAGTGTTAGGGGCTAAAATTGCACTTCCAAGAAAAGTTATATTTTATTTTTTTAAATGTTTATTTACTTATGACACAGATAGAAAGAGACAGAGTGTAAGCAGGGGATGGGCCGAGAGAGAGGGAGCACAGAATCTGAAGCAGGCTCTAGGCTCTGAGCTGTCAGCACAGCGCCTGATGAGGGACTTGAACTCATGAACCATGAATCATGACCTGAGCTGAAGTCAGACACTGAACCAACTGAGGAAAAGTTATATTTTAAATGCATATACTACTATTAGAAAAGGCAAGGACCTGAACATGAATGAGCTAAGTGACTATTTAAGAAGGTAGGAGAAAAATGAAGTCAAAGAAAAAAGAAAATGGGAGGGGTGAAAACAAGATGCACATATTAGGACAACAGTAAACAAAGAAACAAAGGAGAGGAAAGTAATGTGAGAAATATGCCAAGTTAAAAGCAGCAAGGGGGGAACCAATGGGAACCAGATGCCCACTTGTTCCGGGCACTCCGTCAGGCCCTGGGGGCCTGGAGTTAGGCCATGGACGTGCTCCCTGGCCTTTTGGCACCGTGTTCTAGCTCCCATTTAATCTTTGCCGCCACCCCCCGCCCACGAGGCAGGCGTCGATGACCCCACTGTACAAATGAAAAACTGAGGATGACAGAAGCAACGTCTGCCTGCGATCCCTCAGCCACATGTGGCGTCGGGCAGGGCTGCAAACCAGGGCTTGTCCACCGTCATTCCTCCGCCATGGCCACCTCCACTGCCCGCCCAGGGAGGGTCCCTTCCCCACAGTGCCTGCGGGCAAGACAGCAGACCCCTGAAGACAGGTGCATAGGACTGTGGGTGTTGGTGGTGACTGCCGGGCCCATGTGGGGGGAGCAGGGGAAGGGTTCCCAGGAAAGACACTTGTTCCCCATCCCCATGCCTCCCACACATTTCTCCCCTCCCCACCCCCCACCCCTCAGAGCGCAGCGCTCACAAAGGGCCCTCACTCTGCTCTTCAAGGCCCGGCAGAACTGAGGGGGCCTGCTGGGCCTCCGACACCCTGAGGACACCACTGCTGGTGTCTTACCTATGCCACCCAGACACCCTTGTCCCCACATTTAGTTCTGCTTATGACTATGGCTTCAGAGCGGGACTGAGACATGAATGCACCCTTCACAAAGGGAAAACTGGGCTTTTCTTGAAGTAAACTGAGCAGTGATGGGAGAACCACATGCACACACTGTGGCCCCATTATTC
Source organism: Hyaena hyaena (assembly GCF_003009895.1). Classification (NCBI taxonomy): domain Eukaryota; kingdom Metazoa; phylum Chordata; class Mammalia; order Carnivora; family Hyaenidae; genus Hyaena; species Hyaena hyaena. Next base: position 181,591 of record NW_024081464.1, on the reverse strand, counting down.
AGTTGTGTTTTTCGGCTGAGCTGGAATGACCTCTTGACTCCTCAATTAGCAGCACATGGTGGAGGTGATCAGGGACAGAGAACTTACCCAGGCCCAGTTTGTATAGAGAGGATTTTCCAGGGTGCCTGGGTGGCTCAGTTGGTTGAGCATCCAACGGGCTCAGGTCATGACCTCACAGTTTGTGAGTTCAACCCCCCGTTGGGCTCTGTACTGACCACTCAGAGCCTGGAGCCTGCTTGGGATTCTGTGTCTCCTTCTCTCTCTGCCCCTTCCCCAGCTTGTGCTCTGTCTCTCTCTCTCTCAAAGATAAATAAACATTTAAAAATTAAAAAAAAGAGAGAGAGGATTTTCCTTAAAAGTTTTGAGCTACTGGGGACACTTGGGTGGCTCAGTCAGTTAAGCGTCGGACTTCAGCTCAGATCATGATCTCATGGTTCGTGGGTTCGAGTCCCGCATTGAGCTCTGTGCTGACAGCTCAGGGCTTAAATCCTGCTTCAGATTCTGTGTCTCCCTTTCTCTCTCTGACCCTCCCCTTCGCCCCTGCTCTGTCCCTCAAAAATAAATAAACATTAAAAAAATAAACGTTAAAAAAAAAGAAAAAATGCCTTTTTATCCATCTCCCCTCAGATGGATTGCCCTAAAGCGTAAACAGTTTAATTTACCAAGACAATGACAGAAAGGCATCATTTATACCAAAGCCAGTATTGTTCTAAATACTGATTATTGATTATTAGCCAATATTTGGGGGCCAAGAAAGCACATTGATTTAAAGTTTACTGTTGTATTACATTTAATACCCAAAATTAAATTACAATTTCCTTTCTTTTATCACATAATTATTTCCCATATTTCAGGAAGTCTTCCCCCACCTTTTTTAAATTGAAGTATAGCTGACACACATGTTACATTAGTTTCAGGTGTACAGCTTAGTGATATAAGGAGTCTATAGTCCGCTTTGCTTACCACAGGTGTAGCTCCTGTCTGTCACCACACAAACCATTAAGGAAGTCTTTCCCCTTTAAGTGCTGCCAATTTGCAGTAATAATAAGTGGCTAATTTAGCAGATTCCCAGAGGAAGCAAGGAGAATTATGCCCCATCTACATATTTCCAGGTATATCCTACGGTTTAAGGAGATTTAGCACAGGAATACTAAGAGAAAAGAAATCAACACTTTTAGGAAGCCAAAGTCACTTACTGGTGCCAAATACTTTGTTGTTAATAAAAACATCTGTTTGAAAAGGCCCAGTGACATTCAGAGAATCATGAGCTGAAATCTCCCACCCGTTGGTTGAACTGTTGGATTTGGTCTCTTGAATTTCAAAGTTTCTTTGGCTCCTCAAGCCTTTAGTGACAACATTTCAGTTTGATAAACACAGCTCACCTCCTATGGTTAATGTTTGTAGCAGGAAAGAACAATTAGCCAACCACAAATATTTCTGTACCAGCCTGTCTCCCTGGAGAAAAATGTAAGGTTTTTAAAAAATGCCAAAACATTTCCTTTAGTTAAGCACCCTGGATGGCCATAATCATAGCAGAGTCTCTCATTTTAACTTATTAGCAATTAGCTTTGGTTAAAGAAGTAAAAACAGAAACAATTCTTTTAACCATAGGGCACTTTAGCATAATGGGTATGCATATACAGACTTGGTAGTGAAACAGACTTGGGTTCAGATCCAAGACTCCCTGCATGCTGCCTCTATGCCCCTTGAAGTATTTTTTTCTTCTTTTTGTAAAGTTTATTTTTGAGAGAGAGAGAGAAAGAGAGAGCGAGAGAGAGAGAGCACGCGCACAAGCAGGGGAGGGGCAGAGAGAGAGGGAGACACAGAATCTGAAGCAGGCTCCAGGGTCCAAGCTGTCAGCACAAACCATCGATCCCATGAACCATGAGATCATGACCTGAGCCAAAGTCAGATGCTTAACCAACTAAGCCACCCAGGCACCCTGCCCTTAGAAGTATTTCTGAGCCTCAACTATCCTCATTCCTTAAAATGGGGATAATATGTTCTCTGTACCATGACTGGACCTCTGTATATAGACGTACGTCTTTAGGATTCTTTCATTTCAATCTCAGACTCCCAAAAGGAGCCATAGCTGGGGTAGGAGGTGAGGAGAGAGAGATCTTTTAAAACAGTTTTGGGCTTAGGGTGACTGTGTGGCTCAGTTGGTTGAGCACCCGACTCTTGATTTCGGTTCAAGTCATGATCTCAGAATCGTGGGATCGAGCCCCATGTCAGGCTCTGTGCTGAGCATGGAGACTGCTTGGGATTCTATCTCTTTCTCCCTCTGCCCCTCTCCCTCCCAACCTCTCTCTCTCTCTCTCTCTCTCTCTCTGTCTCTGTCTCTCAACTAAATAAATAAATAAAACCTTTCTGGGGTTGTAGCCTTCTTTGAGAATCTGGTGAAAGTACAGATTTTCCCCAGAAAATACACTTTTGTACACACATATTAAATTTCATGCCCAATTTCAGCACTCTTCCCCCTAAAAACGCCCACAGCACTTCACAGACCTCTGATTAAGAACCTTGGGACAGATGAGGTCAAGGTCATGGGTTTTCTTTCTTCATGAGTCATTTCATTTCACGAAGAAGAACGCCTGTTCTCTGGCCAAAGACCTACTCATTGGTCACCCTGGCCAGCAAATGTAGCTGCTGACAACGCAGAGCTGATGGCAGAGGATGAACCCAGGCCACTGTTGCCATGACATAAAGTGCAATTCAAAATCCACCTGACTCCACCCTCAAAATGAGCATCTGGGCTCCCTGTGCAATTGTCTGTCCTTCCTTGGAGGGATTGGGAAAGAATAGCCTTCAGCTGCCTCATGGGCTTCAGAATGGCTTTGCAAACTACATGTTAAAAAAAAAAAAGTGAACCAAATGTCCAGTTGAAATGCTGAAATTAGAGTTAACACAACGAAATGAAATTATGCAGCCATAAAAATGATCATTGTGAAGACATACAGCCACGGAAAAGATGCTTTTCCAAAGAATCCAAGAATCCAAACTGCCACGTCCCTTACAATTCTAGCCTTTTAAAAGTGTATCATATGAATCAAGACAAGTAGCTCTTGGGTAAAAATGCGAGGTTAGTGGAATTATTGATGGTGTGTAGCTGCTTTCATTTTTTTTGTTGTTGTTTGGTATTACATAATGCTTTCAGTTGTCAGGTAAGGAGATAAATGCTAAATCTGTACAAAATCAGCCTGTTCTTCCAAATGGCTGTGGCGCTGTCCTGCCTCCAGGCAGCCAGCTCTTTCTGTGGCTTCTCTTCTGAGCAGGCTGAGAAGGCAGGTGGGGTGGGCAGACCCCGTCAGAGCTCCCCCAGGCCCCCCTGCACACAAAACCAAGCCTGGGACTGAAAGAGCAGTGAGAGCGCCTTCAATTGTTCCCACCTTCCACCACCCACCCTGGTGGATTCTCCATGCTTTAGGTCCTTGGCACCTGAGTCTAGCCAGTGAGAATGATTCATGCAAGCAGCCTGAAGATATTCATGTCTAAATCCATGTGAGCCTCTGGTGTTCAGATTCATGCCATGCACAAGTCGGCTGACCCACAGAGGCAGAGGTAAATGACTCGTCCAATGTTTGCTGATGCTGGAAACAACAGGCATGGAATCCCCAACGGGTCCCCGTGGGTGCTGGGAGGTTGGCTGCTCTCAAACAGACATGAAGAGAAAATTACAGAAAAGCTTCCTGCTGTGCAACTTGCTGGAGGGGCGTCGGCTTCAGTCATAAGGAGGCCACTTGACCTTCTTAAAAGTCATGGTCAGCAAACTAGTCATTAGTACAGAGCCTCCCACGTAAAAGCAGTGTGCGCTCTGGCTCATTTCCCCCAGACCAAGCCCCTAACTGCCTCCCTCTCATCTGGGCACTTCCTGGCCCCGGGGGATGTGAACAGTAGGGGGCGGCAGTCCCTGCCCCAGCGGGGTTTTGGGCCCTGTGAAATCCCTCCTCCTGCGGCTCCTCCATCAAGGCTTTCCTGGCCCCTGGTTAAATGAGTGGCTTCCTCATCTGATGTCCCCAAGTGTGTGGCAGAGCCTCGGCGACACCCCCATCACAGACAGATGGGGGTGGAGAGATTGGCTGTACGTGTCTAACTTAGTGACTCTCATTTCTGTGTCCTCGGGGCCCAGCACGCGTCTGGCTTAGCGCATGTCACAATAAGTAACAATGGACAGCTGACAGTTCCAGGGCAGGGAGACAGTGGGGCAGGAGGAATTTCAGGAGAGGATTGATCCCTAAGGGTGAGCAGACGTGGGGAGAAGCAGAAAAATGAAAGGAGATGTCAAGGAGGCTCGAGCTACTGTGTAGATATGAGTGATGCTCACCCAGCAAGGGAAAAGGCGAGTTGACAGGTGCTGACCTAGCCCACAGGACAAGAGAGGCATTCTCTGGAGAGCAAGCTTGTGCCGGATGCCTCCTCAGGCAGAGGTTTCCCAGAGGATAAGTGAGCATCACACATGCTTGGCTGTCCACTTCTGCTCAGTTGCTGTGTGTGGCTTGACCAGCTGCAATTTCACAGCATGCATTTGGCCTCTGCCTTGATGTGGGTGATAAGCTTCCCTTGCCCTTACTGTTGGCCTGGGTCAGTGCTCTGCACGCAGTGGGCAGTTGATAGACTGAATAACCGAGAGCTAAGAGCACCGGTTTTGGAGTCACACAGAACTGAGTCTGCATCTGGGCCCTGGCCTTCTAGCCCAGGGCCCTTGGTGAGTTCCTGATGACAACATCAGGAAGGAATTAAGGGAGTTCACTGCACAAAGCACCTGGCGCATTTCTTGGCATTCAAATACTGGCAGCTATACCACCTTTGATCGATATACATGATGTGCCAAGTAGATACAGCACAGCAAAGGGTTGACCGGAAGGAATGCTCAGAGCCCACTTACCCTACCCCCTCGGTTGGCAGAGTTGGAACCTGAAGACCAGAGAGAGGAAGTCCCTCAGCCAAGATGGCAAGACCAGTGCCCAGCTATAAAACACCACCTCAGGGACAGAACCAGCTTGGCACAGGTTGGCATTCTTGGGCATCCTCTTCTCAGCTCTCCCAGTTTCTTCCCTCTCCTGGTTTCAGGCTCCCCCTGCAGTCCTAACTTGAGGCCACTGTCCTGTCTTACTAAAGTCATTTGTATCCCTAATGCCTGGTTGATCTTTGGCACCCTTTCAGCTTTATCTCCACACGAACCCTCGGATCTGCCCTCCCCAAACTCTCAGATCTGCCCACTGGAATTCTCTGGCCCCTTCTAGATTCCAAGTACTAGCTGGCTTCTTGAGCTGGACCCTTTATCTCCACTGGGGTCACTAGGCTCCTGTCCCTTTAAAGTCTCTTTAGAGTATTGGTTTCCCTTCTTCTGGTGGCTCCCAGAAGCTGTGATATGGGTGGTGCTTTCCCCTCCAATCAGGGCAATCTGTCCTCCTCAGAGGCAGTGACAGGCCCCCACCTCAGCAGGATCCGTCAGCGTCCACCTGCGTCTTGACATCATCCTGGTGGTCCAGGCTGGATTCATCAGGTCTAGGATCATTTCTGGGCATGGGGTGGTCTGCCACAGGTAGGAAGCTAGGGCACTCTGCTTTCTTCCCAAGTTCCTGTGTCCATTCCTCCCACAGCTGGAACTGGTTGGCCAACTGTCCTTCCTCCCTCTCCTGCCTCAGTCTTCTTCCCCTCATTCTTCCCAATCCATGGACGCTCTCACAGCTCCCGAAGTTTGTAGATACAATTTAGAAACAAGGCTTACATGTGTATTCTGTATTGGGAAAAAAGATCAAAGCTGCAATCCAGTGTTGCTTACCCAGGGTTTCCATCAGCAGGTAGAGCAGAAGGTTTCTTTGAGATATGAATGAATTTTTTTCTTCTTGTATTCATTTAGTATCTTGCTCCTCACCCACATTTAAGCCATTGCCACAGGGAAACAGAAAGGAGAAACAAGAGAATTCTCCTGGCTCAGACTGAGGGAAATACAGTGAGTTGGTCTGGGCAATACAGAAACCCAGGTGGTCTCACCTGGAGTCCCTTGGCCCAGGGCTGGAGGGGAGCGGCGTGATGACTCCTGTGCCTAGAATGTGGCACAGAAGTCCTGGAGGAAGGCTTGATGCAGGTCAGAGGCTGGAACTAGACATCCTAGCAGCAGCCTGTGTGGATTGATGATGAAGACCAGATGGGTGGCCCCAAAATCCTAAGACCCATGAGCACCCCCTCCCCCAACTCAGGACTGGGGCCCAGCCCTAGAGAAAGGGAGAGAGCACTGAACTCACTGGGGCTGTTTTACACTACCCAGCAGAAATCAAGATATTCAGACTAGATATTCTATTTTTGCTCAACAAGTGTGGACTTCACCCCACACGGATTTACTCTGTCAAGACTTCACTGAACCTTCCAGATGTTCTTCCAGAGGCCAAGACCACCTTCATAATAGACTCGCTCAACCCATTCTTCTACATTCTCTGAAGTTGATGTCCTTATCAACAATTCCAAAGAATCCCCCTTATCTCATTGTTCTTACAATCAGCACATTCTTTTTTTAATGAATGATAAATAAGCCAAACACATATGACCTTGGGAAGGTAAAAGGGAATAAAGCAAAGGGACAAATTCAGTCATGCATTGTCTACCCTTTAGATTTGCAAAGGGGTCGTGGGAGAGCTTCAAGGTGGTTTGAAGGCTGCATTAGAGACACCCCACGGTGAGCCCAGACAGGGTGAGGAGCTAGGAAATCAGGCTGGTCAGTGATTATCTGTGTGACCTCAGAAAAGGGACTCTGCCCCTTGAGTGTGCCACTGGGAACTGGTGACCCAGTGGGGTTGTGCAAACAGGGAATGAGGGTAGAGAGCTGTGTTCGCTTGGCATGAGGCCCTTGCTACCCTAAGCCCCCTGCTGGGTTCATTGGAAGAAGCCATCAACCATGCCTGCTGGTGTTTGGGCTAGGGTGGCACAGCCACAGGAAGACTCATGGAGGCTGAGACCTTGGGAATGGAACTTCAAGCACGTGCAGGAGTTTTCCTCAGGGAGAGAGGCATTTCAAGTGGAGAAAAGGGCTCGGCACAAGCCCTGAGGTGTGATGGGCAACAGGGAGTCACTGGGGATGGGACTGCTGGGCCCAGCGTGCCTGCAGAAGAACACCAGGAGAGAAGCTGGAATGGGAGATGAAGACATCTAGTCTTTGGAGGCCTGAGTTTTGTTCGCAGGCACTGAGGAGTCAACAGAGATCTTCCCCTGGGGGTGACAAGGCCGCATTTGAGCTTCAGAGAGACCTTTCCAGCCACACAGAGGATGATTGCAGTGCAGGTCACGGAGGCCCGAAGACAGGAGCTCTAGGGATGTGGTAATCATCCTGCCTAGAGGCAGGAAGGGCCTGAGCTAAAGCAGTGGAGATCCCAGGACAAATTTGAGAAAGGAGGAGACAGATGTTATCACAGATGTTATCGCAACATTGCCTGAGTCAGGGAAGCTGGTGGAGTGTTCTAGCATACTCTCTGGCCTTTGCTAAGACTTGCACTTTCCCCACACTTTAGATTTCTTCTGCAGGGAACAGAGCCTCCTCCAGGAAATGCTGGGCGTGGTGGGGGGACTCGGGCACCCCTTAGAAGACAAGACAAAGATCCTGAGGGTTTCAGACCTGGTGTCTTCAGTGTGGAGTCAGGCGAAAGAAGGCCAGCTCCTGGGAAAGAGGAAGATGGGGCCCCTCCTGTGACCCCCCCATCTCACCCCCCCCGCCCCCCGTGGAGCTGCTGGCTGCCAACACACCAGTCTGGGGTCTGAGGTGAGGGGAGGAGGAGGATGCTCCCTCCCTTCTCAAGACCCACTCAGTCTACAAGACAGGCACTTCTTGCTATTTGACAGCAGAGAACTTTGTATGATGAAAACAATGAACAAGAAGAACTTTAGGGAGGATGGTGCTTTAGCAACAGGGTTTCTACAAAACGGATGAAGCTTGGGAACTTCTTTATGACATAGACTTTATTCCTTACTTTGTTGCGATGGCCTTGGCGACAGTGGGTTTGGGGATGTTTTGTTGTTGATCGGTATGTGTGTTGCCTCTGTTTGCCTCCATGTATCTGCATGTGCCTGTGTGTCTGTGTGTGTCCGTGTGTCTGTGAGACACAGAGGGAGCATATCCTACATCAATAACCTCCTTCCCTAAAGAGATGTTCTTTCTTGTCTTTCTAGTTATAAAACCCTTAAAACAGGGTCCACGATGGACAGCTTCCCTTACACACCACATGCCAGCGAGCTCCAGGATATGCAGTGCTGGGACTAAAAGGGCTCCCTTCTCAGGCCAAATCTCGGGGAGACGCAGGTGGGAGGTGGGGGACACCGTCAGTCACTCAGGCCACCCTCCAACAGCAAACCACCACACTGCAGACATCGGTGGAGATGGGCTGGCTGCCGTTCCCACATGCAAGGAACTAACAATATGTAACCATGAAGATTCATAGAAGTTGATTTGAGATTCATTGATCTTAAATATCAAACTATGACAACATTCTATATGGATAGAGTCAGCTCCCAAGGGCCCAGAATTCTTTCCCCATTCTTTTTCATGCCTCTTCTTCATCCAAATGTCAACAGGCTTTCCAATCGACAGGAAAAGAAGGACCAAACATGGAGATGTCAATTTTCTTACATACAGGCTGTCTCTCCGTGGCGGGTTGGACAGCACAGATATAAATAGGAGGGGGAATGGGAAGGAGGGTGGAGCACATGTCATGAGAGAGTGGCTTTATGTGCAGGCAGCAATTAAAGGAACCTGATTTGAAAACAGAAGTCTCCAAACCCACTGGGATGAATGTGGCAGAGTCATTTTGCAGGAATCCAATGAACGTTGCATCGCACTCCATGCTCAACCTCATCAAAGGGCCTCATGGAGAAAGATTTTAAACCTTTTTTCCTATGCCACAAAGGAGTATGACCTTTCTGTGAGGAAACCATTGTGTAAGCAAATGAGACCTCTCTAAAGGCCAGGCTTCTAGCTCCGAGGAAGACTCAGTCACAGGGCCTGTCCTTCATCTCTGAGCCAGAAGCCTCTCTGGGGATATGACTTTCACTTCCCATTTGCTCATTCTCAGAGGCTGCTTGTCTGAGTGACAACATGGAGCTAAGGAGCCTGTGAAGATTTATTTGACCAGGAGAGTTTGGGAGCTGGCTCCTTTCTCTGGCAGCCGAAGAGACAAGTGGCTTCAGCTGAGGTTAGGCCCCAGCAGAAACATGGGTACAAGTGACATCCCACCCTTACCTCCTCCACACCTGTGACAGAGCCTCCGGGCCTGGTTGTCAAGACAGACATGAGCAGGTGTCTCCTTGCCAATCTCGGCCTCAGACAGTTGCCAACAATGAGCACTCTGTACCTCACTGAGCCCTGTTTCTAGTTGAGGAAACATCTCTGCTTTCTACTTCTAGCTGACGCTGGTGGCAAAGGCCTCCCAGGAGTGATTCTTGGAGAAAGAAGAAACTCCCATGTTGACTCAGGAGCACACAGGAAAGCCACTAACCCCTACCCCCCGGCAGTTAACCAGAAGTGAATCCTTCCTGTGCCCTCAAGTCCTAAAACCTCCTGGGTGGATGAAATCTGATGAAAGCCAGAAACGCTCTTTATAGAAGGTTGCCTGTGTCCACAAAAGCTTGCATGCAAGTTAAAGAAGCTTATAAGCTCGAAGAAACTCATCAAGGGACTATGGTCTCCCAAAGTTAGGTCAGTGCAGGGGCATGACCATTGCAGGGAGAGGGTCTCTATCCAGGGCCATGTACTTCCCCTTCTTTCCCTGCAACAAGCAGAGAGCAGGACCCTCTGGGTACCTGGGCCTCTTTTCCTGGGCCTCAGGAAAGCCCAGGGGGCAAGTTATTCTCCACTGGTCCCTGCTTCCCAAAGCCAGATGCAGACAGGATGCTGATCTGTGATTTGAAATGAAGATATTCTGCTTCTCATCAGCAGTGTGCTGGGGCCAACTCGTGCAGGTTTGTAAGAGTCAGTTGTTAAATTCCGGGGAACTTAGTGAGCCATTTGTTAAGCACATCATTATTCAAAATTAAACCATAAAAAATTAAAATTATATAAAATCAAAATTAAATTATATAAAATACAATTAAATGAATTATATTTAAAACAAAGGCAATAAACAAGCAAATGTCCTCATTCCCCAGTTGTTTCACTACATTTCACTGTTATCACTGTTCTTTTTTCCTTTTTTTTTTTTTAACATTTATTTATTATTGAGAGACAGAGAGAGACAGAGTACGGTTAGGGGAGGGGCAGAGAAAGAAGGAGACACAGAATCTGAAGCAGCCTCCAGGTTCTGAGCAAGGTGTCAGCACAGAGCCTGACTCAGGGCCCGAACCCACGAACCGTGAGATCATGACCTGAGCTAAAGTCCGATGCTCAACTGACTGAGCCACCCAGGTGCCCCTGTTATCACTGTTCCTGAGGTCATTTACATCAGCTGTGTCTATGAGGCGGAAATGCTGTGTAGTGGTGTGCTGCTGCACGTCTCTTCCTGGCCCCAGATTCAGCCAGGCCACGTTGGCAGGTTGAAATTGTCAGTCTAGAAGTGTTTTCACTACAGAAATAGGAAAGGACTTCGAAGGTTGATTTGTTTTTTGTTGATTTTTCAGACTTTCTCCTTTCTCCATGATGGAGAAAATGTTAAAATGATGTAGGTAATACTTTAAAATGTGCACTATTTATAGCTCTTTATAGCACAAAAGCATTGAGAAAAGTTTTTTGAGTAATTAAAAACTATTATCCAATTTAGCAAAGAAGCCATTAACATCACTGCCTCATGAATGCAATTACAACATGTCTCTGTCTCTTTGGTCTACTTACCATAACAAAAATATCAATGGACGTTCATGCCAACCCTATATATGTGTGTCAGTTGCAGCCATTGCTTGACCATGGATACAAGAATTTGGCAAAAGTCAACAAAAGCGTTCTATGGAGAATCGATGGCTCTATGGTATTTATAACAAAGAGTATTATATTAAATTTTTAAAAATGTTTATCTATTGTTGAAAGAGAGAGAAAGAGGCAGAGCACAAGCAGGAGAGGGACAGAGACAGAGGGAGATACACAATCTGAAGCAGGGTCCAGGCTCTGAGCTGTCAGCACTGAGCCCAACATGGAGCCTGAACTCACAAACTGGGAGAACATGATCTGAACCAAAGTCAGACGCTTAACCAACTGAGCCACCCAGGGACCCAAGAACATTACATATTTTATTATCATTTGTAAATTATGTGTTATATATTCTTTATACCAATAAAATGTATAATAAACGTGTGTGTGTGTATGTGTGTGTATATGTGTTTCCCAGAAAGCTGGTTGTTGAATTTACCAGCATTCCACTGCTCTCAGTCTAAAAGGTACCTGTCTTAACCTCACCTCTCCCCGTTGCACTGACAAGTGCCAGGCAGTCCATCAGACAGACAGATAGCACAAAGGGGAAATGAGTCCTTTCCACATTAATGCATAGGGAAAAGTGATTTGAGCCTTTCCTATATATTACTTTTGATCCCATCATCAAATGAAATAGGGTCTTTTTGTTGTTGTTGTTTATTTATTTATTTTGAGAGAGTGAGAGCAAGGGAGGGGCAGAGAGAGAAGGAGAAAGAGAAAAAATTCCAAGCAGGCTCTGCAGACACCATTGCAGAACCTGACACGGGGCTCAAACTCATGAACTGTGAGATCATGACCTGAGCCAAAGTCAGATGCTTAACCGACTGAGCCACCCAGGCACCCCAACGTTTATTTGTTTTTGAGAGCAAAAGAGAGCAGGGTAGGATCAGAGTGGGGTGGGGAGGCAGAAGCTGAAGCAGGTTCCAGACTCTGGGCTTTCAGCACAAAGCGTGATACGGAGCTCAAACCCACAGGCCGTGAGATCATGAGCTCAACCAAAATCAGTTGTTTAACCAACTGAGCCACCCAGGCGCCCCTGAAATAGTTTTTTTTAAAAATAAATATCTCTTTAAAAAGTCTGATCTACTATAGAAATGTCAGGAATTAAGGGAACTTAACTTGAAATAACTACATATAATCTTTGTAGCAGTACAAGGTGGAATATCTGTAAGAACAGGCAGTGAAACAAGCTGTGTTTGTATAACAGACCCACAGCTGGTATCTCACCATAGGTGGTGCCCTTGTAGGAACAAAACAAAACAAACAAAAACCACAAGGAATTGGTCTATGTTTTGTACACAGAAAGGGAACTAGTTCTTACTGAACACTCATGCCATGTATCAAGCTCTTTCAAAAATGCTGTTCTGTTTTAATTTATTCATTTTCTGGTGCTTCCAAAAAGATTTGAAGCCACTCATAAAAATAAATGTGAAACTGTAGGAGAGAAAAACAAATGAAGAAATCAAGACCAAAGGGTAAATTAGGGCAGAAAAACAAATTTGAGGGTAAAGCTTGTACACAGAAATACAGACCATGAGCTGGGGCTACCCGATTGTAGGGTTGGATGCAAATTAGGCTCTCAGTGTCCTGGAGTCCAAAGCACAGAGTGGGACATGATCGGTTTGACGAGTCAATGTCTTTAAGACATCCTTTGCTCTGGAGAAGCATGGATTTCCCAGGTTTGGAGTCTGAAAGTAATTATCCTGCAGCTGTTCTTAGGGTGACCCTGAGTGACATGGTGGACGGCAGTCTCAGTGGCATCTCAGCAACCATGACATAGTGAGGTTCCTCCCTTGTTTCGTATAGCAGCCTTCAGCTGGAGCCTAGGATGGTGTGCCCTCACCACGAAAGAGTGCCCAAGCTTGATTCTGGAATGTATTCCCTGAACACTCCAAGCACTGAGATCCAGACATACAGCTCTCAGACTGACTAGCTTCATATGGGGGGAGGGGAGCAAGGAATACCCCAAATATCTAGATTCATGTCTTTCAGTCACATTGAACTCAAGGCTTTTTTGAAAAACATAACAAAACCATGGTCTCCCTTTTGCAGATTTCAAGATAAATATCATGCATAAAAATAAATGTTAAACATTACAATGTGAAATGTGCTTTTTCAAATTGCAAGGACTCTGGTGGTTCTCACGTGGAGAACTCAATAGAATATAGGTGGAAATATTGTGTACTCTTCAGTTTCAACTCAACTAAGAATTAAGGCTTTGGGAATTTATTCTTATATCCCCATGATGGGCTGCTACTAACAAATAAAGAAATAAGACTCCAGGGTAAAAGTAACCTACCTGAGTAATGCCAGTAGAGAATGAGATCAAACTGTTATTATTTCACAAAGACATTTGGTGACTAGTCCAAGGTCACAACGCCAGGAAGCAGCAGGGCTAAACCTTGAACTCAAGCCCTCTGGTCCACAGGCTGGCCATCCACCCTCTATGCAAGAGGACCTCTCAGCCACAGCTGCTTTGTCATATTCCTATATCCAAGTCCTTTCTAATTCTGGGACCACAACACACTGAGAAATAAAATTAAATTACCATCACTAAATATTTGACTTGGTGATTCCAAATATTTGAGATTAGCAGATCCTTTTGGAACTGTGATAGAAGCCAGGAGCACTCTGGAGAAGAGTATAAATGTCCACAAAAGTTTGCAGATAAGTTCACAGAGCTCGAAGACTCCATGCAACTCATCAAGTTTCCATGGTCTTGGAGGTCAGAATTCCTGACCCACTAAGCACAAGTCATCTCATATTCTTGTAGATGCTACATGAACATGCACAAACACTTCTTGTGCTTGAGTGCCCCTGAGCATGAGGGCTTCCTTAAACTCTTAAACCTCCCAGGTGCCATGCTTGCCTCACTTTCATCCTAGCCCAGCAGCCTAGGTATCAAGGTATACAAAGAAGCCAGAAGAAAGGGAGCCTCCTTCTACCACATGGTTTGGGAGACATCAGCCCTTTGGTGAGAAAGTGGTGAGCAGAGGTCATGCAGGGTCAGCAGGGACCATGGCGTAGCCTCTTCTATGCCTCAGGCTCCGGCTCCAATCATCTTGTTTAATTTAATTCTCATATCTGTGCTTGAACCTGGGTGCACCTGCTCCCATTTTATAGAGAACTGGACCATTTGCTCACACCCCCCAGCTGGAAGTGGCAGAGGTAGGTCCTGGTGCAGAACTGGCTGGCCCCAAGGCCCAGCGCCTTCCTCTGGCCAGCACCACCTTGCAGACACCTGCTGACAACCATCTTCTTCCGCAAGGGCCTCCTTAGCTCATAGGGCTAAGGACGATCATTAAATCTTACATGTTTTTCCTCCTTTGAGCTTTCTTCCTCATGACCTAATCTTTACTTGCTTTCAAGAACTTGTCCTTGTTTCTTTCACTCAAGGGCCATTTTGCAGGGTACCATCCCTAAGCCAGACAGTGTCCTGAGTGCTGGGATCCAGAGAGGGGTCAAAGGGGGACTGCTCCCTGTTCTGGAGGAGCTCAGATCCAGAACTCTTGCAAACAAGTAGCCCTAAGCATGTGCTGGAGGTTCACAGGGACACAGGAATGGATTTGGGCATTGGTGAGTCTCAGGCCGAGGGAACAGTGGGAGCACTCACTTCCCCTCGTCTCCCCCTGCATTTCAGAGCAGTACATGGCTGGCCCAGTGAAAGTGCATATGAGTTAGCAGTGGGGGGAGCAGAAGATGTGACAGGGAAGGTACTTTAGGCCCAGTGGTAATCACAACTCTTGGTTGTGATCTTCATCTAAGTGTTGTGATTTTTATCTAAGTGCTGTCTTCTTACAGCTTCATGATTCTTTCTTCTTTATCTCTTGCTTTCTCTAATCTGGCTGGTACATCGCCCTAGAATGAGGGCACACCTGCTCCACTGGGCCTGGTGGCGGGGGGACTGTATGGGGGTGGGGTGGGGTCAGGTTTCTCCATCTCCCCTGTTACCTCCCCACACACCTGAACCTTCCAAGCAAGGATGCTGGCCTCTGGTGGCTCTGTCCAGCTGCTGCAGATTCTAGGGCAACGCAATGAGCTCCCAAGGCCAGGGTGTCACTCCAGCAGGAGCCACAGGCCACAGCTTTGCTTAGGGGATTACTTTCCAGCACAGCTCATGGCTGCTTGGCTGGCCACAGATTGTGTGGGGGTGGTTGGCCCAGAAGATGGCAGATTCCATCCTGGTATTCCACACAGGGTTGGGGTCCTCACTGGCCTCCATTCTGACCTTCTAGTTCCTCACTGAGGAGAGGTCAGGTTGGCATCTCTGGGCATGCACATGGAGGCTTGAGAGTCTGAACCAGCACAGACAGCTCTGCTGGGCAAACAGAGGGTGGGGTACTTAATGCTAAAGTCCCTGACACAGACTGAGGGCTCAACACATGTGTGCTGAATGCAAGAATAAATAAATGATGAGAAATGCCACAAAGAGAAATATAGAACTTTCTAGGACTAAGGTTGGGAGAGACAATGGTAAAAAAAAAAAAAAATGCAAAAGGCTATGTTCCAGAAACTTCAAAGAGAGGGTAGGGACCACTCGGCCATGGATTCTGGTTTCCCCAAGCATGTTCATGTTTTGACCACATCTGCTCTAGAGCGGAATGAGTATAATTTTTTTTAGCTCTTCGTTTTGAATAATTTTCAGTTTATAGAAAAGTTACAAAGATAGTGTAGAGACTTCCCTTATATCTTGCACTCAGCTTCCCCTAACATTGTCATCTTACCTAACCATGGTACACTTGCCAGAAATTCGCATTGGCACAATGGTATTAATTAAACTCCAGGCTATATTTAGATTTCACCTATTTTTCATTAAGGACTTTTCACAAAGATATTTGGTGACTTGTCCAAGGTCACACCGCCAGGAAACGTCCAATCCCATCCCAGATGTTAATTCCAGGTTTAGTTGCCATGTCTCCTTACTCTCCTCTGATATGTAACAGCTTCCCCATCTTTCCTCATTTTCCATGACTTTGACAATTACGAAGGCCAAATATTTTGGAGATTGTTCCTCCCTTTGGGTTTATCTGATGTTTTCTCATGATGAGATTGAGGTTAAGGGTTTGGGGAAAGAACAGCACAGAGGGGAAGTACTTTTCTCCTTTCACCACAGCCAAAGTTACACAATATAACACGTCTTATCCCTCGAGACATTAACTTTGACCACCTGCTTAAGGTGGGATCTGCTGGCATTCCCCACTATAGGTACTGCCTTTCCCTTTCCATACTTTATTCTAAGTCCCTTCCACACTCAAGGTAAGTGGAGTCAAGCTCTATCTAGAAAGGAGAAGCATCTACACATATCACATGGAATATTTCTCTATAACTATGGAAGCATGATGTTTATTTATTTATTTCTGAGAGTGGGAGGGAGAAAGAGGGAAGGAGAGAGGGGCAGAGAGACAAGGAGAGAGAGAATCCCAAGCTGACTCTGTGCTGCCAGTGTAGCCCACAAGGGCTCAAACTCATAAACCATGAGATCATGACCTGAGCCGAAATCAAGAGGCAGACACTTAATAGACTGAGCCACCAAGGCACCCCGATGATAACAATTCTTTAGTTCCTTGGTAATGTGGATAGTGAAAGCAGTGGTCAATTGCAAAATGACTAGAACTGTTGTCAAAATCTTAGAATTGGGAGTGTGGGTTAAATGGGTGATGGGAATTAAGGAGGGCACTTTCGGGGATGATTACTGGGTGTTACATGTAAGAGATGAATCACTGGGTTCTATACCTGAAACCAAGACTACACTGTGTGTTAACTAACTTGAATAAAAGATAAAAAAAAACAGCCCCCCCCCAAAACCCAACAACTTAGAATTTTAAAAAATACTCTCAAAATATGTTATCAACTGTTCTTTTCTTCTCAGAAATGGATCTCTTAGCCAAAAAATCATCATTAAACATATTTCATCATCCGAACCCTGATGTCTAAGTAATGGTAAACGTTATGTGAAAACAAACATTTAGAAAGGGCAACAACAAATCATTTATGATGAGCCAGACTGACACCCCTGTCCATCACTGCTAACCTCTATTATGTCTACCTCTTAGGTACCATTACCTTGGTTTATAGAAAGGCTGGGTAACTTGCCCAGAGCCCCTCCCCCCACACAGCTGGCAAGCGCATGCCCACCCATGTTCCCACCCCAGAGTCTTCTCCTGTCTTTCCTCTGTGGTGCACTCCCCGACTTTTCCAGCCTAGAAACCCCAAGAAGCACAATCTACCTGGATGGATGAGCTTTCATTAAAAAAGGAAAAACTGACTGGGTGGCTCAGTCAGTTAAGTGCCCAACTTCAGCTTAGGTCATGATCTCACAGTTCGTAAGTTTGAGCCCTGCATCGGTCTCTGTGCAAATAATGCATAGCCTGGAGCCTGCTTCACATTCTGTGTGTGTGTCTTTCTCTGCCTCTCCCATACTTGTGCTTGAGCTCTCTCTCTCAAAAATAAATAAATAAACATAGAAAAATATTTTTTTTAAAAAAAGGAAGAAAGAAAAAGAAACACATAAACACACACAACCAAAAACTCTCCAAAGTAGAAACCAACAAACAATGGGACAATCCATTCACAGATATGCTCAGATCATGTTAATGTCTTCTCTCTCTGTAACATCCAGAGTGATGCTCCTGCCCATTCTCCCAACAACAGACCTCAGAACACTGTTTGCACATTTTAAAAGAATAAGATGGTCAAAGAAGTAGAAGATGCAGTCTTACCTTGACAAATGCTCAGTAGCTTTTCACCATAGCTTTTTAAATCCCGTCACCCTTGTGAATAAGCAGACTTCTAGCTATAACCAGCAACTCCTGATGCAATCCCAAAGAAAAAGCCCATGCCTGTTGTCTCAATCAGTTCACGTAGCTTGTGGCTTCCTGCTGGCGGCGAGCACCAGGCAGAGGTGGCCAGCTCCGGGGTCTGTGGTCAGAGCTTCACCAGCTTCCCCGAAGGAGCTCCGCCCCTCCCACTGAGCTCTTTGAAGGCTTCTGTGGGTTCACTGGCTCCAGTGGTCACCGCTGACCCAGAAAAGCCTGGGAGGAAGGACCGCAAGCAGCTGGTCTTTCTCAGGCCCTGGGCTCCACTCATCCCAATGACCCTCTGCCACTAGAAAGTTTTCTCATGGGGTTTTGGTTAAATAACATGGGTGGTGCTTTCTTGTACCAAAATGGGCAGAGTTAGTAAACCTCCAAGCTAAGTCTACAGGGTATTTCGTTCTGCCTTGCAGAGCAAGACAGGAAAGAGCTTGGTCTCTGCTGCCTTGTGTCATCTATAGGATCCTGGGCAGCTGTTCCCTCAGCCTTGTTGGTTTTGTTTTGTCTTCCAAATAACACCGATGACGCCCAGCCCAGAGATACTGTGGGCACAAATGATAGAATGGGTGGGAATGATGGGCACAAAATTGGCCCATCAATAAAAATGTGATTTCTCATTTCTAAAAAAAGTGGTACTCTAGCCAGTCATTGATTCTGATTGCAGAACCTCTTCATTGCTGCCACTTCACATGACTCTGAAAACTCAGGGGAGCAGAGAATGATGGAACTAACCGTCTGGCGTGGCGATATCCTGCCTGTCCTGCACTACACCAGCTGAGGGACCGACAGGACAGAAAGATTACTGAGACAACCTCAGGGGGCTTGCGGGTCCAGCCAGACGTGGTAAGCCACTGGTCACCTGCTTTGTGACCCAGGACAGAAGGGAGCCCATGGCCATGCTCCTTTCCTGCCTTTATGTCTGGGAACATTGGCCGAGACATAATTTGGAAATGCTTGCTTTACTCCTGGCCTGGGACCACAGTCCAGATCTCAGTTTTCTCATGGATTTTAAGACTAAGACAATAAGTTGCTGGGAGTTTTCAGTAAGAAAGAGCTTTGTGATGTTCATAGCAATAGCAGCAGCAAGTTAGAGTTTTTGGGTTCTAAGACACCTTGGAAACAATCTGCTTAATTTCTCCAAAAAGTTTTTGTGATAGTAAATGGATTAAAGCATAAAACATAATATCTATTACAGTATTTAGCATATAGTAAACTCCAAATAACTGGTAGCTGATGTGAATATGCCTAATCTAAGTTCCAAATCTAATCCTTAACACTGCTTTGTTTTCTATCCTTGGTAGTGAAGAGCCCAGAACAGCATACAGAACCACTTGTGCTCAATGAATCATAGCTCTTACTAATTTATTATTTATTCATCTCCTGATACCTGAGAGTTGGATCTAAGCATTAAACACAAGTTGAAAGAATCTCAAACTCCTTAAGCGTATGATTTAAAAAATTGCTGACTTGAGATGAGATTATTTAGTCTTGTTATTTCAATTCAATTAACACAACAGATTCTGTAAATGTTTGCTCTCTGATAAGCACACGTTAGAGGCTGAGGGTAGAGATATAAATAAGCATGACACTCCTCTGAGGGAGTCAGCCCAGGGAGGTTGGGAAGGGTGTCTGGTAGACAGACATTATAATGGATATGGTAAGTGTGGCTATAGGAGCCCAACAAGGCAAAGTAGTAGAACAGAGGCAGGAGCGTTAGGAGCATCAGAGATTATTGGGGGGAGTTACCAAGGAGATGGTTTAGAGCATGATTTGTGACTAAGAATCCTTTAAACTCTCAGAGGCAGATACTAGGTTGAGTCCTCTACTCAGTGATACTGCCTGAATTATGTCCAATTATGTATAATTAAAGAAATGACTAAATAAGTGATTTTTAGACAAAATTTTATATTGAGAGTATAATGGGGAACAAGAAATCAATCCTCCTAAGGAAAAAATCTATTTTCCTCTGACTCTGGTTCACCTATTCAAGATTGGAGTGCAAGGGGATGTGAGTTTGCATGGAGGGGAGGGTAAGCAGGCCTCTCTGTGGTCTGGAAAAAAAGTATCACCTTTCTATCCACCTCCAGAGACAGGGCTTCAAAAAAACCAAAAATGGATTCTAGTAGCCACTCAGAAAAGAACGAGGAAATGACCTTGCTCTTGGGTTTCACATGTCTGAGCAGAAGTGAAAATTAATTTCAGCCATTTTCACTCTCACAGAGTCATAGAATCCATGAGAAAAGGAGATGGGAGGTGGGGGCAGGACCCAGGGGAGAAGATAGGAAGCAGTGAAACGTGTTAGGTGAGACCAGAGTGTCATTATTAAACATGTGTGTTAGAGAACCTCAGAGAGGGCTTTTATGGCTGCACTGAGACTGGACTCTTAAACCCCCCCATTTACTGTTCAGCCTCACTAGCTCCCCCATTTATTTTTGTACTTTTTCGGTGACTTATGCAAAATTTGGAGCTCTCCTTCCATATATCTATGCCAGTCTCCTGTCACCAGTACATTTCTGATCAAAACCAAAAGCTGTGGGCAATAAAATATTTGAGTAGAAGAAACATTAAAATAATCCAGTCCAAGATTCACTGCAGGAATTGTGGTGTGAGCACCTGGGCAATCTCTCTTTGAAGAAAACAAGTATAAAACTAGACACAGTTGTTGAAACCAACCATCTCAGGGCACTGTAAAATGACCAGAGGCAGATAACAAATTAAGAAGGTTTAATCTTGGGGTTTCTGGATGGTTCAGTTGGTTAAGTGTCTGACTCTTGATTGTGGTTCAGGTCATGATCTTGTAGTTCATGAGATGGAGCCTCACCTAGGGCTCCGCATTGACAGTGTGGAGCCTGCTTTGGATTCTCTCTGTCCCTTCCCTGTGCATGCATGTGCTCTCTCTCCCTCTTTCTCTCTCAGTATAAATATATAAACATTAAAAAAAGAGAAATGTTTAAACTTGAAAAACTGCTACTACATTAGAATGACCATGAGTCTGTGGTCTTCTTGCTTACTGGTTCTACTGCTTTTCAAGTGGGAATGAATGGCAAGCTTGGTTTGAGGGCTGTTAGTGAAAACCAGTAGCTTTACCAGCTAGTGGTGACAGATGTGGTCTGTGATGTGGAGATGAAAATCAGTAGTGTTATGGGTTAGAGGTCATGGAATCAGTTCTAGACAGGAAGTGAAAATCTGCAGCTTTACTTGCCTGAGGTTATAGCCTCTGTTCAGAGTGGGCAGAAAATCACCCAGAGAGCCATAAAAAGGCTGGGCTAATAAACACCCCATACACCTTTGACTGACTGCTATAATATGCATGAGTTGGGGAGAACTGAGAGAGTGAAGTAAAAAGTGAAAGCCAAAGCTAAAAACTTTCTGTAGATTTGAATTTGTTCCTCCAACCACACACAGCTGGGGCAGCAGAAGGCAGAAGGTTTACATATTCAAGGTGTCTGAACATAACTTCTGTGCAAATAATTGCCTGACCATTAAACAATGCAGAAGCAAGGGTTACCCTTAGAAAGCTAGACTAAAAAGCAAAATAAAATACTAAGAATAAAAATGCACAGTGGTACCACTGGCTGCACACCATGGAGGAAAAAAAAACTTCACAATTTAGGTATAGATAAGTTACTAAAACAAAAAATTCAACAACTTTCAAGAAAATAAAATAGAATTCAGAGTCACTACAATGTCCAATTTTCAACCAAAATTACCATACATGCAAAGAAATAGGAAATTGTGACCAGGAAAAAAAAAAATTAGTCTGATTCCAAATGAGCCCAGATGTTGGATTTAGCAGACAGACTTCAAAGCAAATATTAGAGTTATGTTCAAGGAATTAAAGAGCAATATGCTTGGGGTGCCTGGGTGGATCAGTTGATTAAGAATCTGACTCTTGATTTCATCTCAAGTCATGATCTTACAATCATGAGATTGAACCCTGTGTCAGGCTCCATCCCTGTCATGGAGCCTGCTTAAGATTCTTTCTTCCTCTGCCCCTCTCTCCTGCTTGCACTTCCCCGCCCCCCTCTAAAGAAATAAAACAAAAATAAATCAATCAATAAAAATTTTTTAAAAGGACAATATTCTCAAAAACTGAAAGGCATTTATGTTAAAGAGCCAAGAAAAAAGGAATCTCAACAGAGAAATGGAAATTATATAAAAAGAATCAAATATATTTTCTAGAGCTAAAAACTACAAAAACTAACTGAAAATTCACTACATAGGTTCAATAGCAGATCTGAGATGGCAAAGAAAGAAGCTACAAATTTGATGACAGAGCAATACAAGTCATCCAATCCAAATAACAATAGCAAACAAACAAACAGAGCTTTAGAGATCTGCCTGACAATTTAAAGGGTTCAAATATCAATTTAATAGAAGCCCCAAAAGAGAGGAAAAAGAAAAAGGCACAGAAAAATTATTTGAAGAAAACATGTTTGAAAACTCCCCAGTGTTAATAAATGACATTAACTCAAAGAGTTAATGCTATCATCTGAATGCTTGTGTCTCTCCAAATTTCATATGTTGAAACCTAATGCCCAGTGGGATGGCACTAGAAGGTGGTTGTTTAGGTAATAATTAGGTCATGAAAGTGGAACCTCATGTAAGTTGGATAGAATCAAATTCCCTCAGTAGTCTTTATCTGGGATAGAATGAAAATTAATTCCATTATAAAACAGGCCCAAGAGAGCCCCCCTTCCCTTCCACCATGTGAAGTTACAGTGGAAACATAATGACCTATGAAGTGGGTCCTCATTAGAAACCAAATCTGGTGGCACCTTGATCTTAGACTTCCTAGCCTGTAGAACAGTGGGAATAAGTTTATGTTGCTTAAAAGCCATGTAGTCTATGGTATTTTGTTATAACAGCCCAAACAGACAAGGACAATCAAGAAACTGAGTGAACTAGCGGTGCAGGGTGTCTCAGTTAGCTAAACATCCGACTTCAGCTCAGGTCATGATCTTATAGTTCATGAGTTTGAGCCCTTCATTGGGCTCTGTGCTGACAGCTCAGAGCCTGGAGCCTGCTTCCGATTCTGTGTCTCCCTCTCTCTGCCCCTCCTCCACTCATGCTCTCTCTCTCTCTAAAAAATGAACATAAAAAAAAAAAGAAAGAAAAGAAAAGAAACTGAGTGAACATAACATAAATACAAAGAGAACCACACCTAAACATCATGGTTAAAATACAGAAACCAAAGAAAAAAGATAATCTTGCAAGAACAAGAGGAAAAATAATGTATTACCTATATGGCAACTATATAACTTATGGTTTTCTTCTTATTGGAAATAATGGAGGCTGGAAAGCAGTGGAATAACATATTTAAAATACTAAAAGAGGGGTCCCTGGGTGGTTCAGTCAGTTGAGTATCCAACTCTTGATTTCAGCTCAGATCACAATCCCAGGGTCATGGAATTGAGCCCTACATTGGGCTCCAGGCTGAGCATGAAACTTGCTTAAGACTCTCTCTCCCTCTGCCCTTCTCCCTAGCTCATGTACTCTCTCTTTCTCTCTCTCTCTCAAATAAAAAAATAAGTAAAAACTAACAAAAGGTTACCACCTAAGAATTTATTATCAAATAAAACTATCTGTAAAAATGGAGATAAAGTAAATCATTTTCCAGATAAAGAAAACTGAAAGAATTTGTTTTTTATCTAAGTTACAGTACAAAAAAAAAAAAAAACCACCCCAAAACCCTAAAAGAAATTCTTTTAGCTGAAAGAAACCAGATGGTAATCAGTTCACAAAGAGGAAATGAAAGTTACTGGGAATGGCAACCATGATGGTAAATAAAAAATACATATACAATAATATAAATATATATTAAGTTTTCTTCTCTTTTTAAAAACACATAGGACTGTTCAAAGCAGGAATGATAACATCAGATTGAGGGTTTATAACACATATACATGAATATGACAATAATAACATGGGGGGATGTGAAATGGAACTACACTAAAGCAAAGTTTCTTTTCTCACCCAAAAAAAATCAGTTTTAATTTAAAGTAGATTGTCATAAATTGAAGATGCATATTGTAATCCCCAGAGCAGCGACCAAAGAAAAAAAATTCAAAGAAACTTAGTTAAAAGTAAATCAAGAGGAGATCTTAGCAAGTTAGCACACTAGGACATCTCAATGCTTGTCCCTCACATAAAAGACAACAACCAGTATAGAATAAAGAACTACAAACAGGTGAAAATAGCACTGGGAAAAATCTGAAGTACAATGAAGAACTTGCAGCAACTTGGTGGAGCACAAATCCAAAAATGGCTGCATAGAAAAGCATAGAAAGTATCTTATCTAGACCACCCTACACTCCAGTCTGACATAACTCAGTACACCAAGAGAGATTCCCTCAACTTGACCTCCCCACATTGGGAGAAAAGAGATCAAGAGCATCCCAGCACCCCTTACCACTGCTGCAGACACCCAAAGCTTTCACCACCAAAGACTTCCACAGTATTTATTGGTGCTGCCTTCAGATGATGAAGCTGCCTGGAGTTGATACTCTTGATACTGCTGTGCTCCCCATCCAGAGAAGAAGCCACTGCTCTGCCCCTCCCCAAGAGAGCCATTGCTATGCTCCCTGCCCTGAGAAGGTGTTACTGCTGCATCCCCCACTCCGCCTACTCAACAGTAACACTCAGACATTAGCTTAGCAGCTGCTCCCTGTACAGTCATGCCTCAATGGCCGGACCGCTACAACAACTGTACCTGTGTCCTTGGTCCCAGAGCCATGACCACTTGACATGTGCTTACATCATAGACACCAGTGCTCCTGCTGCAACAAGCATGTCTGTACCCCAGACCCTGAAACTACAGCTGCCCTGCACACGCTCATGCACCACACCTGGCACCATGATCACTTAAATGTGCATCAGACACTGGTACCACCACTACAGTGAGGATGACTGCATGCCAAACCAAGCACCGAGAAAGATCTTCTGGCCTACAACAATTACTTGTGGGGAATAAAAAGAACAGGAGGGCCCCACAACCTTTGCCAACATGGACTCCAACACATAAGGACCTATCACCATCACAGTAAACACCTGCGACTTTGGGTGCTAAGAACCTCTTTGTTGTTGTTGGTCTAAGCTTCCAGAGACACATAGAGACTACACTACTGTGTCTTCCTCAGATCTGGAGCTAAAACTATGCCCCCCAGAGCTGGAGCCATAGCATCTCACCCAGCCAGTGCCCTAGAACCCAACCACGGGTGAAGTTCTTTCCCCACTAAAGCCAGTTCATAAAGTGTGGAAGATGCTATTGCTTCCTTAAATGTGCAGATATCAACACAATGCTCTAAGGAAAATGAAATATCAAGGAAACATGACATTATAAAAGGAGCTCAAAAACTTCTCAATAACTGAACTCAAAGAAATGGAAATCTATGAATCTATGATAAAATAATTATTTTAAGGAGGCTTAGAAGCTATGAGAGAATACAGATATGTAACTCAGTGAAGTCAGGAAGACAATACATAAATAAAATGAGAAGTTTAACAAAGATATAGAAATCATTGAAAAGAACTCAGCAGCTGAAGAACATAATTAATAAAATGAAAAATTCAATAGGCAGCATCACAGCAGACTTGATCAACTAAAATAATATGCAAAATAAAGACTTGACAATTTGAAATTATCTAGGTAGAGAAGAAAAAGGAATGAAAAAACAGTGAAGAAAATTTGTATGATTTACAGGAAACCAACAAATGAATCAATTTATGCATTATGGGATTTCTGGAAGGATGAGAGAGGCAACTTATTTTAAAATATAATGGTTGAAAACAGACACATGATATGATGCTCAACGTCACTCATCATCAGGGAAATACAAATCAAAACTACACTGAGATACCACCTCATGCCGGTCAGGTGTGAACGAATCTGGATACTATAGATGCTGGCGAGGATGTGGAGAAACGGGCACCTTCTTACACTGTTGGTGGAAATGTAAACTGGTGCAGCCACTCAGGAAAATAGTGTAGAGGTTCCTCAAAAAATTAAAAATAGAACTACCCTATGACCCAGCAACAGCACTGCTAGGAATTTACCCAAGGGATACAGGAGTGCTGATGCATAGGGGCACACATACCCCAATGTTCATAGCAGCACTTTCAACAAAAATCATGGAAAGAGCCTAAATGTCCGTCAACTGACAAATAGATAAAAAATATGTGGCTCATCTATACAATGGAATACTACATGGCAATGAGAAAGAATGAAATCTGGCCATTTGTAGCAACGTGGATGGAACTTGAGAGTGTTATGCTGAGCAAAATAAGTCAGGCAGAGAAGGACAGATACTATATATTTGCACATATCGGTGGATTAGGAGGAACTTAACGGAGGACCATGGGGGAGGAGAAGAGGAAAAATAGCTGGGGAGAGGGAGGGAGGCAAACCATGAGAGACTCTTGAATGCTGAGAACAAACTGAGGGCTGATGATGGTGGGGGAGAGGGGAAGGGGGATGATGGGCATGGGGGAGGCCACTTGTTGGGATGAGCACTGGGTGTTATATGGAAACCAACTTGACAATAAACTATTTAAGAAAAAAAAGATGTGGTTTATATATACAATGGAATACTACATGGCAATGAGAATGAAATCTGGCCATTTGTAGCAACGTGAATGGAACTCGAGGGTATTATGCTAAGTGAAATAAGTCAGTCAGAGAAAGACAGATACCATATGTTACTCATATGTGGAAAAGGAGAAACTTAACAGAGGACCACAGGGGAGGGGAAGAAGAAAAACAATAGCTAAGGAGAGGGAAGGAGGCAAACCATAAGAGACTCTTAAACACTGAGAACAAACTGAGGGTTGAAGTGGGGGGAGGGAAAGGTGAAAATGGGTGATGGGCATGGAGGAGGGCACTTGTTGAGATGAGCACTGGGTGTTATAAGGAAACCAACTTGACAATGAACTACATTAATATATATATATATATTATATATATATAATGCCTGAAAAATTATCAAATCTTGGTAGGAGAAAGGACATCCAGATTCATGAAGCTCAAAAGTCCCTAAATAAGCTTAACCTACAAAGGACTACATCAAGACATGTTATAATCAAATTGTCTAAAGTCAAGGACAAAAAGAACTTTGAAAGCAGCAAGAGAAAAGAGACTCATCACATATAAGGAAATCCCCATATGACTATCAGTGATTTCTTAGCAGAAATCTTGCATTCCCAGAGAGACTTGGGTAATACATTTAAAGTACTGAAAGAAACATCTGCCAACCAAGAATACTATAACCAGTATAGTATCCATTAAAAGTGAAGGAGAGATAAAGTTTTCCCAAGAAACAAAAACTGAGAGAGTTCATCACCACTAGACATGACTTAACAATAAAGCTCAAGTTCTTCAGATTGAAACAAAACACGCTAAATAGGATTGCATAAAATGAAAAAAGCTTCTGCACAGCAAAGGAAAAAAATCAATGAAGTGAGAAAACTGTCTATGGAATGGATGAAAATATTCACAACACATGTCTGATAATATATAAGGAACTGAAATATATAAGGAACTCATACAACTCAATAACAAAACAAAACAAAACAAAACAAAAAAAACAAATTAAAAAAAAAATGGGCAAAGACCTGAATAGACATTTCACAAAAGAAGACATACAAATGGCCAATAGGTACATGCAAAGGTGCTCAACTTCACTAGTCATCACAAAAATGCAAATCAAAACCACAATAAAGTATCACTTCACATTTGTTAAAATGGTTATTATCAGAGAGACTAAAGATAACAAGTTGGCAAGGATGTGGTGAAAAAGGAATCTTTGTACACTATTGGTGAGACAGTAAATTGTTACAGGCAATTATGTAAAAACAATGTGGAGTTTCCTTAAAAAATATAAAAAAAATTAAATTACATTATGAATCCACTTCTGAGTGTATATCTGAAGGAAATGAAATCGGTATTTCAAAGAGAATGTCATTCCCATGTTGATTTCAGCATTAAGTTCACAGTAGCCAGGATATAGAAACAAGGTGTTTGT
The DNA here is from genome assembly GCF_003009895.1 of Hyaena hyaena. Lineage (NCBI taxonomy): Eukaryota > Metazoa > Chordata > Mammalia > Carnivora > Hyaenidae > Hyaena > Hyaena hyaena. The sequence goes on along the minus strand of NW_024081464.1, from coordinate 153,878 downwards.
TGAATTTATCCATTGATAAATAAAAGTTTAATATATATTAAAAAGAAGGAAATCCTGCCAGTTGTAACAACATGGTAATAAATAAATGAACAGCTAAATAAAGCTGAGGGAAAAAGTAAAGAGGTATTAAAATGATATACCAAAAATATTTTTTAATACAAAAGCAGGCAATAAAGGATGAACAAAAGAACAAAATGGAGATGAGACAAGTAGAAAACAAATAGTAAAGTTATAGCTCTAATTACAAATAATTGCATCAAATATAAATGTATTAAACATTTCAATCAAAAGACAAGGTTCATTTAATAGAGAGGGGAAAAAAAGCAAGCTCTAACCCAATGGTAGCTACAAAACATGCACTTTAAATTAAGACTAACAGTAAAGCTAGACCAACAAGTAAATTAAAAGTAAAAGATAGAAAAATATATATGCTGCAAACAATAAATATAACTGGAGTGTCTATATTAATATCAGACAAAAAAGACATTAAGGCAGGGGCTATCACTGAGAAAAGAGAGTTATTTTATAGTAACAAAATGTGAGTAAAGCTAGAAGATGTACAAAATTATAAATGTGTATGCACTTACAAAACAACAACAATAACAACAACACCCTGAAGCATATGAAGTAAAATCTGACAGAATTAAAAAATGTAGTTTAAGGGCACCTGGGTGGCTCAGTCGGTTAAGTGTTCAACTTCAGCTCAGGTCACAATCTCATGGTTTGTGGGTTTGAGCCCTACATTGCACTCTGTGCTGATAGCTCAAAGCCTCGAGTCTGTCTTGGATTCTGTGTCTCCTTCTCTCTCTGCCTCTCCCCTGCTCACACACTCTCTCTCTCTCTCTCAAAAATAAGCATTAAAAATTTTTTTAATGTAGTTTATAATACAAAAATTACAGTAAAAATTTTTATAGTATTCTTTCAGGAATTGATAGAATAAGTAGAAAGAAAATCAGCAAGGTTAAGACCTGAGAAATGCTATCAACTAATTCAATTTATTTTAATTGTTTAATATTTTATTTCTTTTCTTTTTTTAAAAACAGTTTATTGTCAAGTTGGTTTCCATATAACACCCAGTGCTCATCCCCACAAATGCCCTACTCCATGCCCAAAACCCCCTCCCCTCGCTGCCACCCCCAGCAGCCCTCAGTTTGTTCTCAGCATTCAAGAATCTCTCATGGTTTGCCTCCTTCCCTCTCCCCCACTACTTTTCCCCTTCTTCTCCCCCACGATCCTCTGTTAAGTTCCTCCTGATCCTCGTATACATGCAAACATATGGTATCTGTCCTTCTCTGCCTGACTTATTTTGCTCAGCATAACACCCTCAAGTTCCATCCATGTTGCTACACATGGCCAGATTTCATTCTTTCTCATTGCCATGTAGTACTCCATTGTATAGATAAACCACATCTTCTTGATCCATTCGTCAATTGATGGACACTTAGGCTCTTTCCATGTTTTGACTATTGTTGAGAGTGCTGCTAGAGAGAGAGAGAGAGACAGCGTGAGCAGGGGAGGGTCAGAGAGAGAGGGAGATACAGAATCTAAAACAGGTTCCAGGCTCTGAGCTGGAAGTCAGCACAGAGCTCAACGCGGGGCTCGAACCTACGAGCCATGAGATCATGACCTGAGCTGAAGTCAGTCGCTTAACCAACTGAGCCACCCAGGCGCCCCTCAACTAACTCAATTTAACTGATGTGTATAAACTCACCACCCAGCCACATCAGAATACCCATTCTTTTCAAGTCAGTATGGGACATTTATCAGGAGAGACCCTATGCTAGGACATAAAGCAAGCTTCAGTGACTGAAAAGATTAAAATTATACAAAGTACTTTCTCCAACCACAAGGGGTATTACATTAGAAATCAATAATAGAAATAAAACTGGCAAATCTCCAAAATATGTGGCAATTGAACAACACATTTCTAAATAACTTCAGGAAAAGAGAAATTAGAAGGGGAAATTAGGAAATATCCTGACCTGAATCAAAATTGGAAAAAAGCACATCGAATTTTATGGCAGAACAAAAATTTATAGCTTTAAATGTCAACATAAGAAAAGAAATATCTAAAATCAATGAAAAAGAAAAATAAGTCAAATCTGATGTAAGTAGAAAAGAGGAAATAATAAACAGAGTAGGAATCAATGAAATAGAAAGCAAACTAATAAAAAGAGAAAATCAATGAAACCAAAAGGTAATTTCAATCAGAAAAGACCCCATTTTCAATACAGAATCCCCAGAAGATTCAGAAATTTAAAATGAGGGTAAAAGTTTGCAAAAAAGAGAATAATTGATGAAAATTTGCTCAAAAAGCAGTTAGACTCCACCCCCTTGCTTTTTCTGTCCTACTCAGCATACATACTTCAAATAAATACAATGATAACATACACCTTGGCATTTGCCTCTCCTCATCCCAGCAAAAGACTGGAGGTTTATTCTCTTGTTGAGGTTACAGCAAAGGGGCTCTGTACTGGGAAACTCCAGGCACAATTGAAGACACAACTTATATATTGATCTCAGAGGGAGTAAGTGAAAATTTGCTTGCTGAAGATTGAGAACTGCCAACGTCAGCTTTCTTCCCAACTCTATGCAAAGTACAGGCATCCAGGCCTGTGCTTCCAAGCTGGAGAGTAGAAAGGTCTTTCTTCGGTACTCTGACCAGCCTAGAGTCTAAAGATGCTATCATGAAGAGTTTCCATGGAAACAGTCCAAGTCATAACATTCTATATTGACAACAGTCCTGCCCACCCCACCCCCACCTCTGACCCATGGGCTCAGGGCTTCCAAAGAGGTTTTCTGAGTACACCACTCTGAAATATGAGCAACCAATCAAGAATAAGTATTTGACAAAAAGCGTCTATTCACTACATCACACAAAAACAAAGCAAACAGGAGGGAAAAGAAAACAAGTTGGAGGAAACAGAGCCTATGAAGGAAGGGGCAACTTCGAAAAGACTATTACTGATATTCTTAGAGAGTTAGCAGATAATACTGAACCATGAAACCAGAAAAACAGGATGTTTAAAAAAAGGAGAAACAGAGAGTTTAAAAATAAAAAGAGCCTTAGGAATCAACAAAGAAATGGAAGGGTTGAATGATAAAGCTGAAGAAATCTCAAAGAAACAGAGTGAAAGAGAAAAGATACAGAAGAGAAGTGAAAATGAAAGAACTATAAAGAAGGTCCAGTACCTCCTTATTTGAAGGTTCAAATAACAACACGAATAAAAACCTCACAAACATAGAAAAATAAAACAGAAAGGAGAAAATTATCAAAAAACTAGTTAAAGAAAATGTCTGAGTTGAAAGACATAAGTTTCCAGATTGAAAAGGCCCATTGAATGTTCAGCTCAGTGGATAAAGATAAACCTACACCCATGCACTGCATCACAAAATCTCAGAACAATGAGGTAAAAGGAACATCCATACATTTCTGGATAGAAAACCAGTGAACAGAGGAACAATGGCCAGAAAAGCTCCAAACTCCTCAAAGTAACACTAAAAGCTAGAAAGTACTGTAATAATGTCTTCTAAATTCTAAGGGAAAGCTATTTCCAACTTAGAATTCTGTCTTAAGCCAAACTAATTAGGGTGAGAGTAGAATAAAGACATCTGGGGCATGCAATACCTTAAAACGTTGATTCTCAGGAGAGGTGCAGGGAAATCTCAAGAAAACACCTGTGAAGCTGGCTTAGGAAACAACCCATACATTGTAGAGCAGGTCAGAGGCTTCTGGGAGATTTCTCCAGTAAGGCAATATTACCATATTGCTTGTCATGTTTGAATGTGTTGAGAAGAGACTTATACAACTAGCAACAGTTAATTTGGAGGGGGCTGAATTAGTGAGAAGCACATAGATAATTAAGCAAATGAAAAATCAAGTCAATTATATCCAGGGAAAACTTAATATTGTGTTTGAAAAAAATAAGCATAGTATACTATATCTTGCAGCTGTGAGGAGAGTTTATATAATCATAATACAAACAATGAATACTTATCTAATCAAAATTATTATATACCTATACTTGAAGGATGGTGCTATAAACAGACCAAGAGCTAAATTTATTTCATAGTAAGAAATACAAAGATCTTGTCCAAAACTGGAAAATCAAGAAATAGGAATTTAAGCATGCTATTTGGTGAAATGGAGGTAAATGTCACAGGTATCAGTTGGAAATGTGACGACTGGGAAGCAGTAAATGACAGGCAGTTGGCAAAGGCCAAAAAAAAACCAAAATCCCTTTTTTTCATAGCAAGCCTCTTGCAAGTCTTTAAACCACATACTGATACTGATTACTCTGATAGACACTAAAACTAGATTTTTTTTAAAAGAAGAAGCATCAAAAGAGAGATGACCCAGAATGTGGGGAGGAAACATTTCAAAACATGGAATTGTTTTTTAAGAAATAGCTCAATTCAATTCAGGTATTGAATTGAGGTATTCCTCAATACCTGGAGAGGGTACAGGGCCCATCATAAATATCATAACTCCTGGGTCCTAGAGAAGGTGCCTATAAACAAAGGGTCAGGAGAGCACAGAGTAGTGACTTCCAATTTTTTTTTAATTAAAAAAATTTTTTTTGTGGTGGAGAGCGCAAGTGGGGGAGAGGCAGAGAAAGGAGTAGAGAGGATCTTCTGAAGCAGGCTCTACACTGACAGGCTGACAGCAATAGGCCTGATGTGGGGCTCAAACTCACGAACATGAGATCATGACCTGAGCTGAAGTTGGGTGCTCAACTGCCTGAGTCACCCAGGTGCCCCATCCAATTTTTTTTTATTGTGACTTAGCTTACATTACAACTCAGTATCTAAATGTGAATAACTAAATGCAAAGCTTCACCAAAAACACTTCTCCTTACTTTTTATATATTTTATTTTATTCTCTTGTATTCTATTTTTATCTCTTCTCCTTTCTTCTGTGTGCTTTATTCTTTTCTGGTTTTGAAATACTAAATTGATTTTCACTACCTTTCAGTCATTGAGCCCCAAAGAGCCAAAAACACTGGCATGAAGGACCTCGAAGGGACTTTGTGAGCTTGGGAAGCAGCTATATCCGAAGTGAAGAGCACAGGCTTTACTACTCCACAGCTTGTAAACATACTGGCTGTGTCATCTAACTACTCCCAGCTACAACTTTGTCATCTCTAAAACTAAGATAACAAAATCCAACTCTGAGGGTTCTTGAGCAGCAGATATGCAAAGTGGCTAGCCCTCAATAGGCACTCAGAAAATGTTCATTATCTTCTTTTAAATCAAAGGCACAATGCCCCAAGAATGTTGGGCCTTACAAGTAAGTCCTCACATATCCCTGAAATAGCTTAAGGGTCAAGACCTTGGGGCCTGGCCCAAGACTACCTGGGTCAAACCCTGCCATAGATACTTAACAGCCCCAAGAACTTGGGCAAGTGTCTAGCCTAGCTGGGTTTAGTTTCCTTGTCTTAATATGGAGACAGTAATAATACCCTAGGATATCTTAGGGTTTTGTGAGGATTCAGTGAGCTGATATATACAAAGTATTGAGAACGATTCCTGACATATGAGTTTCATGTAGACATTTATTATCATCACTAAAATGACACATGAATGCTGTGGAGACATTTATCATCACCACAGTAACAACAATTGAAGGTTGTGCAGAAGTTTGCCATCATCACTGCAGTTGCGTTGGCTGGGCTTATGAAACAAGTGACAGTAAGGGAAATCCAAGTTTCTCCAGGGAGGGCAGGGAGCACAAACCATTTGGCATGTCCACATTGGCACAACTGCACTAATGGTTTGCAGCCAGACACTATATTGACTTGTCGGTGTCAAATGTTTTGAAAAATACTATAGGGATGCCTAGGTGGCTCAGTCAGTTAAGTGTCCAACTCTTGGTACTGGCTCAGGTCATGGTCTCATGGCTCATGAGTTCAAGCCTCATGTTGGGCTATGTACTGACAGTGCAGAACCTGCTTGGAATTTTCTCTCTCTCCCTCTGTCTCCCCTGCTTGTGCGCTCTCTCTCTCTCTCAAAATAAATAAATAAACTAAAAAAGAAAAGAAAAGTGCTGTACTTGTACCTATTTGCTTAGAAAGGCCTCTTAATGCCCCTCAAACTGCCCTCTGTGTCCGAAAGGAGAGAGCTGAACATGAAGTAGAATCCAACTTGGAGTAATATGCAAAAACAAGGATGGGCAGAGCCTTGATATGGTTGTTTAGGAATTTCTAAGCACTCAGAATGCCCTAGGATCTACACTATAGTATGGATTTGGGCAGCTGGCCCACTCACCCATCAGAACCAGGCAAGAAATGAGTGGCAGATGCAAAGTACATACAAGAAATTCACCAAAGATGTCTGCTAGGGAGAACTGAGAAGGGTTTGGACTAAAGTTTGCACTTGTACCCTTCTCTATGCCCAAAATACAGGGGTGAGAACCCCCATCATTGCCTAACTACCAGGAGTGAGCAGATGAGAGGGTTGGAAAATGTCATAATATCTGTGACTGCCTAGCTAATGTCCACTTTCCTTTCCCCGTCTAACAAAACTCAGATTTTTGTGAGGGATCCTTTCCTTTCCCTCAAGTCCAAGTGATTTGAGGAAATCTGGCCCCAAACTACCCATGTACCAATCAGTATATCTCATCCCTGAGACCATAGTTATCAGTTAAATGGTGGAAATTGTTCTAAGTGGATCCAACCAGGGTGAATAAGAGAGTTCTTGCTTGGAATTATAAGATAGGGGGGCTTAATTTGAACTTCCTACTTTCACTAAATTCCCCCCTCTTTGTGCAGTGTGGGAACTCATGGTAGCTACCCTAGGATCATAGAGGAGAAGGATTAGAGCAAAGCCAAAAGTGCAGATGGAAGAGGAGAGAAATGTAAAGGAACCAGTCCTTTTTGAGGTTGTTGTCTTGCCAAATTAAACCAAGCCTGAAGTCTCCCCTACTCTTAGACTTTCCGGTTTTGTGAGATTGTAAATTCCCTCTAGTTGAGTTTTCAGTTATTTGCAGCAGAAGTCTTGACTGAAAAACAACAAGCCTAACAGGGGTTGCTGGGGGCAGGGGGTTGAGGGGAGAGGGAGAAGTGGACTCAGGATAAAGATGGCTGGCAAACGTTCAAGTCTTCTTATGATATTGTGAAATATATATTTGGTCTTTGTTCCAGTTTCTGGCACAGGGCTCCTAAAATCCTTAGAATTTCTTAAGTGGTGAGATGACAAAGGTGTCTTTTGTTATGCTAATAAGGTGGCTTTTGGAAAGCCCCTAGATAGCCTAAGGATGGGGGCTGGTTGCTGGGGAGACCAACATGTGATTTTACATGTGATTACAGCTTTAGAACTTTCAGTCCCACCCCCCAAACTCTGGAGTGTGGAGAGGAGCTGAAGATTGAGTTCAATCACCAATAGCCAATGATTTAATTAATTGTGCCTACATAATGAAACCTCCTTAAAAAAACAAAACCTCCTGAGAGCTTCCAGGTAAATGAACACATGGAGATTTGGGCTTGGAAGCTCCAACCCCTTTCACCATATTTTGCCCTATGCATCTCTTCCATCTGGCTGCTTTTGAGTTCCTGTTGGTGATTTCTGTAAACCTCCTCAAGTCTGTATTCTGTACAGAATTCTGTGCATGGGCATGGAATTAGTCCTGAGCTGAATTGCATCCTCCTCAAAATACATATGTTGAAACCCTAATATCCAGAACCTCAGAATGTGACAGTGTTTGGAGACAGGGCCTTTAAAGAGGTGATTAAGTTAAGAAGAGGCCATTGAGGTGGACCCTACTCCAATTTGCCTGGTATCTTATTAGAAATAGAAATTTGAACTCACAAAAATAACAAAGGATATGCAAATGAACAAAGAAAAGGCCATGTGAAGACACAGGGTGAAGGTAGCCATCTGCAAGCCAAGGAGAGAGGCCTCAGATCTAAACCTGTTGACACCTTAATCTTGGACTTCCAGCCTCCAGAACAATGAGGCAATAGATGTCTGTCATGTAAACCATTCAGTGTGTGGTATTTTGTTATGGCAGCTCTAGCCAACCAATACAAAGTTCCATGATACTCAACTCTGGATGGCCACAAGCTAAGTGCCCCTGAGATATCCATTTAAGTTGACTACTATTCTCTAAGACTGTAGACAAAACAGTTTGGGGTAACCTGTGGAAGACTGTAGAAGTTGATGTTTTTAGTTTTGCTTTGTTTTTTTGTTTGTTTTGTTTTGTTTTGTTGGCTTTTTCTATCTGCCTCTTAAAATTTCACATCGCTCTACTTCTGGTAAGAGACATGCTCCCTAGTCACAGGGGAGGGCAACAACCCAGGGCCTGACCAGCCATAATACCTTACCTCTCTGACAACAGAGATTGGTTTTAGACCCCAGCATGGCCAACAAGAGCCCTTTGATTGTTGTATCAATAACTATAATGACAGTTGACTTTGAATCCACCTTACTATGTCCGCCTTTTTTTATGCCATTTAGTTTTCAAATAACTCTATTTGAAATAACTCTACAAGATGGTTTCTTTCACTATTCCCTGAGAGATTAAGTGACTTACCCAAAGCCACCAGGTTAGTAAAAGGCTGAGCTGAATAAATACTCAGAGAGTCTGTCTCCAGTGAGTCACTCTGCCCTCTTGCCAAGATCCCAGACCTGTCCTAGGGATGAGGTAAAGATCCCAACTTGGCTGACAGCTCCAGGTCTCTCCTTAATCAGCCATCCTGACCCTCAATTGCAAATGAAGATGCCAGTATCTATTGGATAGACTGATTGTGGGGTTTAAAAAGAACTGACAGGGAAGAGGGTCTCATACTGAGCAAGAAACAGATGTTCATTAGGGACCCCATCACTTTAGTATCAACCTGGAGACAATGGAGATTATCTGTAGAGTTTCTAAGTGTTTCTTTATCCCAGAGTTCACTGAGAACTCCCAGAGTTGCCTGATGCAAGGATGAGAGCTGCCATGTGGGGTCTTTGGGGCATCCCTTTACCAGAAGCCAGCATCCTCTTTGTCTTTTAAAGTTCCCTCAGGACAAAAGGCTTCCCTCTTTCCAAGAAAGCTCCTCACATGGAAATCTTAAGGCCTCAGAGGGTTCTGAACTGCTCAAAGCCAGGCCCCAATCTAACACACCCCAGTGACTTCATCAATAAAAATACCTTCAGATTGGGACATTGTTCCTTTGCCCCAACATGAGCCCTCCCCCTACTCCCCAAAAAGAGAAGGAAAAATACCCTACCAGAGAAAAAGAGGCCCAGTGTCACTGATACCTCAGTGAAAGGTAGTCTGTGGCTGCTTTTCTGCTTGTCAGCTAACTGGGATCTGTGCCTAGGGGCCCAGGATGTAATGGGTGTGGATTTTGTGCTGAGAAGTGGGAACAGCCCCAGAGCCGCCCACAGAGGAAGTTTGGGGCCAGCACTGGGATGCTTGAGGCACTGGGAGAGGGGGCCAGTGAAAGGACATTTGAAAGGGGATGGAATGGGTGGAACATGTGTAAAGAGCCCTGGAAAGCAGCATCCACACTTCTGCTAGCTCTTCATGTGTGAGCGCTTCGAGTCTGCGCTACAGTTCTAGGCCACATTTCGAAACAGGGTGCCCAACTGCCTTCATCTTATCCCCACTTGGGTGTCAACCTAGGATCTCAAACTTGACATGTCCATGACCAATCTCTCAAATTACCCTCCCAGACTTACTTCATCCCCAATTCAATGAATCAATACCACCATTGACTCTTACTCAGTCTAAAATGTCCACTAGTCATCCTCTTGACCCAATTAGCAAATCCTTTGGACTCTATTCCAATGTGATCTAGAATCACATTTATCTCCACCCCCATGGCTGTCACTTCAATACAAGGCATCTGTGGCCTTCTCTGGCACTTTTAACTCCCCTCTCCCCAGTATTTTCCTTTGAGTCTCCATTTTATTTTTTTGATGGTACTTATCAAAAGCTCAAGTTACCTTGCTCATTGGTTTATTAGGTTACTACTGCTGGTCTTTGCTCATGCTAGAGTACAGATAAGCCCCACAAGAAGGGGACTTGCCTCCTCGTCCATCACTGTATCCACAGCCCCTTGAATAGTCTTTAGCAGATTGAAGGTGCTAGATCATTTTTACTAAATAATTGAAGGTCTTATCCCCATTTTATAGAATTCAGAGAAGGAAAGAGATCTGTTCAAGGCTGCAGGCTGGCAAGCAGTAACACCAGGACTGGATTCCAGATCTCCTGACCCACAGTCCAGTCCTCTTTTCTCTCCAACACTTCACTGCTTAGAAAACCCTTCCCAGATTTCCATTCCACAATCCCACTAATGACTGGTTTGAGTTGACAGCAGATGTTCCAGGAGCTTCAAACCCTGAAGGCTGAGCTACCACAAATCAGACTTTCTCAATAAGTTAAAGAGAGGTCAGCAACATCTCCAGCTTGGTAACTGTAGGCCTTCCCTCAGACCATCCCCCGGAGGCCCCCAGTCCTGCTGGGGACCCACTGCTGGTGAGTCATAGCTGAGTCAGTGGAAGCTTTTTCAGGGCTGAGTGCCCAGGAGGGTCCTGACCTCTCACAGGGCAGTAGCAGAAGCTACTCAGCAGAAGCTGAGACTGAGACAGGCAACCCAGTGGAACACAGACCAAGTCTCAGAAGCATGGAGTAACAAGCCAGTGCTGGGACTGAGGTTGGGGAGACACAATGTCTGTAAGGGACGGAATATGGGGAATTCTTCCCACTGAGGTGGAACAACTTTGGAACCTTCTAACTCACTGGGATCAGGCCCCAAATAGCTCCCTGGTCCAGTATCCGAAATGCTTTAACTTTTCATTTGTATCACCTTACAAAATAAAAAGGTCTGAAGTCTAACTAAAAAGATATTCATCAACAATACACTAAAATAAAACATTTTAAAAGTAAATATGGGAAGAATGAGGCAAAGGAGAGAATGAGGAGAAAAGTAAGACAGAGCCAAGAATGAGGAAAGTAGGCCCAAAGCCTGCTATGAAGTCCTCTCTACTTGCTAAGGAGGGCCACACACTTGGCTCTGAGTTTTCTAGAACCCAGAGTGAAGAGCACCCAGAATAAAGAACACCACAGCTCAAGAATCAAAATGTCCAAAAGAGAAAACCAAACCAGTTACTCAAAACAGCTCAGTTCTTCTGAGGCTGAGGTCACAAATAGTCCATTCAATGCTCCAGAGTTATCTGGCAGGTCCTCTTGCGGGGGACACTATGTCATGTAGGACATAACTCCTCAGTGCTCCTCACAGAAGCTCAGAGATGAAGCTGTTTTCTGTAACGCACCATGCACGGTTCAGGCCAGATCAAAGAATGGCAAGGCTGAGAAAAACAAAGCAGACAGAGGAAACAACAGAACCCTATTTGAAGCTCATCTCAGTCCTGGGTACAGGGTGAGACAGGCCATGGACAAATCATTTTAACTCTTTGGGCTTCAATTTCCTCATCTTTAAAAAGAGAATAGTAAATACCCTCACAGAATTTCTATTAGGATTAGCAAACTAATATTGGCCCTGTAATAGACTAAATGTTTGTATTCCCCCCAAATTCATATGTTGAAATCCTAACTTCCAAAGAGATGGTATTAGGAGATGGAACCTTTGGGAGATGATTAGTCATGAGGGTGGAGCTCTCATGAATGGGATTAGTGTCCTTATAATAAGACACATGAGAGAGATCATTTCTTTCTCCATCAAATGAGGGCACAAGAAGAAGGTGGTCACCTGCCAATCAGGAAGATGGCAGCCACAAGATCTACAGCACTTTGTCCTTGGACTTCCCAGTGTCTAGAACCATGAGAAATAAATATTTGTTGTTAAGGCATCAAATTTATGATACTCTGTTATAGCAGCCCAGAATGACTGAGACAGATACTGATATATAATAAATCTATAATATTTAAAACACTGTGGTATTGACTGATTCAGGAATAGACAACTTGATCACTAGAACTGAGTAGAAGACCTGTGCATATGTGAACATAAAGTATATTAAAATGTTGGCATTTTAAACCAGTGGGAAGAGGATAAATGGTTCAATAAATGATGGAGTGTTTGGGCATCCATATAGGGAAAAAAATTATATGCTCAACCTCAGTGGTAACCAGAGAAACAAAAAGTAAAAGTAAGATACCATTCTTCCACATCATATATGAAAACATCAGACAATATCAGGAGTTGGCTTGGTTAATGGGTAAATGGGTCCTACCAGTTGGGATGCCAAGGACTATATCTCTATATGGAAGAGAATCTATTAGTATCTAGCAAAAAGGAAAAAGGCTTAGTCCCCCCACAGTTTCACCCCCAGGAACCTACATTGGGGAAGCACAGGTAGACGAGGATGATACCACCCTCCTGTGACTGGGAACAATGGAAATATCCATCAGGAAGGGAGGGATCCAAGTGGCTCAGATCTATATGTATTAGCATCAAACCCTATTGGGGAAGTAAAAGACAAATTGCCAAGCAATACATACAGAAATATGTCATTGGGGAAAAATACAAACAAAATGTAACTGTGTTTGTGTGGTCTGTATACTTATGTATATAAAAGGAAAACCATGAATAAAGAAAATATACCCCAAACTCAGCAGTGATTATTTCTGGGAAGAGGGGAGAGGAGTAGTACTGGGGAGGGGCAAGTGACAGAGGCTGGTCAAAAGAGACTTAACCTTGGGGCACCTGGGTGGCTCTGTTGGTTAAGCATCTGACTCTTGGTTTCTGTTCCCATCGTGATCTCATAGTTTGAGAGATTGAGCCCCACTGTGTTAACAATGTGAAGCTTGCTTGAGATTCTCTGTCTCTCCCCCTATCTCTGTCCCTTCCCCCACTCACATGGACACACACACATACTCTCTATCTCTTTCAAAATAAATAAATAAACATAAAAGAAAAAAAGACGGGGTGCCTAGGTGGCTCAGTCAGTTAAGCGTCTCAGGTCATGATCCCATGGTTTGTGAGTTCCAGTCCCACATCTGGCTCTGCACTGACAGTGCAGATTTTCTCTTTCTTTTTCTCTCTCTCCCTACCCCTCCTCACTTGCACATTCTTGCTCTCTCAAAATAAATAAATAAACTTTAAAAAAAATTATTAAAGACAAAAGCGACTTAGCCTTACCTATAATGTTCTAATTTTTTTTTGAGAAATAAAGGGATAGTGTGAGCAGGTGAGGGGCAGAGAGAGAGAGAAGAAAAGAGAGAGAGAGAGAGAGAGAGAGAGAGAACCTCAAGCAGGCTCCACACTGTTAGCGCAGAGCCCAATGTGGGGCTCAAACTCACACACTGTGAGATCATGAGCTGAGCTAAAATCAAGAGTCAGACAAGTTTAACTGACTGAGCCACCCAGGCTCCCCTATACTGTTCTAATTTTTTTAAAAAAGAATCAATCTACTTACAACCAGTATGCTTGTTGTAATATATACTATGGAAATATATATACTGTGGAAAAATGTAGAAGCAAAGGTGCTGAAATATGAATAATAATTATGAGTGGTGAAAATATGTATGATTGTTTCTTTCTTTTTGAGCCTCTTGATTTCCTCATCTGCCAAAGAAAGGGGGCCAAAACCAAAACCAAAGGCTCAAAAACTCCTGTCCGTGGACATACCCAGGAACAGGCCTCTGTGTTGAGCAGTAGGCCAGGATCTGGCCAGGCTGTGCCTAGAGTCAGCGGCGAGAAGACCCAGGCTGCCTTGGCGCCTGGGCCTCACCTCTTCTCTACTCTGGCCTTTCAAGAGGTGAGTCCCCACTATTTGGCCCTCATTGCATCCTCCAACCTAGCCTGTTTCTTTCCCACTGACTCTGGCCTTGCCTCTGCCCCGGCTCCCCCACACTCAAGCCCAAAACAGCAACCCAAACACGCAGGAGCATTTCCAGTCTACACAGGGCTGAGAGCCTGAGGGGGCCCCAACCCCCGCTCCCTGGCTCAAGACATCAGGAGGGACAACCACCACAGAAGTAAATTTGAGGCCTGAAACACACTGGGGCCACCTTTGCTGCTGGCTGCGGAGGTTCTTTGGGAAGTGGCCTCTCTAGCTTCATCCTCTCCATCTGCAGAAAGGACACAGCAGAGCTCACCCCTTGCTGATTTCCTGGAAAAGAAAAGGAAATAATCTACTACCTCTTTTAGCTCCTTAAGAAAGAGAAGCAATCACACAGTCCCATTAATACCAGGGAAGAGACCCTTCCCTGTCTCTCTGTGAGTCAGAATGGGCGAGGCCGGTGGTGACCAGACCATACCTGGAGTGAGCTAAGGGAGTTCCACCAAGTTCACTTCCAGGTGGGAGAGGACAAATGGCTTAGCTTTCAAACCTGCCCACCCCACAGCCAGCTGCCCACCCAAAACATTCCTGGCCTCCCTGACCTAGCTCATTTCCCTCCCATTCTTTCTTTAGCAGAGGCTTTATAAGATTACATGCTCATTCATTCATTCATTCATTTGTTCACTTAGATAAGCATCACCAATTAAGGGCCTACCAAGTTCCAACCCTGTCCCAGGCAGTGGGAACAGAAGTAGGTACCATCCTTCACCTTACAGGGCTGGAATCTAGTAAGAGAGCCAGATGAGAGACCAGTGACCTCCGAGTGGAGTGTTACATAGCTGTTTGCCCTGGGTGACAGGGAAGTATAGATGAAGGGCACCAATTCCAGTTAGAGGAATGACTATTGGGAGAAGGGAAGAGAGAAACAAAATACACTTGGGGAAAGAGGAAAATCTATGTATTCTAGGATCCACAAATAGGTACATCTGATCAGATTTATTAAATATTTATTAAACATCTCTACTCCCTTCTAACATTTAAGGTAGATCACACAAGTATAAATAACCCAGAACTCCGTATTTTGTAGGTACAAGATACGTTTTCGCGTAGGCATGTAAGTATACGAGTGGGTTCTAAAAATCTAATGGTTCAGGGGCACCTACGTGGCTCAGTCAGTTGAGCGTCCTACTTCGGGCAGGTCATAATCTCACAGTTCTTGGGTTCGAGCCCCACGTCGAGCTCACTGCTATCAGCCTGTCAGCGCAGAGCCTGGAGACTGCTTTGGATTCTATGTCTCCCTCTCTCTCTCTGCCTCTCCTCTACTTGCGCTCTATCTCTCTCTGTCTCTGAAAAATAAATAAACGTTAAAGAAAATTAAAAATCTAATCTTGCCATGTTCTTCTCATGGCAAGAAGTCTTTTGTAAAGACATAGTTCAGAAAGACTATGATGTTTTAAGTTTGGATCATATTTTAAACTTAACGTCTGATTAATTCCTTCTGGGCTCCATCTGATTTCTTGTAGACTCCGAGATTACACAGGCCTGAGTCCTTTGCACAGCTGGACTTCAGGGTAAGAAGGGCTGGTAGGGGGTAGGATGGGGTTGAGAGGATTCTGTACAGTTCTTCTAAGCTGTTCTTCTCTCCCTACTGCCAACAGGTCATTTTTCACCCTTGGTAACATTCAAAGAGAATCCAACTCTTTAGTGCCATAAGTCCTGACTTGCAAGGAGGCAGAAATGCCCCTGTGAGAACTTGGCTCTGGAAATGGAGGTCATGTTCAAGGAGAACAGAGTGGGTCCTATAGAGAGAAAGTATGGCGAGGCTGACTTGAGGTAGGGGTACACCATGCGTAAGGCTTAGCTGCACAACTCTTAGCCCCAGGCTGACGTGGCCCTTCCTACAACAGTCAGACTACCTGGGCCTGCATGGACCAAGACCATCATCAGAGGGGCAGGGGGGAGAATCAGGAGGAAGACTCAGGCTATTAGTTCATTCCGGCTGTGTCCTATTCATTTACACAGGCTCCTGACTCCAGGTGACCATGCCACTGAGGAAGAACATGTCCCACTGTCTTAGTATTTTGGGCTGCTCTAACAAAATACCAGACTGGGTGGCTTGTAAACAACAGAAATTTATTTCTCACAGTTCTGGAGGCTGGGAGTCCAAGATCAAGGCAGTAGCAGATTGAGTATCTGATGAGAGCCCACTTCCTTGTTCATAGCTGGACATCTTCTCTCTGTGTCCCTACATGGCAGGGGCAGAGAGAGAGCTCTCTGGGGTCTCTTTATAAGGACACTAATCCCACTCATGAGGGCTCCACCCTCATGAGTTAATTACCTCCGAAGGCCCCGCCTCCTAATACCATCACAGGTTTAACAGAATGAATTTTGGGGAGACACATGCAGACCATAGCACCATTCTGAACATCTTCCTTTACTTTTCCTCCTCTCTCTTTCTCCTTCTCTCCCTCCCCCTCCCTTTCTCTCTTTACCCCCCTCTCTGCCTCCCTCCATTCTCCTTCCCCCTATTTCTCCATATTTCTCTTATTCTCTCTTTCCTTCTTATAGCTTATAAAACCATCATAACCAACCATATTCGAGGAGGGCTATTCTGTTCGCTAAACATTTTGAGCCAATCATGAAACATTCACCCGAACATGATTTATCAGGGGATCCTGCAGAGGTGATTTCTCTGTGAATCTGTCAGTTGTGCCTTGGTCCTCTCCCATCCCTGAGTGCAGTATAAGCCCATCTCTGTGTGCCTGCATCTATTCTCTCTCTGTTGCCAGTTCTCTCTGTGAACCAGGAATGGTCCTAGTCATGAGATGTTAGTCAGCGGAATGGCAGCCGACCATGCCGAGTTGGCTTGCTACATTCCCCACCAGGAAGTGCTCTGAGTCTGTGCCTAAAACCTGTGGCCCAACCACGTGGCGTGTTTGTCTGCCCCATGCTCCGTCCTACTTTCCTGGTAACAGAGCTACCTCATGTGCAAAGAAGACAAATAAGGCAGCTAAGATATTCGGGAGTACTGCCAGGCTGATTGTTTAACATTCACTCACGCTGTGAGTTAGACTAGAAAGAGCAACAGGCACACCTCATTTCAGATGGTACACAATCGAAGAATCAGTTGGCACACAGACAACAGAAGAACATCATTTACTGGGTGCCTACTTTGTGCCAAATGTTATGTCAGTCATTTTAGAGGCATTAATTCTAATCTTTACAATAACCTGCTGTGGAAGATACGTTACCCCCAATGTGTAAAGGAGAAACTGAGGCTCAGAAGCCCAACAATAAGGGACAGAGTCAGAACTGGACCCAAAGTCCCCAAAGCCTGAACTGTGCACTAGAATATACTTCCTGCCAACCTCACTGGTCAGGATGCAGTGCAAGAGAAAGTGCATATTCCACTTGCCTTAGCATTTATTGGGACAGTCGGTTTGAGGTGATGTTGGGGAAACAGTTAAGTATAACTCCTCAGGTAGGGAATTCTGTCCTCCGGCTGGGATTCCTGGAAAAGGGGCTGAATATGAAGATCCACGGACAGGCTTCCCCTAGAATCCCTCCCCAGTACTTTATGACAGATGACCAGAACTCTGTTATTGTTTGTGACCAGGTCTTGGTCTGCCTGTAAAGCCCATGCTTATGGTCTAGGTTTTCTTAGTGATAGAATGATTAAGTTGGACTTCATGCCTGTGCGTGACAACGTCTCCTCCTGACACCCACCCCTGGCCTCTGGTATCATCAGATGTTGGCTGGTGGAAACGAAAAGAGTAAACTCATCAGCAGTAGCTGTTGTCTTGGCCTCTAGGAGCACTGTTCAGTTTGTGAAGCAATAGGGCATCTCTGTGCCCTTAAGGGGCAGAGTTCTCTGGCAGGTTCTAGGGGCTTCCTTATCCTGCCTGTGGCTTTGCAATCCCCTCATTACCCAACCCACCCCAACCCGTTTGAAGCAGGGCAGAGAATAGGCAGGCCCTCCTCCAGGATATGGGGGTAGAGCTGTTCATGAACGTCTCACCTGCTAGCTCTCGTCCCAGCCTCTGTCTAGCTGACTTTGACCTCTTACTGGTCCAGTTTCTGCCAGACCCTCCCACTTTGCAGTTTCTGGTCCTGCCCTCTGCCACTGCCCAGCATGACAGGAGGGAAGTATCATGGAATCATGGGTTAGAAGATGCCAGGGCTTGAACCCCTCATTTTGGTGAGAAGGAAACCATCCGAGGGGGCAAAATGATTTGACACAGGTCTAATTTGCCACAGAGCCAACATTAGAATCTGGATCTCCCGGTTCTTTTCCAGGGCTCTTTCAACCATTCAAAGGAACCAGGCTCCTTGGTGAGGTAATGCTTTGGAGAATCTAGAAACTCTCCCCTGACCATCAGGGCTGCTTCACTGTCCTCGTTAGTGGAATCGTTTCTGGTTTCCATCAAACGCTACCCATGCTCAGGGAGGCCTCCTTCTAGCTGTCACTAGAATGTGCTGGTTCTGGGCCTGGAAATACTCTCTGCAGCATCTTCTTTCTAGATGATGATTCTTACAAGTGTCCATAAGATAAGAGGGACAAACTCTGCAGGAGATACTGTGATTCCACGATGAGGGACAGAGTGCTCCAGAGAGCAGTAGCTCTTATTTGAGTGCAGGATGCAGTGCGCTTTCCTTCTTAAACAAACCAGCGAGGCAGGCCTGTAATCAGGCCCACCACTAACATCTGAGAGGTCCAAAGCAAATGTACAAACGGAGGCCCACATGCCATGTGTCTAAATATTTGAGAGTTATAAACCAGGCTAACAAACTGTTAGACAATATTTGTTCTTTCCTCTTGCCTTGACAAATATATCTTTATAACAACCTCAAAGGCAGGTTCTAATTCTACATCCTTGGATTCCTGGAACAAGGTGGGACGGGGCCTGGGGAGTGAGGCCTCAGCCCTACCCAAGGCCCTCCCTCTTTCTTTTCCTACATGAGGGCCCTTATGCTTAAGCAGGAGACACCCCAACCCTCTCCCACATTCCATAGACCAGGAAAGAGGCCTGCACAGGCCCAAATTTGGGCAGGAAATTTCTGGGTCCTGGATACTTAGAGCTCTGAGTAGAAGGGAAGGTGTAGACCATGAGAGGGCATGTCCTCGGGCCCCAGGGCCACCTTACTTGGAGGAGGCCCAGAATAGGGTTCTCTAAAGCACAGAATTCAAGGCAGGCCATTTTGCCCATTATAAGGACAGTACTATTAGAATTATTTCCATTTTAGGGGCACCTGGTTGGCTCAGTCAGTTAAGTGTTTGACTCTTGGTTTCAACTCAGATCATGATCTCATGGTTCATGAGTTCGAGCCCTGCATCAGGCTCTGCACTGACAACACAGAACTTGCTTGGGATTCTCTTTTGAGAATTTATTTATTTATTCTCTCAAAAACAAGTAAATAAACATTAAAACAATTATTTCCATTTTGTAGATGAAGTAAGTGCAGCTCAGAAAACTTGAGTGACTTTTTACAGGCACACATCAGCAACCAGAAGATCCAGGATTTGAACCTGACTCTGCCTGTCTCCAGACACCTGCAGTTCCCCTTCACTATGCTCCTTTCCCATCACCCATCTTCACCCAGGAAAGACAGTGAGCCACTCTCTGCCATAGGTCTAGACTTTTATGGCCTCTCACCACCAGTAAAGTGGAAACAATCCCTTTATTGGTCTCCTTGCCTCCTGTCTTGCCCCCACATCCATCCAGCCACTCTGAGATACAGAAGCTATGACATGCTCCCTTCTTAACTCCTTGCCTTCAGGATCATGTCCAAAGGCCTTATCTTGCCCATCATGCCCTTTGGTAGTCTGCCCAAGTGCATTTCTGTCCAGTACACACTATTCTCTCTCCTGCCACACTCCACTTCAGGCCTCTCCCAAACCTCTCCTGACCAGGTACCATTCATCTTCCTCATCTGGGCTTAGAGGACGTCCATCACCTCCCTGACTCCAGTTCTCAGTGAATGTTTTGCTAATTATCGGCCTACACTAATGTGCTGTCGGCGCTGTACCCCAGTGCCTAGCACCAGGTGACACAGTGAGCTGCCCACATTTAAATGTTCATTGAACTGAGTTCCCTACAAGAGGGGAAGCTGGCCTCCATCTCCCTTCTGTGTTTCAGTCTGAATTAACCCCTTCCGAGAGATAAGGGCAGGAAGGAGCCATTACTGTTGCTAGCATCAATGCCAAATGACCAACACTTCCTGGATCCTCTTGTGACACTGGGCTCCTGGCTGGAAAAGTCTCTCCTAAAAGCCGATGATGGAAGCTAGTGGGCTCTGGCCCATGACCACGAATCCTGATTGCTCCCCGGAGCAGGAGAAGGTATCAGTCACTTGTATGTCCCCCATACAACCCAGCCAAACAAATTTCTTCCTTCCTTCTCTCATTCAGTGAATGGGGACCAAATTTCAATCACCAAGAGGGTTACACAGGAGCCTTAGGCAATAGAGTTTGCCCTTGAGTAGCTTAGAAATTCCAGTGGGAACGAAGAGACTAATTTAGATAAAGCTTTGCGATGTGGGAGCCCCACAGTGCAATCTGTGCAGTCCCTTGGGGGAAAGGCGAGGCCTTGCAATGGTCCGCCAGGTCCATAGGATCTGCCCTAGCTCTTCCACCTTGTCACCTCCCTTGTGTCATCTCCCACAGCTCTTGGGAACCTCCCCCATTGCTGCACTCCAGCATGAAGCCCCCTGGCTCTTCCTTCATTGTGTCAGACTCATTTGCTCAGCAGGCACCATTGCCCTGGCTGCTCCCCCTGCCAGTTCCCCAGACACCCCATGACCAACTCCGTCGTCTCCTTCAACTCTTTGTTCTAAAGTTACCTTATTGGGGCCCCTGGGTGACTCAGTCAGTTAAGCGTCCAACTCTTGACTTCAGCTCAGGTCAGGATCTTGTGAGTTTGTGAGTTCAGCCCCGCATCGGGCTCTGTGCTGGCGGTTTGGAGCCTGCTTGAGATTCCCTCCCTTTCCTTCTCTGCCCCTCCCTGGTTTGTGCTTTCTCTTTCTCCAAATAAATAAGTAAACATTAGAAAAATAAAGTTATCATATTAATGAGGTCATCCCTGCACACCGTGCCTGGATGGAGCCCACTGTGGTCCTTGAGGCTGCCTTGCCGGTTGCGTGCAGGGACTGGAGGGTCAGCGTGCAGTGACAGGAAGTGCCCTAGGCTTGGGTCAGACCGTTCTGGGAGCCCTGCCACTATCAGCTGTGTGACTTTGAGCAAGTCCCCTAATCTTTCCAAGTCTGGCGCCCTTGCAGGTAAGAGGGAGACTATTTCTTGACTCCCTTATTTCACAGATTGTCTATAAAAGCAAGAGAGACATTGTCTCGCCCATCCTGGGATAGCAGGAAAGGAAACTGCCCCATAACCTGTAAAGTGCTATGCTAATGTCAGCGAGGCTGCTGTCAGCCAACATACACACTCACTAAGGTGGTGCAGACACCTGGGCCGGCCATCTCACACATCATTACACCTTGCCCCTTGAATGTCAAATTGGATAACTGGATTGATCCACAAAGCAGCCCTAGAACCAGCGTGCTGTCTCAGAGTCCTGACTCATTCTCAGTCTTGGCCCAGTGTTCCCTGGTCTGCACAGCCAGCTGGAGGGGAAGAGCCCCCAGATGACCCTGCTGCTCTGGGCCAGGGGGACCCCTTGCCAATTACTGGACTCCAACCCAGTATCACAGGTCACCACAGAAAAGGCCATGCAGAGCAGGAGACATCAGGTACCCCAAACACAGGGCCGTTTTTAGTTTGTAGTAGTATTTCCTGATGTTGTTAATCACAAAAACTATGCATTGCAGCAAGCACAGAAAATTAATGCAACTCTATAGAAGACATTTGAAAGCCTGTTTCTCTACCACCCAGAGATAACCACAGCCAGTATATGCATATATCTTCCCAGTCTTTTTTTCTACACATATAAAAAAATTAGACATTAGGTATTAGAATTAAAGCTCATTTACTTAGACATTTGGTATTCCTGCCTTATTTACTTAGCGTGAAATCAGTAGCATTTTCCTACATCATCATATATTTTTTGGAAAATATTTGTATGCCTACTTACTACTCTATGCTAGAGCTCTACACATAATCCATTTGACCACTGCATATGGTTAGACATTAGGGTTAAGACTGTTCCAACAGCGACCTGGTTCCTTCTCTTTCTCTTCCTCTCCCCGCCCCACTCACTGACTGTGCTGGTCTTCATCACTGACTGACTGAACACCCTCCTGCCTAGGCATGTGTCAGGCAGAGTGGGAGGCACAGGGTAAGACCCCATCCCTGCCCTGGACAGACTGCCTGTCTATGTGAAGACAGATGACAGCGCACTCACAAGAGAGCAGAACAGGAGCCCCAGGCCAGAAGAGGGGGTAGGAGGGTGAAGAAAGTAGAAAGCATTTCCAGATGGGAGAGGACAGCTCCACCAAGAAGACACTGGAGCACTTTCCACATGCTGGGGCCAGAACACACTGGAGGGCAGTAGGGGAAAGGCTCAGTATTTGGCACAGGGCCGTGTGGCCAGGTATGGCCAGCCCAAGAGAAATGCTGAGTCTGGACCAAGCTGATTCCCTGCAAACATGGTTCCTGCCCGTTGGAGCTACAACCTCAGAAGGAGAGAGATATTAATCAAATAACTTCACAAATAAAGATAAAATCACACCTGGTCCATGAAGAAGAGGTAGGTAGGGCTATGAGGCCATGTGACCTGGGACTCCCTCGGGAGGCAAAAGTGCGGCCAGTCTCATGTGGAATGAGCAGGTGTGGAGAAGGACCGGAAGAGTGTCTGTCTGGAGAGCAGAGCCGCAGTGCAAGATGGACCCCAAGGGGTGGGCAGGGCCAGAACATGCAGGCCCAGTGGGCCATGCTGGGTTTTAATCTTGGGATGACTGGGGGCTCTTGGGGGGCTTTAAGCTGGGAGAAGCCAGGCTTGGATTTCCATTTTGAAGAGTTTGCTCTGGCTGTGGACGAGTAACTGGCTCAGGGGTGGGGGCAAAAGCGGATACAGCACAGCCAGGAAGAGGCTGCTGCTGGAGCTGGGGCAAGCTGATGGTGACCTGGGCCAGGGTAATGGCCAAGGGGATGGGAAGGAGTGGAAGGATTGGATTGACATTTCTAGAATCAAGAGGTTGGGTCGATGATGCGACTGTCCAAAAACGTCCCCATTCAAGTACACTTGCTAGGTTAGAAGCATTAACCTCTTAGCTTGAAGGGGTGCTTGCATTAGCAATTTGTCTCCATAGACAAAGTCCCTAAGCAGAGGTCCTAGCAAAGGCAGAAAAGAAGTGGGATGGAGCCCAGATGGGGAACTGCAATGAAGGACCGGGCACCAGGGGGCAGCATGAGGGGCTTGGTGTCCATGGGGACTGAGTTGTCCCAAACAGCCCAGCCCCTGGGACCTGGGGCAAGTCACTGTGCAACCCCACACCTCCCGGTACACATCTGTCCACGGAGAAAACAAGGCCTGCCCTGCACCCCCAGTGTGAGTGTGAGGATGGCAGATTAGATCATGTTGAGGGATCCTGCCAACCTCAAGTGTCTTAGAAAGGGGCTTGGCCATGTCCCAGGCTGCCCTAATAATGAAGCCAACTTCCAGTAATCAGGAACTCCTGAGGTCGGAGTTCCAGGAGGAAGTGGAGCCCTTACGCTCTGGACTGGAGCCCTGTGTCTCCAGTCAGGACTGACCCCAAGGGCCAGGATGGGGCAGCCGAGCAGCTGTCTTGTATGCTTTGTAGGTGCCTGGACCTGTGGACCCTGGTGGGGCACGGACTGGCTCTTGGACTGTAACTATCGCCAGTGGTTGACAGGACACACAGTAGTACGTGTCATAAGGCACCCTGTGGTTTGTGGGGAAAACACGTGCTCTGGGGCAGGTCTGGGAGACAGACGTGGAAAACGTCTGTTTCTACTTAACCTCTGGTTTGTACTTAGCGTCTCTGAGCCTCAGTTTCTTCATCTGTAAGCTGGAAATGCCCACATCTGCCTTGCAGAGTCGCTGTGATGGTGTGGCATATGTTAGGTCCTCAATAACGGGATTTGCTGCTGGTAGTCTGAGCTCAAGCCGCCTGTGGATGGAGTGTAGGCTCTAGGCTTGCTCACGCCCGCCGAAAGGTCTTTCGCTTGCCCCCTCCACGCAGGCAAACTGCTGACAGTGGCAAAGCCACGTTACCATGCTTAGGGGGTAAACTGCCTTGGTTTCGAGTTTAACACTAATTAAAAAAAAAATGGATATTTGGGTTTGGTTTCGTCTAGGTTTTGGCAAACGCCTGTGGTTTGCTTCTACTTGCGGCTGGGCGGTGGCCCTGGTTCAGGTCCCAGCGGGGAACCAGCAACTAGAAGGGCTTTAGGACCCGGCTGCGCGTCTCCGGGACCCCGCGCGTCCTGGGTCCCGGGAGCGGCGCTCGGAGAGGCTCGAAAGAGAGGCTGGAGGGGACCGGACTGAAACCGCTCGCGGTGGAATAGCTCCGCCGTCGCCAGGCAACCGCCCTGACGCAACGCAAAAAAAAAAAAAAAAAAAAAAGTCCCTTAAAAAAAAGAATAGTGCTGAGAATTCACGGGAGCAGAGAGAAAGGGAGGCAGAAGCCGGCTCGACCCCGGAGGCTGGGGCCAGAGGCTGGGGCGTCGGTAGCCCGCGTCCGGAGAAAGAGGCGGGGATCTCGGCGACACCCTTGGAAAGGGCCTCGGAGCGCCTCGCAAGGTAGGTTCGCGTCAGGGGCGGGGACGTTCCCAAGGCTGGGGTCCGGGCTGGGGTCGGGGCTGGACGTCGGGCCGGGGATGGTGTGCTGTGGTCGGGCGCTCGGGGCCTCAGGTCCCTAGAGTAGGCACTGGCGGGAGAGCAGCCTGGCCCAGGGCTGGGGAGCACCGATCCTGCCCGCCCCTGGGGCTCAGTTCCCTCTTAGGGAGTGGGACAGCCTGTCGGATTCCATCTCCCATCTCCTGGCTGGCCCGGTCCACGGTTAAAATCTGGATGGAGATGTGGGGTACAAGGTCTGAGAGGGAGGAGCCCCACTCAGTCTTTCCAGGTCTACTCCCAGACAGCTTGTCATCTCTGAGCCCACCCTGTCCCCTCTGTCCTACTTCAGACTCAGTGAGGTGAAGTTCCTGCCCTCCCTAACTCAGAAGTGACCCAGGGCACTTGGGCCCTGGGTGTTCTGAAGGGCTGAAGCCAGTGTGATCAGAGGGGACTGCACAGCCCAAAGCGCCCCAGGGGAATGAGCAGCTCAGCCTTGAGACTGCAGCACCACCCCCAGCGATCTCCGCCACCCCCCACCCCCCCTCACACACACCCCCAGTGAGAGAAGGCAAGAAGGTCTTTGGTCCTTGGCTAGTAGACAGGTGTCTCCTTCCACCAAGTTAGGTTGGATATTCTGCTTTTAATTTTTTTTAATGTTTTTATTTATCTCTGAGAGAGAGAGACACAGCACAAGCAGGGGAGGGTCAGAGAGAGAGGGAGACACAGAATCTGAAGCAGGCTCCAGGCTCTGAGCTAGCTGTCCGCACAGAGCCCGACGCAGGGCTCGAACCCACAAACTGTGAGATCATGACCTGAGCTGAAATCGGACACTTAACCGACTGAGCCACCCAGGTGCTCTGTATATTCTGCTTTTAAAATAATCCCTTATTTCCTGTATCCAGTCTTCATTCTCTGTGGTGTATGGTTCCTTCCTGAGAAGGTCTGGAAGGCAGGTTGGTCTAGGTTGGTGGGCCATGACTTCATCTTACACCCACAGGCATGTTCTCCCAGATTAAGTTTCCATCTGCTCCCGGCCATTCCTAGTGAATCCCAGGTGGGATGAGCCCAGGTCCCCATCAACAGGGAAATCCCCAAAGTGCCCAAGGGAGACATGGCTTGAAAACGGCTTCCCTTCTGATGTCCCAGAGATCGTCCTGCTTCCCACCCGGCAAGGGATGGAGAGTGCTGGGCAAAGTTCTGGGAGAGCAGAGGTGACCACGGCGCCTCTAGCCTGACCACGTCCGCTAGTTTCTGCTAGCATGTTTTTAAGAGGTTTGGCAAAGCAGCCATGAGCTGTACTTAGAGTGGATAAAGATGACAGCTCTTTCCTGAGTGCTTTTACCAATCAGGCACTGCTTGAGAATGCTTCACATCCACTGGGCATTTTATCCTCACAATTGCCGTTGGAGAGGACATTGTATCCCCATTTTGCTGATGGGACCCTGAGAGACTCGGGAACTCTATGGAGTGCAGGTGCCTAGTGAAAGAGCAAGGAGGGTCAGCCTTACGTGCCTGACTCTAGTTGCACCCAGAAAAAAATGAGATCTGGGCGGCAGGGCTCGTCCTGTGTCCTGGGAATGTCCCTTGCCATCCTGTGGGGTCAGGAAACCCATTTCTTGCATCAGGAGCCTTAAAGTCTCTGCAGTGGGGCTGGCTTGCTTCAACCCCACTTCCCTCGAGTGTAGAGAAGGAACCTCCCTCATCCCCTTTACCTCTTTGCCCAACCGAAGTCCTCCAGCTTCTCATGCACTTGTTCCTGTCTCGTCCTCCCAAATTCATGCATGGATTTCCACAAAATTAGCAGTCGCGCTTCTGTGTCTACCAGCTTGGCCTTCCTCCAAAAAGGGACTCTGGTGGGGAAGTAAATTAAGGCGGTGCCTAACTGTTTGCTCAGAGAGACCCACAGAGCCTCAGTCTGAGGGGGAAGAAACTGCTTGTTAGGCTCCTCACACACTCGAGTGGTTTTCTCTAGGTAAATTCTGCTAGTGGAAAACTCCCATGGCTCCACAAGAGCATCTGGAATTTTCAGACTCCTCTGGGAACTGTGCTTTCACTGGCAGTGGCTCTTTGCTTGACTAGAATGTTGAGCTACTCACAAAGCTGAAAGATGAACGATCATCTGAATGAACGCTTTGCTCCCCGGTTTATAGAATAGGAGCGAGGGAGTTCTTTCTGGTTGGAAATGTCTGAGGACTAGCCAGGATGGCTCTCAATACACAGGTGTACACTGGGATTTGGATTGGGCTGAGAAGAGAGGAAGACTTCAAAGTCAAATTCTGAAACAGTCCTCAGGCACACCTGGAAGGCGTGGGGAGGGTCTAAGGAGATGGTGTGAGCAGGGAAGACTAGCTTGGAGGTGGGAAAGGGCTTTAGCAAGCACTTGGCAATCAGCCTGTAGAGTTTGGGTCGCCATAGAGGGTCCAGTTGCCAATAGGAGTTTGGAAGGCTGCAAATGTCAGCTTTTCCATGGTTAGGACAGTTGCCCTGGTGCAAGAAAGCCCAGAGCTTCCCACCCCTTCCCCCGTGTCTATCTGGAGAAGCAAGGAAGAGAAAGGAAAGAAACGGATAAAGAAGGTGGACAACAGAAGAAGTTAGAGGCTTGTACTCCCCACACCATCTGCTTCCCTCCTGGATGCTACTCGACCCCTACTCCGACCCTGCAACACTGCTCACCAGGAAAACCCCTTAGAGGAGAGATTACACGAGGCACAAGTCCAGGCTCCTGTGGGCACTGCCCTTCAGGGAAGGGCTGTCATCCTTAGGGGTAGAGGAGTAGCGAGCACTCCAGGATCAGGGGCCTCCTCACCCCATGGGCCTTGTGCAGCAACCTTTGCAGAGCCCCAGGAAGGGGCAGGGGTTCAGCTTATCCAGAGGTATAGACTGAGCCCCATTTCTTCAGGCAATCTCTCCAGTATGGCCAGAAACCTCCCTTCCCAGTATCTGATCTAACTGTGGGAGCTGGTAGTGAGTCCCAAAAGATTTCCTCACAGGGCTTGTCCTGTGAGACCTCCAAGGGATGGCCCAGCTCAGAGCTGGTTTTCTGGGTACATAAGGGGCCCAGACAGGGACCTCCACTGTGGCCACAGTTTCAGGGCTTTTTGAAGGCTGAGCCACGTTTCCTCATTCCAGGAGGTCAACAGAGCCTCTGAGTGTGAGCTGGGCACTTCAGCCCCAGAAGGCCAGCTGAAGAACTCTCAGGGCGATAAGGACCCAGGAAAGTCCTGCATCAGGGTCCTTGACTGGGAGGCCACTTAGAGCCCTCACTGTCCCCCTACCCTCACCCCCCTCCAATCCTGACAGTACCTCCCCAGTCCCATGAGAATTTATGTGTGCTGTGCCTTGGGGACACTGGGTTACTATGATCTTACTTAAGCCCGTTTGGTCATAACTCTCAGGTTTTGCTGTGTTGTTTGTTTGTTTACTTGTTTGACAGAAGCCACTAAAAACTTTGAGAGGTGAAGGCAAACCTCATGAACAATTTGGATGAAATCAATCCTCAGACCAAACTCTGCCATACATGTAGACATCTTTTGAACAACTATTTATTTGCAGACAAGTCCAGCAGAATTCATAAAGCTTGTTCTGTGGACTCAGTGAGGTCACAGCCATCTGTCTCTCTAGGTGCCCTGGCCACACCTTCCCTGAGAGCTCAAGAGATTCTTTCACCCTGCCTTTCAAGGTCAAGAGTGCCTCAAATAATTTTGACCAACCCACATATCTTGAATACCTCTGTTTTCACCAAGGAGAATACATTTCTAACGTTTCCTCTGTTAATTATCAAATGCCCAGTGTTGAGCAGAGAGAAAGAAAGACAGCCACAGCACCTTCCCCCTGTGGAATGTCAACTCTGTGCTTGGGGCTGCTGGCCAGGAGTGGGGAGTCCTGATTTGACTGCACCCTTGTTAAATGCACCTTTGCTGCAGATAGCCTAATGAAACCGCACAGAACATCTCACTCCACCTATCAAGGGTTTTAAGATTGATAATAGGCATTACATCACAGATAAGACAACCGTCTTGCCCTTGAGGAATGTGGCTTCTGATCAGGGCTGCAGGTTAGATGCAGCCTCGAGTACTGAGCTGACAGTAAAGTGATGTTCCGAACATTCTGGAGCACACAGATGTGCATGAGCTACCTTTAATGGTTTGGTAGCCATTTATTGCTCTGATAGGCCAAGGAGAGGCCAGCCAAGTGTTGTCATGGACCGGAGGGGACAGTCCTATCAGATAGAGGTGTAACTAAGAATTCACATCCTATCTCGCTGGATCCTTCCAAAGCTTTGAGGTAGGTTCCATTATGAATCCCATTTAATGGGTAAGGAACTTGAGGCCTAGAGGGTTACCCAAGGTCGTAGAATTAGCAAATGTTAGAGCTGGGCTATCAACCCGTGTCCATCAACACCCAGCCCTGCCCCATCCCTAACCTGCTATATCTTTCTCTTGCTACCGAATCCTCATACCTCTGTGAGGTATGAACTTAGGCAGCTCCACAGCCCAGCTACACTCAGCTCAATCTGACCCAAATGGGGAGCAAGGTCACACCTCCCACTTCCTGTTCTGCCTGTGTGGTGCCTGACCTAAGTGTTCCTTCCAAACCCTAGTGTGGGTGCAGTGCTGCAGCGAGTTAACCGTGGACAGCGTGGACGTTGCTCGGCAGGCTGAGCCCATGCTGGACGCACCCCCGCCCCACTCCCCACCCCCAACCACCAACCCCTTAGGACAGCGCCTGCTCAAACACAGGGGAACTCAATAGAACCCTTCCATCCCCGAAGAGGTAAGCACGCCCAGACAGAGCATGAAAGTGAAGGGACTTGCATAAGCACGGAGACATACCATGACATTTCTTAGGAAGTCCTTGCTAAATCATTAGGCTTTGGAACTTGAAACACAGAGTAAAATAGAAAGCCCATCATCCAAACAAATTCCCATTCGAGCCGGAGTCTGTTGATTCTGCTTATTTGAAGTTGAAGCCAATTGTCCTGTGGATTTGGAGGGTCCTAAATCTGCCTTGTTTAGGGGCTGAAACAAATGCCAGTTGGGAGACACTTTGAGTTGGGAGACACTTTGGTGGGCCGCACCCACAGGGGGATGGCGCACATCCCCGGGGGCCCTTAGCTGTGAAGTAGCACCCTGAGTTTCTGTCGGCTGTGAGATGCTCCCTACTTTTATAGCCGCTTGAACCTCATTCTGCTTTGATCTCTGCAAATTGCTTTAAAGGCCACTCTGTGTCTGCTTTCTGCCTCCTAATCCCCAACGCCATGGCCTTTGGCCAGCAAAGTGCTGCGGTCACATGTGGCAGTCGGGTGGGGGCCACACAGGCGGGCTCGGCCCCCTCCTGGGCATTTCTGCCTTGTCAGGCTTTTTCATGGAGGAGGACCTTTGCGTCAGACTCCCGAATTTCCCATGGCTAATTCTGTCCCCCCTTTCCTGCTCTGTCCCCTCTCCCCCTCCCCACGGGACGTTAGGATTCTCAGGCACCTTTCTCCCTGCCTGTCAGAGCAGAGCAGCCCTTTCCCAGGGCCCCACAGCCTTGGAAAGGACACTGTGGCGTCAACTCTGGGTGGCCCTGCAGCCTCCTCCCTGCAGCAGCCCTCTGCTTTCAGTGAGGCAATAAATTAGATCTGCAGGTCCCGGGAGCCTGGGCCTCTCCCCACCGCAACAGGAAAGCACAGCTCTTTCTTCCTGATTTTCTCGGCAACTTCTTTCACCGGGCAGAATGATAGGCAAGGTTTCCATGTTCCCAGCCTTCTGTGTAGCAGGAGGCCTGGGTGTCTGCTCTGAGCAGCCAGGAGCAGAGCCCATCAATTATTCAGCATGGGCTGAGCACTTTGAATGTGCAAAGGTCTTAACAAGAGGTTTTTTTTTATAGCTTCTTGCCTCTTATCCCAATGAGATGAAACAAGGTTTCCTCGTCTTCTAGACAATAGCAGCTCAACTTGGAGTCAGAGGAGGAATCCAAGCCCAGCCAGCCCCCTTGACGAAGCTGTGTGACCCCAGACAAGTTTCGTAACATCTCTGGTTTGCGGTTTGTCTGTGGAACTCTCAGGAAGGCCTCCCCAGCCCAGACCTTAATGGGTGGGGGAAAAATTGTAAACTTTCCTTTTAGAGAGTGACTTCAAAAATGTTTGTGATTGTACTTGTTGTTTCAGGTATGGAAACAGAAACTCTGAATGATAAATTGAGGTGCAGCCATTAGCACTGGACGTCAGAAACCAAGTTTCATCGGGGGACATGCCTGGCGGAGCGTGGGTAAGTGGGTGACTCTGCCCCCTAGCCTCAGGGGTGCAGCTCGGTGATATGGTGACAACCCACCGGCTGCTGTGGTCTAGACTCTGCACATGTCAAGGTGGAAGGAAGCAGAGAGGTGGCTGCACGCAAACTGCACATTTTGCAGGGGAGAAGCAGAAGCCCTGAGGGGGAAGTGAGTTGCCACAGTCGCTCGGGATGGGGACAGGATCGCTGGCGCTGACTCTCAGGCCAGGAGCTCTTTTCTCTGGGCTGGGTCTTGTCCACAATGGTGTCTCATTCCCATCTGCCAGCAGCAGCACTGTAACCCTGGATGGGAGGGGGCCCGGGGCCACCAGGAGCAGAAAAGTTGAGGGAAGTGAGGAACACAGCTCACAGAGCCTCCCTGTACCTTCTGGGGTCCCACACTGGGCTCCACACCCCTCGGCCCATCCTTCCTTGCCGGCAGCCTCGGGTCCAGGCATCCCAGCTGCCCCTGGGACTGGCCTGCGAGCCACCGTGCCCCACAGCAGAACACCACAGATGAAAGAAAGGAGTTCCAGGGGCGCCTGGGTGGCTTAGTCAGTTAAGCGTCCGACTTTCGCTTAGGTCATGGTCTCGCGGTTCGTGGGTTCGAGCCCCGCGTCGGGCTCTGTGCTGACTGCCAGCTCAGAGCCTGGAGCCTGTTTCAGTCTGTGACTCCCTCTCTCTCTGACCCTCCCCTGCTCACGCTGTCTCTCTCTCTCCTAGAAATAAATAAAACGTTAAAAAAATTAAAAAAAAAAAAAAAAAAGGAGTTCTGTCTCCCATGCTCCCGTGCCAGCCACTTCACTCAGGTCCTAAGGAATCAGGTAACTTGTCCAGGAGGGTTTCACAGTTGTGCGTGGTGGAACTTTCCTTAGGCCCAGTTCTCCTCATTGCCAGGCCCTGTCCTCAGAAGGTCTAACTCAGGAGAGAGCTCCCCATGCTGTAGCATCAACAGAAAGGGACTGCAGTCTAGGTGCTGTGGTCTCATCCTCCTCAACTGCCGGATCAATTCTCTAGGCAAATACAGCATTGCCATAAGAATATCCATTTTATTATTTTAATGTTTGTTTATTTATTTTGAGCAAGTGAGAGAGAGCATGATCAGGGGAAGGGCACAGAGAGGGGAACAGAGGGTCCGAAGCAGGCTCTGCACTGAGTGGAGAGCCTGATACGAGGCTTGAACTCACGAACTGTGAGATCATGACCTGAACCATGAGATCATGACCTGACCTGAAGTCAGATGCTTACCTGACTGAGCCACCCAGGGGCCCCCATAGAAATATTTAAATGTTATTATTTGCTCCTGGGATTCCTAAGAACCTGGACTTTCAGACATTGAAACTATATAAAGTATGTGTTGCTATTACTTTTCTAAATATGATGCTACTTTGGGGACATGGTCACAATGGTGAGGTTGGAAAACCTTGGTCTGAAATGGTGGTTTTCTCACCTGTGTATGACCTGTCAGATAAGGATAACACTAATCCTCTCTTGGGGCCATTTCAAGGCTTCAGCTAGATGTTTGCACAGTGCCTCGTACATGGTAGCCACTGGAAAATGGTTCTCTTCCCCTCTTCCTCTTGATTCTAGGAATTTGTATTTTTAGTCCTGTATTCAGAGAGAGAGAGAAAATAGTCACTTATATATTTCTTTTATTTATACAGAAAATATGCAATAAAATTGAACTGATGATACCAAGCAAGTAGCTATAAGAAGCATGGGAAGAAGTGGAATCAGATTATGCCTAGACAGATCCCAGTTAGTGTAGGGAGGTGACTTAGGCCCCTTTTGATGGCAGGGGACAGAAGTTCAGCTTAAATTGGCTCAAGTAAAGGAGAGAGTTTATTAGTGCATAGAACTGGGGAGCTTATGTCTTTGAGCACTGTTGGGTCAATGGTTCTGAAGATGTCATGTCTTTGTCTCTCCTTTCGTTCTTCTTCCTAAAGGCTTACTCTTTCTTAATGCAAATGAGTTTTTTCCACGAGGCTGAGAAAGATGCACCCTGGAAACTCCAGGCTGAAAAGCCACCCTATTTCTTCCGATGCCTATATTTAAATCCCACAAAAATATCCAGACTAGCCCTGCTTGGCCATGCACACATCCACTCGACCCGTCACTCTTGCCAGAGCAAGGGCTAAAATGAATGTCTATGTCTGGGTCACATGAGCACCCCTGGGGGTGGAGGTGATGGACAGGGATCTATGACTCACAGTCCCTTCTGAACACTGAAATGACACAGGGATCATCCCCACAGAAGGGATACCAAATACATTTTTGTCCATTTAACAGGTACATCATAAATGTAACAAAGTTCTATGATCCAAAGAGACAAATGGTCATTACCTAAACCTAGCTGGTGAAGAAAAGTTCAAACAAATTTTATTAGAGGAAGAAGTGATAAGTTCCATTCAGAAAGAACATGTAGAATGAGGTGGTATTTGCACGAGGCTTGAAGACTTAGTCATGTTCACCCATGAGGTCATGGAGGAAGGATAAAGTATGAAGTTGAGGCCAGCCCCCCAAGCCACCTGCTTCCTAATTCAGACTCATTCTGACCTTGAAAATCTTACCAATGATCTTGCAGGAGGTCTCCTACTGGACAGGTGTGGAGGTAGAACTAACTACTCCAGCTAGAATGTGTTCCCCAACTCACAGCGTTGCCATCCTCAGCAATTATTGAGTATCTATGGTTTGCAGAGCCTTGTGTTCAGGACACAACACTCTTCTATTGAGGAGCTAGAAATCTGGTCAGGGAGGCAGGACTTTCCCACAGTTCAAGGTCAAACAGGCCACCGTGCAGAGAGCATGATGGACACCAGTGCTGGGAGAATTCAGAGAAAGAATGACTCGGCACATGAGGTGTCCTAGAGGACTGTTGAGAGATAGCAACCTCTCATAGCTTTAAAGAGGAGCTTCAGTCTCTGTGAGGAGCAGGGAGGTCTCAGGTAGGCCATCCATTCATTCAACAAGTTTATTGAACACCTACTGTGTTCTGAGTGCTAGGGACACAGTAGTGAACAAGAGAACATCACTGCCCTCATGCAGCTTACATTCTAGTGGGCGAAACACATACTGAACAAGTAAACAAATCAACATATAACATCATAGTTATATGGAGAGTGATAGCAGCTACAAATTAAAATGAAGGAAAGATATCTCCCATAGGATGGTCAGAGCCAGTCTCTGTGCAGAGGTAGCATCGGAGCCTACATGAGTGAAGTGGGTGCCTGAGATCAGGCAGAAGTCAGTTGATGGAGCCGAGGCTGGCAGGCAGGGAGCACAGCCCCAGACTCTTAGAAGACATGGCTGGGTTGTCACAGTGGCTGGCTGCCAGGAGGAGTCATCCAAGCAGCAGACAGATAACTTCCAGGAAGTGGAAAATGAAAGGTTCTCCTGGGTGGGCAGCACGCAACCCCTGCAGCTGAGCTTCTGAGATCATGGGGGCACCGAGGAAGACCCCACTGACCTGCACAACCCTGATACCATCCCCCTTCCCTACTGTCATCCCCGATCACACACCCAGAACACACATGTGACAATATAACCCATAACACATATGCATGCTCGCGCACACACACACCACACAAGCACAATGTCCCAGCACATTTCACCCTCACCCATGGTCCAGTCTCTGCAAGATGTCATTTTCTCACCTCAGGCGCTCCCTTCCAGACACCGGCTCAGACCAAGACATGGAATAAAGATGAGCTATGTAGGGCCAGACCAGCGGGTGTCCCCTTCTGCTTCAGTCACCATGGCAACCTTTGACAGGAGAGAAAACTCAGGCTTTCTGGCAGCTCCTCGGAGCTCCCTGGCTCCTTTGGGCAGCTCTGTAGGGCGCAGGGCTGTGTACCCCCCACCCCCTCTGGGCCTCTCAGCCTGAGTCTTTAGCACTCCTGCAAGTCTGCAGAGCAAGGACTAGAATTTCACAGCTGTCTGAGCTACCACCACCCGGGAGGTCAGGCCTGAGTCAGGGCCCTGAGCTCTCCGATTAAGATAAGCATCAGGGGTTTATGATTAAACCTAGCCGGAAAAGTCTGCCTTGTCAAAGCTCTGCCTCCACGTCCCAGACCTCTTGACCCTTCACCCATCTGGGGGGTGGGAGAATTAGCTGCTTTAGAAAAGGAAAGAAAAAATTTCAGGTGTGAGTTGTGGCCTGAGCTACCCTTAACTTAAGTTCATAGAACACTTATCATCTACCAAGCCCTTTCCTTCACTCTCTCTCATCTCAGCCTTGCCACAGCTCTGCAGTTGCCACAGCTCTGCAGTCTGGATACTGCAAGAGCCTCGCTTTCCCAACAGGGGCCCTGTGACTCTAACTGGAGGTGGGACCACCCGGCTCTAAGCGACACATGCAGATGTGGGGAGAGCAGATTTTTTTGGTTGCCATGCTGTTTTAGGACACTGCTTAGCCCTCAGTTAGGTACTTTGTCTCCCCAAATGAATTCTGCATTCCCCCTCATTGCAGTCAGGTCTCTTGGTCGTAAGCAACAGAAAACAGTGTCACCTATGGCCCCCACAGAACTGGCAGGAGGCAAAGACCCAAGGGAGAAAACAGGCAGAGCCAAGTCAGCTCCAAAAACCAAAGAGTGGCAGGCACGGCCCTGTGAATTAAAGTATGTGCCTGAGACTGGCTCAGGGGGGTGCTAGGTTTTTCCTCACATGATATCCCCAAAACACTTCTGACACCAGATGTGTGATTTTTCCACACCAAACAACCCTCCGGCTCTCTGTAGGCACCAACTGGGTGTCCTCAAATTTAACTCAATGTTGACACCACCTAGCCAGAGTCAGTGTCAGATCCCACAAGGTAAAGGGTCAGTCCCACCAACCGCAGCCACTTCACACACCAACTGCAAGTCCCAGGTTGTCACCTGTACTTCTGACCTACTGGCTCTAAATTGGGAATGGCCCACGACCTCCTCCTCCCATTCACCAGTTTGCTAGAATGGCTTAGCAAAACTCAGGGAAGCATTTGCTTGCATTTACTGCCGAAGGAAGAGGTGCATAGGGCAAGGTGTGAGGAAGGGGTGCAGAGCCCACATGCCCCCTCCGTGTGTGCCCCCCTCCCAGAATTTTCATCTTTGCACCAACCCAGAAGCTCTTTGAAACCCTTTAGTTAGGGTTTTTATGGAGGCTCATTAGGTAGGCACAATTGATTAAATCATTAGCTACTTGTGATTGGCTCAATCTCCAGCCCCTCCCCCTCCCCCAGGGCAGGGGTGGGGCTAAAAGTTCCAATTCTCTGATCTCAGAAGGGCAAACAGTCCATCCTGGGGGGGGGGGGGGGCCTCCAAGAGTCGCCTCATTAACATAAACTCAGTATGGTTGACAGTGGCCTTTCCATGAATAATAAGACACTACTGTCACCTCAGTGGCTCCAGAGCTGTTTCAAGAACTAAGAACAAAAACCAGATATTACAACAGGAATATTCTTATAGCTCTTGTCACTTAGGAAATTCCAAGGGCTTTAGGAACTCTGTATCAGAAACTAGGGATGGAAAGCACACACTGTATATGTTTCTTATTACATGTCACATCCTCCCGCAGCCCTTTAGCAGGGATGGCCTGGCTCAGATGATGCTACCTCCCCTGCACTTCACAGCTTCTCCAAGGCACATGTGGCCACAAGTGAATCCTAACCGTTTCTCCATCTGGGACTCACACACACCAGCTCCTGAGGCCTGGGTCTGGGCATCTGACTGGCCTAGCTCTGGCCACATGCTCACATATGGCTGTCAGAGCACAGGACAGGAAGGAGGGAGGACCTGATCCTCTCCTTCCAGTGAAGCAGAGAGAGGTACCCAACCTGCCTGCTGTCCAGCAGAAAAGGAGGAGCCCCCTGAAAACAGGATACGGCAAACAGACCAGACCAATACCAACAAATGTCCACTGTGCTGTTTTATATTCTTTGTCCAGCACCTGCTTCTGTTGTAATAAATGTCAGAAACACGGTTTCTCCCTGGGTCAGCATGGAATGCAGTTGGTTTCTGGATAAGTCTGGTACAGAGACCTAGGAGAGCTGTGATTGGCCCAGCTTGAGTCAGGTGACCACCTACCCAGGACAGAGGGCGTGCCCATCCCATAGGAAGCACACAGAGAAATGCTCTTTCCAGAAGAGGGAAAGGACCCTGGGTGGAAATTACTTCATGATGCTGGACACAGGGGAGGCCCTCCAGTCACACCTGTGATGCCGGATTGCCCAGCGTGCCAGCTCGCAGTCCAGGTGCCTGATGCAAGACAAGGCCATTCCTGTCTTCCTAGGACCTGGCAGCCTGTGTCTGGGCT
Organism: Hyaena hyaena; assembly: GCF_003009895.1. Taxonomy (NCBI): domain Eukaryota; kingdom Metazoa; phylum Chordata; class Mammalia; order Carnivora; family Hyaenidae; genus Hyaena; species Hyaena hyaena. Next base: position 116,857 of record NW_024081464.1, on the reverse strand, counting down.
GCTGAGGGCAGGGCAGGTCTCATGAGGACAGGTGGTGAGGGTACCAGGCCCAGGTCCCCTCCACTTCTCTGAGCCTGTCCAGACTGGCTCAGACTTGAGCAAGTCTAGGCCACAGTGCACAGGGTGAGGGTTGGGGGAATCTTTTGGTTGGTTCATTCCACAAATGTCTAGTGAGAGCAGCATGGTGTGAAGTGCTGCTGTTCCAGGATACAAAGCCTGGTTCTCACCCTCATGAAGCTGAGGGTCCAGTAGAGGAACCATCAGGAAAGTGTCTTGTAGAAGTGTTATGGCTGGGTTGTGAGCCAGCCCGGAGCTGTACCGCAGAGGTTAAATCCCCTTCCTTAGTCCTGTGACCCCGGGCAAGCTCTTCAACCTCACTGTGCCTCAGTCTCCTCATCTGTGGAATGGAGACCAGGCTAGTCCTTGCCGTAGGGTTGCTGTTAGGATTAAGTGTGTTTATACATGTACAGCTCTTAGAACAATGCCTGGCGTGGTCCGCTCCGAGTAAGTGTCAGCTCATATTGTTGTGATGACATAATTGTTTCTCTGATACGCTCTCCTTGCATCCCAGGCACACTCAGCTCGGGTTAGTCAAGGAAAACTTATGGAAAAAGAAAACCCCTGAGAAATGAGGGGTAGAAGGGAGGGAAGGTTGTTCCAGGCTGAAGGAACAGCCTGTATGAAGCAATGAGGGTGCGAGGCAGCGTGGTACTCAGCGTCACAGGGGTGTTGGAAAACTTGCATACGGTGGAGAAGCAATGAAACAGTTCTAGGGAAGAACCCCAGCACGGAAGGGGCAGGCACGAGACAGGGAGAGGGTGGCTTCTGGGCTTCTTAGAACGGAGAGCAGTAAGGAGTGAGAGCCGCCACACTACCAGGCTCATACTGCCTTCACCCTTGGGAGAGACAGAGACAGAAGGAGTGGGCTAGCAGCCCCTGCACCCTTCCCTGCCCACAGAATCCATCTAGGAAGTGGGTTTGAAAGCTGTCCAAGTAAACAGATTAGGTCATAAGGAGACAAGGTCATAATTGGCTGAATGACAGAGCTGCACCCACCTGGCTCCTCTGGCCGCCCAGGAATTATCTCACGGCTGGCACAGCCTCCTTCGCGACAGCCACGGTGGGCCTGAGTGAGCCAGGAGCGTGTTTGAGCAGCGGCCTTCCTGTGCCGTGTAGGTCCCCGCCTGGCGCTGGTGTGTCGCCGCCACTAAAAGGCCGATGCGCCCCTGAGGCTTGTCCCCTGCTGCAGGAGTTTCGTGTCCCCCTGTAGCCGCGTGGCCCTCCTGGCAAGGCACGCTTGCGCCTGGTGGGGTTAGGGTCTGGCCTTGGTTTTCTGGGTGCATCCTCTGGCTTTCCTCCTCCTCGGGCTATCTGCCTTTGCGAAGATCAGGGTGAGAGAAACTGTGCTCCTCGGAGCAGGAAGGACTTAGGTTAGAGTGCCCACTTCCCTCAAGCCACTTGAGTGGGTGACTTTCCCTCAGCTCCTGGCAGCCCAGCTGGAGGGGAGGGAACAGCCTCATATGGGGATCTCAGGCACCAGGGCATCCAGAGGGTGCACTCCCTGGGACACTGTCTGATGACCAGGAGAACAGAGAACAGATCCAGTTTCAGCAAATCCTCACCACCTGGTGCTGGGGACCATGGGAAGCAGTCTGGGGCTCCGTCCCTGCCTGCTACATGCGACAGGGATGTAGCAATCCCAGGGTGAGTCCCTGACTCAGACCTCTCCAGACCCCACACATGCCTCAATGATAATAATATCTCAGGTGGGTACAGCTCTTCAAAGGTTGCAGAGAGCTTTCATGTATGACCCAGCCCAGCCCCTGGTTGGGGTAGGAAACACCTTTGTACAGAGGAGAGTGAGGCCAAGAGGAGAGAGCTGAGCCTCAGCACTGGGTTTATGGGTAGCAGATCTGGGACCAGATTCGGCCCCTTGCCCTTGCTCTTACCATGTGGATAACACACTGTCAAGGCTGGATCCCCCCTGGAATCCTGAGCTGTGGACAGGGGTGTTCCAAATATGAGCAGGGAGGGAAGGGAGTGGGGATATAGAATGGTGTTTTCCCAAGCTGGGCTGTTTTTCTCCTCCCCATGGCAGACCTGCTAGTCACCTGTGCATGATGAGGACCTGAGTGGGAGACCTGAGCATCTGGGGGGAGGTGGGGTCAACTGACTTCATCTCAGTCAGCTTCCAGGGAAGGATGTAGGGTGCAGGGAGTGGCTCAGGCCACCTGGCAGGTCAGGCACCAACAGAGTGACTGCTCAGTGCAGCCCCGAGTGGCCTTATCTGGTGATCTGACTGATGTAGCACTGATAGCTTTCATCATCTTAAGAATAATATTTGGTGGGGGGGTGGCTCCTGGGCGGCTCAGTCAGTTAGGTGTCCAACTTCAGCTCAGGTCATGATATCAAGGTTCCTGGGTTTGAGCCCTGTAATGGGCTCTGTGCTGACAGCACGGAGCCTGGAGTCTGCTTCAGATTCTGTGTCCTGCTCTCTCTGCCCATCCTCATTTGTGCTCTGTCTCTGTCTCTCTCTTCAAAAATAAATAAACATTAAAAAAGAAGAAGAAGAAGAATATTTTTTAAGGTATAGCTTTGTCTATGGCTTACTTTATAGCAGGTACCCTGAAGGGCTCAGTATTTGTTACTTTAGTCCTTGAAATGACCCAGGAAGTGGGAATTATTCCCCCCAGGGCAGGCCTCATGAGCAAGGAACCCAGGCAGCCAGACTGAGCCCAAGCTTGTGTTAATGCTCTCTTGTTACCATCTTGAAATTCTTAGTACTTTTTTTTTTTTATGTGTATTTATTTTTGAGACAGAGAGAAACAGAGCATGAGTTGGGGAGGGACAGAGAGAGAGGGAGACACAGAATCTGAAGCAGGCTCCAGGCCCTGAACTAGCTGACTCGAACCCACGAACCGTGAGATCATGACCTGAGCCGAAGTCAGTCGCCCAACTGACTGAGCCACCCAGGCGCCCTGAAATTCTCAGTACTTTTTAACAAGAAGCTCTGCATTTTCATTTTGCGCCAAGCCCAACAAATTATGTAGACGGTCCTGGTTGCCCCCACTTCTTAGAAGAGGACACAGAAACACAGAGCGGTTGTGACGCGACAGGCCCAAGGTCATAGAACTGGGCCCCATGGGAGTCTAACCCCAAGGCCCACACCCTCTGGAGTGGAGAGGCCGACCAGAGTCAGAAGGCTGTGCCCAAGCCCCGCTGCTGGGGACTGTCTGTGGTCATGGGTGACTCACTCCATCCCTCCCAGCCTCGATTTTCTCATTCGTGAAACAGGGTGATACCACCTGATCCTCAGGGCCACTGTGAGGCTTGCGGGAGAGGATGCACATGCACGAGTGCTTTCACACACTCCCTAAGCTCAGAGGATCAGAGGGTCATCATTAGCTGACTCAGTGCATTGGCGCTCCTCTTGATGCCTCCAAGTCATTCTGACACTGTCTACACAGGCCTTTTCTGGATTGCTTTGAAAACCACCAATTAAAATAAATTCCCCCTGCCCTTAGAGGCAGCCCTATAAAGTCATCGAGTGCTGGCTGTTTCCCACCCCAAAGGGAAGACCCTCCCCTTATGGGTTCTCCCTCTGGCCACAGATGCCCCTGCCCTCTGTTGTGACTGTGCAGCCAGCTCAGGGAAAGAAAAGGGGACTTGGAATCTATGTCATCAGCTCACACAGCTGTGGTGTGGGGAGCGCTGCTCATGGTTTGTCTGCAATTAGATCCTCTCCAAAAATCATCACTGGAAATAATCAGAGCTCCCCTGCCAGTGGAAAGAAGTTCTGTAAGGTAGAGCCGCCCCAAGGCACACTCAGAACAGACCCTGGCACCTCTGCAAAGAGGCAGAGGCGCCTGGGAGGGGCTGCTAATGGGTCTTTAGATTTGGAGAGATTCTAAAGAAGTCTGTGTGACCTCAAGGCTGCTCAGACACACCCTTCGAGAACGCCCACATTGGCAGAGCATGCTAAACCTGCAGAAAGTGCGAACAAAACTTAGTTCCGCCAATCCCCCACACCTAGGAGATGGCTATTATCACCCCCATTTTATAGGCAAGTAAACTGAGGCTCGGCAAGCCTGACAGCACCTACAGCTAGGCCATCTAAACCTTAGCTTAGTGTTTCTTTCTCAAGACCAGTGGTTCTCGACCCTGGCCACTCACTCACATGCTGATGCCTGAGTCCCAGCCCAGAACCTCTAGGAGTGGGTCCTGGGAATATTTTTGTGGAAGTTCCTCAGGAGATTCTCAACAGTGTGCTTAGAGGTGAGAACTGGGTTTCTCTGCCATTAGTTGGGGTAGAATATTTCTCCTCATTCCTCAGGGATGTCCCAAAATGGGGACCAGGCTGCACCTCACGCTGCAGGTGGGGATTGTAGAAACAGTCCAGAAAGACAGCAAGCTCTCTTCTTCTTCTTCTTCTTTTTTAATGTTGATTTCTTTTTGAGAGAGAGAGAGAGAGAGAGAGGGACAGGGACAGGGAGAATGAGCAGGTGAGGGGCAGAGAGGAGGAGGGGACAGAGGATCCAAAGCAGGCTCTGAGCGGGGAGTGGAGAGCCTGATGCAGGGCTTGGACTCACGAATCGTGAGATCATGACCTGAGTCGAAGTAGGACACTTAACTGACTAAACCCCCCTGGGTGCCCCAAACGCCTTAAGGATCTCCATTGCTGGGTGGGAAAGGATCCCCATGGACCTCCTGGGGGACCAAGCCTGTATTTTTATTTCCCCCTCCCCAATTCTCTGCCTCCTCCTGTGCCTGCCCTCACACACCCTGTGCCCAGTTCCCATCATCCAGACAAGTAATCACAACTCTGTTTTAGTTTTTCTCCTTGCAGAAATCTTTTTAGGAACACACAAGTCAGTAAAAAATCTGTTCCTTCCCTTCGTTTTCCACACCAACAGTGTACTCTCCAGACTGTGAATGTCTCGTCGTTTTTTCCATGTAAGCTTTGCCTTGGACATCGTTCCATGCCAGTTCATTCTTTCTCTGCATGCCCTCTGCATACGTTTTTAAAACTCCCCCTGAGAACCAAGGATTTCTCTCCCAGGTCCAAGTTAAATGTCCTGCCCTGATGAACCCGTCTCCACTTGCTGGGACCCCCTGGGTGCAGGGATGCTGCTGGGAGACTGGGGCCTCACTCTGATGCCTGGTGACTTCCCTACTCTGCCTCTGACAGGAGGCAAGAGCCTAGGCTCAGACCACCTCTCCAGAGTTGGGAAGGCCAAAGTGGATTCCAGAGCCACAGCCCTTGCCCATAAGGCTCTGCAGTGTGGGCATTTTAGGTGAATGAGACCCATCTTTCTAGAACGGTGAGTCACAAGCCTTGCTCAGTTTAATAATCCTCCTTGAGGGAGGTCGGCTCTTCCCTCAGCGGCTGCAGGTTTATTTGCTTCCTCCTCTGAAGAGGTGAGGTAAGGTATTGTTCTTGGAGGACAAAGCCGAGAGTGTGCAGGAAGACCTGCAAGAGCCCCTGGGTGGGGGGCCGGGTGGGCGGGGTCAGCGTCCTGGAGCCGGCCTCGCTGTGTCCGCCGAGGGACCGACAGGTGGCTGTTGTCCAGAGGGGAGACCTGAGCCTTCACCATCTGACCACCCAGCCTTGTCCTTGCTAACTCCCAGGAGCTCTCTGGTGAGTCATACAGTCTCTCAGAGACTCAGCTTCCTGGCGTGTAGCATGGGGACACGAAGAAGTAACTGCAGACTTGCCATGAGGATCACAGGAGATAATGGAGGTAGAGTCAGGTCATAAGTGGTGAAACACCGTACAGAGCATTGATTTATTATTAACTTCTCTACATTGAGTTAAGGCGTTGAAGTTGCCTCACTTCTAGTCCCGAGCGAGTAATCAGCAGCCCTGTCCCCTAACCTCTCTGAGCCTCAGTTTCCCCTCCTGAGGAGCTCAGGAATGTGGCAGGCTTCCTGCCAGGGGAGGGACTAGCACTGACATCATTTCATCCTTCCTACAGGGCCTCCCACCAGCAGCAGCTGCTTGCCGCCTGCCCTTCCCCCTGAGGAGGTAGCTCAGTCCCACTTCCCTGCCAGTCTCTGATCCGCCTGTGCCTCCAGGACTGACAGATCTTGGCAAATCTGCCCCCCAAACATTCCTGCTCCCACTTGTCTGTTCCTGCCTTTTGTGAAGCATGGCAGCCGCAGGACTCCAGGAAGAATCTTAAATCCACAGCGGTTCCTTCGCGGTCCCTCTTGGCTCCAGGAGCTTCTCACTTCCTAGCGATGCCCTCAGGAGCCTTGACCCCAGCTGGATGAGATCATTCCAGAGTGGGACCCAGCCTTGCCACCCACCAAGGTTTCCACAGCACACACCCCCCACCTCTCATGTCTGGCTCCCCCAACAGACTCTAGAATGTCTGTGCCCCAGATCCAAGTAGAAGAAGTGGTAGGTGGGGAAGAAGAGCCCGGAGCCACCCCGCCTCCTGACGACCACCTCAGGAGCCTGAAGGCCCTCACAGAGAAACTGAGGCTGGAGACCCGAAGACCCTCCTACTTGGAATGGCAGGCCAGGCTGGAGGAGCAGACGTGGCCTTTCCCGAGGTCAGCTGCTGAGCAGGGGGAGTGTGGGGAGGAGGAGCCCTCATCCCCCAGGAGAGAGCCCAGGCAGCAAGCCCCACCTAACGGGGGTGCCAGCCGGGCCACTGGGCCCCAGCCCACTGGCAAGCTGGAAGGCTTTGAAAGTATCGACGAAGCGATAGCCTGGCTCAGGAAAGAACTGGTAAGTGGCTGCTCTTCCAAGAATCCCCAGAAAAGATGCCTCTCTCTCTCGGTCTGTCACTCTCTCCTCTCTCTGTGTCTCTCCTTATCTCTCTCTGTCTCTCCCCCCCCATCTCCATCCCTCCCAATTGCATATCTGTCCGTTTTCCTATTATCAAGGGTAGACCTCATTACTGTGTGGTTGCATGAGGTCCACGTGCCAATCAGCCCCTCATCACAGGTACTGATGGAGGAAGCAAGTGTGTTCTGCCCCCTCCTCCTCCAGTGCCCTCCTGGAGTAGAGTCTCATACTCTCATCCCTGGACCGCTAAGGGTGTTCCTGGAGTGTGATGCCCCTCCTGTCTCAAACCCTCCCAGCCTCCATCCAACCTACTGCTGGTGGCTCCTGAGGGGACTCCTCAGCAAGCAGAGGTCTACATGGGCGCTGTGCTGGGGCGCAGGGCTGTGCGGGCACACTGTGCGGCTGGGGGACTGTTGTGAGTAGCTCAGGTTCAGCCCAAGGTGCTCTGTTCATACTGAGCCGTGCCCAGCCAGTGGTGTGGCTGATCAGGCCTGCGGTGAAAACCTTGGGCTGCCCACCTCCCCCACCCCCAGAGGCTGAGTGGGAATCTGCCCAGAAGTCAGGACGGGGGTGGGGCAGGGGGAATGAGCATGAGCAACAGGTATGTTTGGGGGGTTCACAACCTGACCTTTTCTCTGCCCACGGGCACAGCAAGCTCCCATGAGTGGCATCTCTCAGCAGATGAGGAAGGGGATGGGCGTTCAAAGCTTTGTGCCCATAGCCTAGGGGAGAATCATTGGTCCAGGCATGATGCTAATCATCCCCATAATCTCAACTCCTGCGCCTCCTCATCACCTGTGGCCCAGGCCACACCTGTCCAGTCAGGCCACTCTGGCCACAGGTGAGCCAGCACCCAAAGGCCAAGTGCCTTCCAGAGCCACTCGTAACTCTTGTGTCAACGGGGTAGGCGGAGGCCTCCCTGGTTTGTTCAGCAAATTCCTGAAAAATAAATCCCCACTGGGGCCTAGAATTCCTCATGGAATAATTGGGGCGGGGGGAAGGGAGGATCAGGGACTCAGGTGTCTGATTAATTGGAGATCTTTTTTGCTTTCAAGCTTTAATGATGAAACTGCTTCTCAAACACACCATTCGACTGTGTCTGTCTTTAGTAACTGGAGTGTAAGTTGGCTTGTGCAGAAGACAGGGCCCCTGTGGGTTCACACTGTGTCTCTGGACACTCCACTGCCCCTGGGTACTCACGGGCGGGGGGGTGGGGCAGTGGCCAAAACGGTCTGTGGAAGCTGTTCTTTAAATTCCTGAGGCTGACCTGCTTTCATTTGTTTTCATAAAGAGAACAAAAATATCCCCATCAATCAAGGATTCAATTACTTGGCTTTGGGTCCATTTGAGGTTTTATTGCTCCTGGGAGTGGAGGCTTTTGCTTTCTAACTAAATTCAGCATTCCTTGTGGGCCTCCCTTTGGGGTGGAGATTAGAGAAGGAATCCCCTGTGTGTAAACCAGGAGGGAGTCCTCTAGAACTTGTCCTCCTCATCCTCTAGATGATAGAAGTGTCTCTCAACCGCAGCTGCGTATTAGAGTCAACTGGGAAGGCTTGAAAGGTCCCAGAACCTAGACACACCTCAACTCAATCAAATGAATGTCAGGGGGGCAGGATCCAGGCATCAGTAGATTTTAAAGCTCCCCGGGTGCTTCCAGACTGCAGCCTTGGTTGAAAAGCATTGCTGTAGATCAGCAGGCTGTGCGTGTTTCTCTTGCCCGGCCATTGCAAACCACATAGCATGAGTGCTCTAGCCAGACTGCTGAGAGGAGGCAGGTCAAGGACAACCATGGTGATGTAGACAGCAATGCCCTGTAGGCAGAGAGAGAAGCGCTAAATGTCAGAACTAACTTAGCTGCCGAAGGCTGTCTTAAATAAGTACAGAGGATATCAGCATTAAATAGTGCTTTATATTTGCGGTATTTTCTTTTTCCTTTTTTTTTTTTAAATATACAGTGTAGTAGGGGGCTTTATTTAGTTTTTATTAAAATTCCAGCTAATTAATATACAGTGTAATATTAGTTTCAGTGTAGAATCTAGTGATTCAACACTTCCATACAACACCAGCGCTCATCATAGCACCTTCCTTGACCCCCATCACTTATTTATTTAACCCATTCCCTCCACCCCGCTCTGGTAACCATCAGTTTGTTTTCCATGGTTAAGAGTCTGTTTCTTGGTTTGCTTCTCTCTCTCTCTTTCTTCTTTTTTCCTTTTTTTTTTTTTTTGTTTGTTTTGTTTCTTAAACTCCAGATATGAGTGAAATCCTACGGTTATTTGTCTTTCTCTGATTGACTTATTTCATTCAGCATTATGCTCTCTAGCCCCATTCACATCATTGCAAATGGCAAAATTTCATTCTTTTTTATGGCTTAGAAACATTCCATTGTATATACACACCATCTCTTCTTTATCCACTCATCAGTCAGTGGACACTTGGGCTGTTTCTATAATTTGGCTATTGATGATGATAAACATCGGGGTACATGTACCCCTTCAAATCTGTATGTTTGTATCCTTTGGGTAAATAACTAGTACTGCAATCCTAGGTCATTGGGAGTTCTAGTTTTAAGTCTTTGAGGAAACTCCATGCCGTTTTTGAGAGTGGCTGCACAGTTTATTTGCATGGTATTTTCCACCCTCCCCACCATTTCTCTGTGCTAATGGGGGTGGGTAATAATAGTAATAATAACAATACCAAGATTTGTCACTCATTGAGTGTTCATTGTGTGCCAGACACTTCACGTGCATTACTTACCTCTGGATTGTCACATCATTTTCCTGCCAACCCCATGTTACAGAGGAGAAAACTGAGGCTCAGAGAGAAATGCAGCAATAAGTGAGAGAGTGGAAATGTGAACATTGGCCCAGCTGGTTGTATTGTCCATGCTCTCCTTAGCCACCATGCTACATAGTATCTTCCAAAGGCAATTGATTTTGCTCTGTGGTTCTTAAAAATGTGCATTTACAAAGATGCCACAGTCAGCAGAACACATGGGAATGGGGGCAGGGGGAGAACCAGATTCAATGAGAGTCCTCACTCCATCATTACATCAGACCCGTGTGATTGCTGTTACTGTCTCCATTTTACAGATGAGTAAAGTGAGGCTCATAGAAGTCAGATGCCCTGCCTAGGATGATATGACTAGTAAGTGGCAGAGCCAGAGCTTGAACTCAGCCTTTACCATTGAGAGTAACGGGCTAGGGGAGAGAGGCAGGAGATGAGGCAGGAGAGGGGGCCCTCCCCCAAAAAGTCCAGTTGGGCATGCTGAATGAGCAATGACAGGGGCGCATTTGTGCTCCAGAAATCACTCGGGAGTACCTCTTAGGGCAGTGACTCCCAAATTAATGTGCACGCAGATCGCCTGGCTCTCTTGTTAAACTGAAGGCTCTGATCCTATTGGTCCGGGATGGGGGTCCACGATTTCAACTTTCCAACAAGTTCCAAGATAATGCTACACTGTTGATCCATGGACCACACTTGGAGAACCAGGGACCGAAAGGCATGCAAGACTGAGGCCAGGGGACCAAGACAGGACCTTAGAGGGAAGCCCCAGGGATCCCCAGGCCTGCACCCAGAGCCTTGCTGCTGCTATAACCACCGGTTCAGCTTGGGGCTCAGCCAGTAAAAGGGCCCCTGAGAAGGAAGTCCCAGCATCCCACACTGAGCTGTCCAAGAACCAGATTCCATCAGATTGTATGTCTGAGGTCAAAAGCACCTCAAATGCAGACTGGCAGGTCACCTTGAACGTGCACTTCTGCCTGTTTCACCTCAGGGATTAAATAGTAACAAAGGCAACTTGTAAAATCCTCGGACTGTTGAACAGAGTTCAACGTCTGAACAACAAACCCATTCTCAGATTTTTAAAATAACAATCAAAACATCAAACTCCATGCCATTTGTTTTCCTCATTCATCATCTGTCAGGTCATTGAAGATGTCATTAAAAATTAACCTGTTTTCTGAACCCAGTGAAAGTGGTTTCAAATAACCTTTGTGTTATTTTAAGCTGAGAATTAAGTTTTCTCTATACCTGGGCAGGCTTCCTCTGCCAGTTTGTCAGGTTCAGATGCAAATTTGTCTTTTCGCTCGATATGGCCAAGGTAACAGACTCAAAATCTGCAATTCAGTCACTCAGGTGGAGGTTTTCAGTACATGATGCCAGACCCTCAATCTGATGGAAGTTTTGGCTCAGTAGTGAGTTTGTGCCCAGCAGAGGGCAGGCCTGGACAGCCCTGTGATCACCGCAGGGCTGTCCCAGGAGCATTTAATAAACCCAACCCTGTTGTCAATGGTGACTGTTTTAGAGGCAGGCAGTGCTGGGTCAGGATGGACAGGCTGGTCTGCCCACCGCCTCCTACGAGGCCAGCTCAAAGGCAGAGAGTGACTGCCTGAATCTTATTTCCAAGGCAAGAAAGGATCCTAAGAACTCCTCTGGGGGTTCACTCTTCCTCTCCAGTTTCACACAGGGAAAATGACAAGCCACTCCTGACATGCTCCGGGGACCTGGAGTTAGGGTAGACATTTCCTTCAGGCTCCTGTGTTGGAGGGTACAGGGAAGGTGGAGACCCTCAAACCCCGTTGGTGTTACTCCCCCCAGCCAGGAAGGCCTGGCCCTGGCTCGCCAAGTATGCAGGGACCCCGTGGCCCTCTGGCTATGGAAAGGTGTGTTTGCAGGAGACTGACTCAGAGGCCAGTCAGGTGGCCGTGGTGCATCTCTGTTGGTTCCAGACTGTTCGTGTTGCCAGAAAGTCCCAGCCTCCAGCTTCTCACCTCTGAGGAGGCCTCGTTAGGTGGCCAAGTGGCCTAGTGTGGGGGCGATCCTTCAGGAAAGAGTGAGCTAGCGCAAGCCTGACGCTGTGGGACCCAGCTCCCTAGCTGAGTCTGGGATTCAGCACATTTCACAGACCTCTGACGGTGCTTGGTCTCGGAGCTTGTAGCACAAGGAGAGAAGGGGTGCTCCTTTCTGCCTTCTCTCCTAATCCCTGCTAAAATGTTCCCCTTGCCAACTTGAAAGGCAAAGAAAGGGAGAAATCTTCCCTTGGCCTGTGTGGTGCCAAAACTAAAAACAAGGCAAAACATTCCAGCTTCCTAAGGGGTTGTCTTCGTGGCAAGAATCCTTGGGTGGTGACAGATATTTTTCTTTCAGCTTTCTGCAGGTGTTTGATCCCTGTAGAAAGCCCCCTGAAAGGTGTTTATGGTTGTTAGAAAAAGGGAAGAGGAACCTGACAAGTTTTAATAATTCTAGGGCCTGCAGTGGCAGGTGGCAGGAGGTCATGGACCTGAACTCAGCTGGCCCCTCTGTGGCCACAGCTTGATTTCAACCTCTCTTGATTAACCCTTTCTTGCCTGTGCTGCCTGCTTGGCAAGCTCATGACTAGTGTGTCCCAGGCACAGCCAACAAGGTCAGGGTGTCCATTTCTGCTGAGCCATACAGCCGAACGGCAGTTCAAACTCACCGAGCAACTTCTGGTGACACGGAAGTGAGAAATGTGAAGGTGAAGCACGATAATGCTTCTAGGGAACATCCAGGAGCATGTTATGGTCCCCATGGCACTTTTACGTACAATAGCCTGTGGGAAGGCTTGGAGGTGTTTGCTATTCCCATTTTACAGAGAAGACTTAGGCTCAAAAAGATGATAAACTTGAGATCAGAGAGGTTAAGGGACTTAACCCCAAGGTCATATGCAAGCACAAGGCCAAATGAAGACATAAACCCTCATGTCCTGGAGGAGGACCCAGATTGCTTACCTTGTACTAGACATAGGTACTCACATTCAGTGCTCTAATCAGTGGGAACAGGAGTTGTCAGAGAGCCTGTATTTCAAACCCTGCTAATTACACATGTAAACAGGACACATGTAAAGGGTTACAGAGAGTTATTAGCAATGCCTCATAACCACCCTTAATAGGGCCTGGGGCAGCTGTGGACATTTCCTGATAAGGATAATAGTTTGCTATTACCAAGGAGGTACTGTCTGAGCTCATATTTGAGTCACAAGAAGTTTCTTTTTTTTTTTTTTAATTTTTTTATGTTTTATTTATTTCTGGGGCGCCTGGGTGGCTTAGTCGGTTAAGCGTCCGACTTTCGCTTAGGTCATGACTCGCGGTTCATGGGTTCGAGCCCCGCATCGGGCTCTGTGCTGACTGCCAGCTCAGAGCCTGGAGCCTGTTTCAGTCTGTGACTCCCTCTCTCTCTGACCCTCCCCTGCTCATGCGGTCTCTCTCTCTCTCCTAGAAATAAATAAAAAAACATTTAAAAAAAATTATGTTTTATTTATTTCTGAGAGAGAGAGAGAGAGACCGCATGAGCAGGGGAGGGTCAGAGAGAGAGGGAGGTACAGAATCTGAAACAGGCTCCAGGCCCTGAGCTAGCTGTCAGCACAGAGCCCGGCGCAGGGCTTGAACCCATGAACTGCGAGATCATGACCTGAGCTGAAGTCAGACGCTTAACTGACTGAGCCACCCAGGCGCCCCTGAATCACAAGAAGTTTCTAGTGTAAGAGTTCCTTTGCCTGATTCTAAGTCTTCTCCATGTAGCTTGGGGCTTTCAGCCGTCCGGCATGAACATCCTGCAGGAGAGAGAAGATTCTGTTCTGTTAACCTGGCCACATACTGGCCCTTCAGTGGTTATTAAAGTATTTATAAACTAAGGCACCAATGAAGGAAATAGGACAAAACATCAATGATCTTTACTTCTGGGTGCCAGTATTACTCTTTGGACTTTTCTGTAGCTTCTGAAGTTTCCAAAAAAAGAAATATATTACAAATAATTGGGAAGAAAAAAGATTTAAACATAAAAGGTGAAAGAAGGAAAAGTCCCGGGCTCCTGTCTGTCTTGTGTAATTGGTACACATTCCTCACTTTGTAATCTACAGACTTTTTTAAAAAGGCACAGAATCTCCTAGACTGAGATGAGAAATGTAAGGCCTGGATCTGCAGAAACTCCCCACTCCAAGAATCAAGTCTTGCCTCTTTCCTTCCCTTGACTGTCTTTCAGTGGAAAGGGGGACCTGAGCAGAGGCTTCCTGGTGGTACCCATCCAGAATAGCAGCAGGCAGAAGACCTGGGCTGTAAGAGACAGGCGGGGTCACTTGATCCAATCCTCTGTTCATCCAGGATAGCCAGAGTCCACTGAGTGCCTGAGCTTAGGAGCTGTGTGAAGGCGGGGGCCAGTGAGAAGGGGACAGGGTTCTCTATGAAGTGCCCCCCTTTATGGAGGAGACAGACCCAGAACACAGTGACACGGTGTGGCAAGAGCTATACTGGAGGTATAGTAAATTTCGTTTCAAAATGCTTTAGGGAGCTACGGTGCATGAAATTAACCAAAGGGACATACACAGATCCCTAGCTTCTTCAGCAACCGAATGCATGGCTTTCAGCATAACTGACATTAGGCTTCTCCTGAGTTCCCATTCACATTCTTCCTATAATAATTAAAACCCAGTTCCTCTGATGGGCACCCTCCCAGGTACAATATGTTAGTGCGTAGTAACTGTTGGGAGAGGCCCCCAGGATGTTTGTTAAAAATATAGATCCTTCCCAACCCTCTGTGGAAATTCAGATTCCATAAATCTGGGGGGGTATCAGGAGCTTGACAAGTGCCTGCGGCCGGCTGTGATGCAACTGTGTCCCTACCCAGTCACAGGTGGAGTGGGAAAAGCATAAAATGTGTAACTAAACTTGACTTCCAGTCGGGTTCTACTATATCCTAGCTGTGTGACTTTAGGAAAACCAATTAACCTAGCCCTAGGTTTTGTTGTGGTGGAACGGAGATAATACATACCTGCTTGGCCGAGTATTGTAAAGGGAACATGAACAGGACGGGGTGGAAGGGCAGCAAACTCTTACTGACTTCCTGAAGTAGTCAGGTACTATGTACTAAACGCGCACATTTATATCCATCACACCATTTCGTATGCACGGTGCTCTTTTAAGGTAGGCACCATCCCCATTTTGCAGATGGGAAAACTGAGGTTAAGTAATTTGGCCAAGATCCACTGGTAGGGCAGGGGTTTGGACCCAGATCTGCCTGACTTCAGAGCTCCTGCCTTGCATGGCTGCTACACAGTACAGATTTCCTCCTGTGATCAAATGGGCATGAATGCACTTTGTATTTCATGAAGTTTTATGCTCCTTCGACATATTCTTTCAACTCCCGGAAAGAAAGTTTACTTGATTTTGCACTCTTTCCAAGAATTCCATCCCCACCCCCTCACTGAGAAGTCTTCATTATTCTAATACAAAGGCCAGGTCTGGTGGCACATACGATCAGAAGAGACTGTTCAAGCCCAGGCTGAACAGCCCCTTTCTGAGGGATGCATTATTTTACAAGCTTCTGGAACCACCGCTGTCCCCAAGCTGCCACCAGGGCCAAAAAAACCCGAGCACTGCCCAAAGGCTGTTGTTGGTCATGTCCCTGGGCACACCGCCAGTGAGCAGGCAATGCCAGGAAAAGGTGATAGAGAGGCTCAGCTGCCTTGAGTGAGACTTCCACTTTGGCAGTGGAAATGGTTTCTAGGTCTGCACCAAGGGCCTGGCACTCAGGAGCCACAGCCCGCAGCTGCTGGGCCAGCCGGAGCCCATGGGCCACTAAGGAGCCGGGGAAGAAGGAGAGTCCAAAGCCAGTGAGAAGTTCTGGCTTCTCTGCGTCCCGCACCGCTCCCCACTCAGGGCAGGCATGCCCACGAGCATGGGTGCCTGAGGAAGACCAAACTCCTCTCATGGTGCTAGTTCTAATAGTGCTTGCTAGAAGTAGGAACAGGATCACAGAATGCTAGAGAAGGAAGGACCCAAAGGGTGGATCACCCTCGTTTTTCAATGAAGGAGGGAGATATGCAGAGATCCCGTGAGTGTGCCCATCAGTCAACTCTCACAGGCTCCCGCCCAGCCCTCTCCATCCTACTTGCTTCTCAGTTCACACTCTGCCTGCAGCCTCCAAGCCCACTGCTGGCTGTAGTTCACTGTACTCACCAGTTTGTGACCTTCCCAAGCCCCTGGGGCATGTGGGGGAGGGGGCATCCCCCCATGCCCCAACTCTGGACTGTGATGGGGGGAGTTGAGTCCCAGATGCTCCAAGGCACAGCAAATACCCTTGTGAGGTGGGTTCTGAGTTCACCCCAGTGCCACAGGCTGCTGTGAGGTCCCCAGGCAAGTGAGGCCCAAACCATCTGTTCTTCTTAAGGAGGCAGGCTCCAGGGTAATGGAGTGTGAAATGACTTTGGAGAGCAAACTGGCCTCAATCCTGCCTGGAAGGTGGGGTAGAGAATAGATTGGCTTCGCTTCCTCTTGAAGGTACTGTGAGAATCTATAGATAGAAACTACAGGTGCATGAGAGCCTTGGTTACTCACACAAGCCCCACTTCCGCAGGGCTCTCGTCCCCACAGCAGCTCTCCATCACTTGTGGCCAGCCAGTGTGCTTCTGGCTAGTTCGTGGGGTTGCTCGACATCAGATATGAAACTTCCACTCCATCAGTTTTCAAGCCAAGAAGTCCAGAACCCAGGAAAAGCCTAGAAGTCCCAACACTGGCAATCTATAAGTCTTCTCAGGGCTCTCTAAGGATGCCAGGGCACCTTGGCACCCTTCATTCAGTTGACAACTGTTCTTAGCCAAAGCTGATCTCCAGCAATCTTTTCAGGAAGTGCCATCCCTGCCTGGAACGGTTTAGTGCTCCTGTAGGTACAAGTTCTGAAGGCAATGTGAGGAGTTCATGGAAGAGCAGGAACACAGTCCTCACAGAGGGTGTTTCCTCTCTGTCAGCTCCCTCACCCAGAGACACCCCAGCAGAGCATCTTGATCCAAAAAGGAAAGGAAGCCAGCCCCTCTGGAGTCTGGCTGGAGGCCCCACTGCAGCCAAGAGTGAATGGCACAGTTTTTTGTTTTTGTTTTTTTTTTTTTATTTCTAGGAGAGGGAGAGAGAGACAGCGTGAGCAGGGGAGGGTCAGAGAGAGAGGGAGTCACAGACTGAAACAGGCTTCAGGCTCTGAGCTGGGAGTCAGCACAGAGCCCGACGCAGGGCTCGAACCCACAAACCGCGAGATCATGACTTAAGCGAAAGTCAGACGCTTAACCGACTAAGCCACCCAGGTGCCCCTGTGAACGACACAGTTCTAGGACTGGCTGTCAGCCCAGCGAGGCCTCTGCTGACTGTCCAGGGCAGTGGCTGGGAAGCTGGGGAAGGCCCCACACTTGCCACGCTAAGGACACCCTGCCTGGGAGGGTCCCCCACCTCCATTTCAAACCCTGAAGTGCTTTGGCATTATTACCAGCTCCGTGAACCCAGATAAGCCATGTGATGAAGATGCTAATAGTCCCCTACTAGCCCCACCAGGCTGTGCTAATATGTGAAGAACAACACAGGCACCAGGTGTAAGTGATCATCTGCAATGTGGGTGGGAGGCATGATTTGGTGACTGGCTCTGCTCCAGGCCTTGTTGGAGAGCAAAGAAGAATGATACAGGGCCTCCGCATCCAAGGATTCCTGTAAAAGTAGAAGAGATGAGTGTCATACAGGAAACAACGAAATGCTGAGCCCTGCAACTGTGACTATGAAGAAGGGACAAAGTAGAACTAAAACTTCTAGAACTTCATGTCCTATACAAAGCGCCTTCTATATGTGTTATTCATTGAATTCTCAGAGCGGATATTATTACTGTGCCCATTTCACAGATAAGGAAATTGAAGTGCAGACAGCTTGAGCAATTTGGCCAGAGTTGCACCACTAGTGAGTAGTAGTGAAGGACTTGGAACCCACGAGCCAATGCTCTGTTCATTCTACTCACTGCCTCTCCAAGGCCTAGAGGGCAGCATGGGTGAGAAAGTCAAGAATTGTTGTCCCAGGATTGTCCCAGCTGTAGAAAATCAAAACCTGGCTGTGGGGAGGTATCACCCATTGAGTGAGTGAGTGATTCACTCATTCATTCATTCAACAAATGGCTTTTGAGCACCAGAGCTATGCACCAAGCACTGGGATGGGGCTGATGAACACAGTCTTCATTTCTCCTTCGTGTTTTACCACCTGGTGGGGAGACAGATGAGTAAACAAACACAATGGATGCCTTATGTAGGTACTGTGGTAGGAGGCACACATGGTGAGGAATATCATCTGGCCTGCAGGGTTTGGGGGCAAGGGCTCTGCCTGAAGAATGATGGGATGGGAAAAAGTGGTTCTAGGGGAGGGAATAAGGACCCAGCATGGCTGCCATGGAGAAGAGGCTCAGAATGGGAGAGCTGAAGCTGGAGAAAACAAGGGAGCCAGGAAGGCTGGTTGTACCTCTGAAAGGTTTGAAGAAGAGGAAAGACTTGTCCACTAGCCTCTTGAGTATAGGGCCCAGCGCAGACAGTGGGAGGGGAGGCAGAGAGGACCCCAAGGTATAGAGTGTGGGGTGACTGTGGGCATGTGAGTCTGGGCTTGTCCTTCCCAGCCTGGCAACTTTCCCTTCTCAGGTGTACAGTTCCCAGGCCTACCTCATGACCAGGATGCAGTCTTATCAGGTAGGGGAAGGTGATCGGCATCCCCTTTCCATATAAGGGTCACATCACTTGCCCAGACCCACTTATCCTCTTAGGGGCTGATCTAGGCCTGTGTCTTAGTCCCTTGGTGTTACAACAACAAAAAACCATAGACCGGGTAGCTTATAAACAATAGACATCTAATTCTCACAGTCTGCAGGTTGCAAGTCCAGGATCAGGGGACCAGCATGGTCAGAAGAGGGAGCTCTTCTGGGTCACAGACTTCTCACCAAGTCCTCACGGAGTGGAAGAGATGAGGGATCTCTCTGGACTCTCTCATAAGAGCATTAATCCCATTCATGAGGGCTCACCCCTCATGACTTAAGCGCATCTGAAAGGCCTCTCACCTCCAAATACCATAACATTGGGCATTAGGATTTCAACATGTGAATTTTGGCATCAGGAAACATTGAGATCAAAGCCAACTAGAACCCAGAGCCTCTGGGGACAGATCTGGGGATTGTTCCAAATGCATCGCCCTGTCCGCTAAGGCCGGCCTCATGGGTGAAGAGGCAGTTTGGCTTAGGACCTTCCAAGTTTGAAAATCAACGACCTTATCATATAGGTAGAGCTTGACTCTTGCCACAGAGGCTAGACAGTCCCTAGCAGGATCTGAAGTGCCCCCTGCTCTCTGCCCTGGCTCTGAGACTCTGCTCAAACTTTCCTTCCCAGCAGACAATGACTTCAAGGAGACCACAAGAGCCCCTCGGAGGAGCCCAGATAGACAGAAGAGTCATATTCTGCCCCAGGGAATGGGAGCCATAGTGCCCTCCTGGCTACCCACACCCCAGGCCAGTGACATCCAAGAGAACCAGGGACCAGCTTGGCATCTGCCCAAAGGCAGCAGCTGCAGTGTGTGTGTGGTGGCCATATGCAGCCTGTACTTGCCGGAAACAGTGGTCTGCTGCCACCAGAGTAGGGACCTTTGAGAAACACATGAGTCAACAGCTCTGCCTTAAAACCTGTCCGTGAACAGTTTGGTTTCTAGGGGGTGTCTGAAAAAAAAGAAAAGAAAAAGAAAAAATTTTTCCCAGCCCCTGAACTTGCCTCCAGCAGCACATTTCAATGACACCACTTGCTTTCTTTCCTAACAGTGTTATTCTGGCTCTTTCTCAGAGGCCAAATCCAAGATCAAATAATGAATAATATTTTCTCCAGGCTTCTAAGTGTGTTCCTACACAGCGCTGATTAAAACAATAAGCTGGACCTTTCGGTTAAGTTATATAAAAATCACCAGACAGCTTACAAAAACTAATTCTAAAGTTCAAGAATTAAGTCTCGTGGAGAATAGAGCGCATTCTGTCCTTTCATGCACAGCTCAGAAAATGGCCCAAATTTTATATTCCATCTGTCTTCAACATCAGTCAGAGACTGATTGTAACTGTCGGGCTGGCTTAGATACGAGCCTCAGAAATAAGGGTTAAATGAAATGCCCTTGATCACCTTGGGATACTTTGTCTCCCTGGATCTGGAAGCTGGTCCTCAATCCAGCTCAATCATATCTCTGCTGGTTTGCCTGGGTGCTGGGGTTTCTCTGGGGTGAGCTTTAGAGAGAGATTTGCAAATCTCTGCTCCAAATGTGCTTGCGACGGTGCACAGTGCCTTGTCTCAAGCCACTGTCCCTGTCTTGTTGTTTTCTCCAAACTAAGAGAATAGAAGCTTTCAGGGCAAAGATGCAGGGTCCTCTAGAAAATGAAGGACTCGAGAACAGAAATGAAACAAATCACAAATAGGGCTGCCAGGATGACTTGTGTGGACAGAGGAGGCTGTGTATGACCCACCAGGTATGAACACTCATGGTAGGAGGCAGAGGCTGCTGTGGGTACAAGCCGCACGTTCAGAAGAATTGCTTCTTGTGCTCCCGATAGTCTGATAGTCACATGTCTTTTGTATTTTTTTGAACTCCTTAAATCTTCAAGACATTTTAGACCCGTGGATAGCAGACTCCAAAAAAGTGTTCGAGCACATCCCATTGGCAACTGGGAATAGAGGCATTCGCTTCCCTGGAAAGCCAGGCATCATGCAGTGTTTTAGACTGAGCAAGTGAATGCAGAGCCAGTGGGCAAGGTATGCAGAGGCAGAAAGCAAATCCTCTAGATCTCCACAAAAATGTCGCTTCTCCCAAAGGCTGCAGGGGCCATTGCCAAAGAACAAAATACAGTAAAACCTTGGTTTGTGTGTAACTTTTCTGCGAGTGTTCCGCAAGATGGGCAAATATTTCTAATAGATTTTAACTTGATAAAAGTGGGATGTCTCACAATACGAGTAGTACGTGATGCTGAAGATCACATGATCATAACTGAGCCAATGGCTCCTGAAATTCACTTTGATATACAAGTGCTTTGGATTACAAGCATTTCTGGAATGAATCATGCTCACAAACCAAGGTTTTTCTGTACTCTCTCCCCTTGCCAGGTGGTCTGAGTCCCTCTTTCTATGGCCACTGCTCTTTCAACCTTCTTCAAAAAGGCCTTCAACATCCCAGACCACTCTGCTTCCTTCAGGGTCTGGTCTGTTCCCAGTGGCACTCCAGTTACAGATGCATCACACAGGGGCGCCTGGGTGGCTCAGTCAGTTAAGCAACCAACTCTTGATTTCAGCTTAGGTTGTGCTCTCATGGTTCGTGGGATTGAGCCCTACGTTGGGCTCCACACTGACATCATGGAGCCTGCTTGGGCTTCTCTCTCCCTCTCTCTTTACCCCTCCCCCACTTGTGCTCTCTTCTCTCAAAATAAATAAACTCAAAAGAAAGAATGCATCACACAGATTAGCCTCTGACTGCCAGGAAGAGTCCTTATTGCCAACACCTGCAACATCCACAGTTACTGCAGGGAGAGTGATGAGCCTTCCCTGTTTGCTGAAGACCAGCGAGGCTCCTAGTACATGAGACTCTGGGGACTAAAACCAGGAAGGCCCTGGGCAAACCAGGTCAAAATGATCACCCCAAATTTGTAGCTTTTGCTGTTTCTTTAATTGTGGTAAAATATAACATGACATATAACATAAAATTACCATTTTAACCATTGTTTTATTTTTTTAAGATTAAGAAAAGTGTCTTAATGTTTATTTATCTTTGCAGGAGAGAGAGAGTGAGCAGGAGAAGGGGCAGAGAGAGAGGGAGAGAGAATCACAAGCAGGCCCCATGCTATCAGCTCAGAACCTGACGTGGGGCTTGAACGCAGGAACCATGAGATTGTAACATGCACAAAAGTCAGATGCCCCACCCGTTGAGCCACCCAGATGCCCCCCATTTTAACTATTTTTAAGTGTACAACACATTAGGTACATTCACATTGTTATGTAGTCATCAGCACCATCCATCTCCAGAAGTACTTCCTTCTCCCCCAACCGAAATTTTGTCCCCATTAAACACTAACTCCTCATTCTTGTATCCCATCCCCCAGCCCCTGGCAATCCTCTTTTATTTTCTATCTCTGTGAGTCTGACTACTTAGGTCCATCGTGTAAGTGGAATTATAAAGTACTTGTCCTTTTGTGTCTCACTTCTTTCACTTATATATCATCCTCAAGTTTCATTGATGCTATACCATGTGTCCAGATTTTGTCTCTTGTTATAGCTGAATAATATGTTGGCATATGGTCGTATGAACAAACCATATTTTGCTTATCTGTACACTCGTCGATGGACACATGGGTTGCTTCCCCTATGTGAATACTGCTATAGACATGAGTGTACAAGTCTCCGTTCAAGTCCCTGCTTTTAATTCGTATAGGGACATACCCACAAGAGGCATTGCTGGATCATGTGATAACTCTATGCTTAATATTTCGAAGAACTGCCACACTGTTCTCCACATCAGTTTACTGCGGGCTTCATTTTTATTCCACCCCTCCCCCAGCTCCCCTGAGACTTGGCTACAGAGATCTCACAGCAGAGCCCTGTCACATTAGGTACTTCTGTGAATTTCCTCGACTGGCATGTAGCCATCCTACATGCATGGACTATTGTAGCAAGGCCACCGATCATCCACCAGCTCCTTCATGAGCTTTCTTACCCAGTGGGAACACACCCTCTACCACAATGTGCTGACAGCCACAATGCACTGACATTTCTTCCCCTTTCACCAAGTACTATGTCCTAATTACAGGATTACTGGAATCCAGCAAGCGCCTTTATTCTGCAGGAACAACAGGCCACCCTGGGAAAGGGGATTGGAAATCAGCATTTCCTACAGTTGGGTCTTTGCCAGGGAGAACATTAAACCCACACTGATAGTTGAGTCACTGGGACCAGGTTTTAGGGCCAGTGTCACAGTCTCTTTAATAAAGTCTTAAAGGTGGGAGGTTCTGGCCAGTTTCCACATTCTACACCTTGGCCTGGAGAGAAAGAGCTTGAACGGTGAAGCTCTTACCTTTGTTTGACTGGCATTGTTCAGCTTACTTGGCATATCCCTTCTTATCTAATATGCTTCTCATAGCCCTTGAAATAGGCATTATCCCTTTTCTCTAGATGAAGATACAGAAGTTCAAGGAGGGTTAGTGACTCACCCAAAACCATACAGCTAGTGAGGAGGAAGCTCCACTAGAACCCAGATTCTAACCCCAGAGCAATGGATTTCCCACTTCTACTGCCTCTGGGACCCAAACCACCTCCAGGTGAGTGGGAACTATGGGGAAGCCACCAGCTCTGGGCTCTGATGGGCCCCAGGGAGACCCAAGTGTGCCTTGCCCAGGCTGGCTGATCCTGGACAGTCCCTTAACTTCTCTGAGTTGAGTTTCCTCATCCATGAAACAGAGCAAACTACCTATCATTTAGAGCTGTGAGCAGCTGCAGTGAAATAATACATATAAATTGCACCTGAAAGTATGTGGCAGAAGATGAGAGATGATGTCATTGATGCCCAAGTGCCTCCTTGGCAGAGAAGAAAGAAAAAGGAAGGAGGGCCTCCATCCCCAGCCCAGACCCTGCTCTCTGTAACCATGTCACAGCTCCTGTTCAGCAGCCTCCTGAGGAGCTGCTATTCTCCTGGTGTTCCCTAAACATTTCTGAGAAGGTTTAATTTATTAAAAAGCCTCTTGGCCATGTAAACTTTGAGGACATTATGCTAAGTGAAATAAGGCAGTCACAAAAGGACAAATTTTGTATGATTCCACTTATATAAGGTATATCAAGTGGTCAAATTCAGGGAGACAGAAAGTAGAGTGGTGGTAGGGGGTGGGGTGGGGGTGGGGAGTTAGTGTTTAATGGGGACAGAGTTTCGGTTTTACAAGATGAAGAGGTCTCGAGATGGTGGTGAGGGCCACAGATCAATGGGAATGTGCTTCATGCCCCTGAACTGCACGCTTCAAAGGGATTAAGATGGTAAAAATTTTGTTATGTGTATTTTATTACAACGGAAAAAAATTAAGGGGGCAAAAATCCTTTTAGCCCTGCACATTTTGCTTATGTTTTTTTTTTTTTTTTTTTCCCAGCCATGGAGCTCATTTCTGTATGGATTTGGTCTGATTCCAGCAGAGGTCCCCCTTAAGTGGGGCCTCAAACTGATGTTTCCAAGAGTCACCCTTGGAAAATGCCTTAGTGAGAATACGCCCCACACCGCAGGTGTTCCCTGTAGTGTTGTGACAAACACTGTTTCTCTGTGCATGAGTAGCAGTAGCTGATTTACATTCAGTGGTCATAACAAAATATAGACTCTCAGCGAATCCTAAGGCACGTACTTGCCCTGAGGCGCCCTCAGAACCAGGGCCCACTGGGGAAACAGCAGGTTCCCTGTCTCCCTCGTGTTCCTTTGGGGCACAAATAAGCAGAATGGCTAGGATCCTCAGCCCTGTTGAAAGCGTGGTTTTATTTCTCTTCTTTTCCTTATGCAGAATTGAATGAATCCAAGGTAAGTAAATGAGTGTGCAAAGTGACTCCACCAAGGTGGCCTTTGTCCAATCAAAGGGAATGGGACACGTGCCTCCCTTTCACCCCCTCTTTTCTAGCTGACTCTGACGGGATTTCAGTCCTCAGGTGTTCTCTGTCCTTTGACTGGATCTATTGGCCAGAGAAAAATAGACCTTTTCCTCCACCAGGCAAACCTGCAGGCTGCATCTCACAGATACTCCCAGATACCTGCTCAAGCCTAAACTTCTCCAACCTAGAGGATCTTTTCAGATCTAGGATCCAATTCCCAGTGACTAAGTTCAGACCTAAACCATGGGGTTTCTATCTTTTCAAAGAGCTCTGTCTCCAAATTACAGAATACCCCCAAGGATAAATGGTTCAATCAAGACTCCCAGAAGCAATGAGTGTGAGCTGGCACTGTCTTTCAGACAGATTTGATCCCTATCTCCTTCAGAAGGGTTTTAGACAACACCTAGCCCAGTTCCAGGCATGACTAAGGGCACCATAACAAATGAATGAATGACCAACTGCTCTGTGATTAGCCTGCCATCATTAATTTGGTGGTCTTTTAAATCAATAGACTTTCTGATTGGCAATAAATTTGGGTTTTTATGCCCAAGGATTGAGAAATAAACTAATTGAGAAGTAAACTTAATAGACTGGGGGCTATGAACTTCACCCCCAATTTTGTCATTAAATACTTTGCTGATCCCCATGTAAGATTTTTTATCTTGATTTTTCTCATCTACAAAACAGAGAGAAAGGGGATCTGTAGAAGTACATTAAAAATGAAAGAGAGCAAAAAAAAAAAAAAAACAATAAAATGCTTACTGGTGAGGTCGCTTACTTTTCTACCAGGCAGTGCACTGGATTCCAAACCTTAACAGGGGACAAGTGAAAACAGTTATGTTCACCCTTATAACAATGGGAAGGTTACCTCTGGGATCTCATGGTTGATTCCTCCACATCAGTTTGGCTCCAAGCACCAGGGGAAAGGTATAGCTGAGCTTGAAGGCACAAAAATGCTAAAACAAGAACCACTTGCAATTACAGGCAGAGTTAACAGTGAGAAGGAATCAAATATCATGTCAAGTAGGAGCAGCTGATGGTCTGTCTCAGTGTTGTTAATGGAAAGCGCTCTGTGCTGGGAGCCTGAGGAGGCCCTGTGAGCTCTGACCCCCGTCTCTGCCATGGCTCAACTGTGAAACTGAGCAACTCACTGACACCCTTCCAGACATAAAATACTCAGCCAAACTGCCAGGCTGATCCCTCGGGACTGGCTGTACTATACTGACAAAGTCAGCACGTGGATGAATTTTGGAAACTGTAAAGGTGTTAGACCAGATGAGGAGTCAGTATCACATCCTTTCCTCAATAGAAAAAAACCAAACACTGAGCCACCAAGAATATCATGAGCCTTTTATTAGTTCACTGATATCAACAGTACCTGAAGAGGCAGAACATCCTCGTCAGTAGTTTGGGTTCTGGAGTGTGATTGTCTGGGTTTCTCATCTCAGCTCTGCTGTTTATGACCTTTGTGTCACATAATAACTGACTTTGTGAGCTTCTGCCTCTTCATTTCTAAATTACGGATGATGGTGGTGATATTACTTAACGGAGTCGTAGTGTAGATTAACTCTAACGTGCTAATATGCTTTTTATACACTGAATCTTTGTGCCCTCCCCCAATTCATATGTTGAAGCCCTTTCCCCCAGTGTGATGGTATTTGGAGGTGGGCCTTTAGGAGGTGGTTAGATTTGAGGGCATAAGAGTAGGGTCCCTATCTTAATAGCCTTATAGAAGGAGAGAACAGAGTTTTCTCTCTCCATCATGTGAGTATATAGCAAGAAGGTGGCCATTTGTGTGCTAGAAGGAAGGGCCTCAGTAAGAACAGAATCAGCCCACCCCTTGATCTTGGACTTCCTGACCTCCAGAACTATGGTTAAGCCTTCCAGGCTGTGGTAATTTGTATGGGAGCCTGAGCAGACTAATACATACCTGAAGAGCTTCAAACAGTGCCTGGCTCCCTGTAAGACATTCAACAAATATTAGCATATATATGTGTGGGTTTTTTTTTAAAGATTTATTGAGAAATACTGCAGATAGGGGTGCCTGGGTGGCTTAGTCAGTTAGGGGTCCAACTTTGGCTCAGGTCATGATCTCACAGTTTGTGAATTCGAGCTCTGTGTCAGGCTCTGGGCTGACAGCTCGGAGCCTGGAGCCTGCTTCAGATTCTGTGTCTCCCTCTCTCTCTTCCCCTCCCCTGCTCATGCTCATGTTCTGTCTCCCAAAAATAAATAAACGTTAAAAAAATGTTTAAAAAAAGAAATACTGCATGCATTGTAAATTGTTTAAAGGTTTACAGAATAATATAACAGTATACTACCATCAACATAAGTTATAGAACATTACCAATACAGCTGAAGCCCCCATATGCCTTCCCCCATCACGGTCCTTCCTTCCCACTCAGAGGTAACCATGCTCCTGAATTCAGTACTTATCACTCCTGTGCATTCCATTATACTCTTACTCCATCTGTATGTATCTGTAAACAATGAGACTGAACCTTTAAGCGAGGACTGACACCCATCTATTCCAGGATTTAGATATAGTATCTAGCCTAACACAAAGTATTGTTTGGGAAACCCATCTGTCCCTATTTGTCATCTTACTACATACATCTTTTCACTTCCCTGAGCAGAGAACATGCTAATATCTCATATCTCCAGGTGGACCAACTGCGGATGCGAGCTATTAATTAGGTCTCTTATCAGAGGGTCTGTGTTTGTCAGAGACTCTGGAGCCGTAACCCCCAGCCCAGCTCTTTGCTGATACTTCCCCTCCTCCCTTCCAGATGGAGATGCGGCTGCAGGACCAGCAGCTGGCCAGACAGCTCATGCGCCTGCGCAGTGACATCAACAAGCTGAAGATCGAGCAAACCTGTGACCTGCACAGGAGGATGCTCAACGACGCCACCTATGAGCTGGAGGAACGGGATGAGCTGTCTGATCTCTTCTGTGACTCCCCCCTTGCCTCCTCCTTCAGTCTCTCCACACCACTCAAGCTCATTGGAGTCACCAAGATGAACATCAATTCCCGGAGGTTCTCTCTGTGCTGAGAAGCCCTTGAAGGCGGCAAAGGAGCCAGAAGACAGTGTTCAGGAGGTGGGGAGGGGACACGGGAAGGAAATTGAGGCTGAGTCACCCTGAGTGGGTCTCCCCAGGGGCAGGGCTTTCTGTGTCTGGTGAACCATAGACCCCCAGACTCCTGGCAGGTCCTCTCTCAGGGGCCCCAGCTGTGGAACCCAACAACCCCTTGACTGTCCGTAGGCCCAAGTGTTCTGCAGAAGACAGTGTTCATCTCCATCCAGATGTTCAGTGAGACCTGGCTCCCAGCATAACATGTCTCCATCCTCCCCTCACCGACCCACATTCTTGTTTCCCAGAATTACTGGTGCTATGATCTGGGATCCCAAAGGGAGGGCCCCAAAAACTGTGATTCTAGCCAAAAGCTTTGCCAAGAGCACTGAGCATCCAAGGAGGAGATGAACAGGTATGTCAGATGAGCTCATCTCCTGTTGCTGTCTTCTAAGTACTGGCTCAAATTCACCCTAACTAGGTGACTCAGCAGCCCTGACAGGGACCCACCAGGAAGGGGATACCAGAAGGAATGATAAAGTGAAGCTTGGGAACCCAGGCCCCACAGCTGCAGCCAGTGCCTCTGGTGAGTGGCTGGTCCAGGCTGCTGTCAGTCTTAGACCTTGGCACTACCAGTGCCGTGTAAATTGTTTCCAGCGTGTGCCAGGACACACCAGTGCAGCTTGGGTGGAGCAAGCACAGATGCCCCCTGTTGCCTGCCCTGGCCACATACACCAATGCCAGTCTCCAAAGAGCCCTACTGCCTCTACCCTGCACCTCCGGGGTAGTAGCTAAGTGAACTAGGCAAATCTGTCAGCAGATTTCCCGTAACCGAATTCTCCTGGTGGTGTCACCTTTATGCCCTTCTTGCCCTTCCCAGAAAGACTGGAAGCAGTTCAGAAGCTTGCCCTGAGCCCCCTCTGAGATTCTGTGCCTAATTTAAATAACTAATTTTAATTGAATCAGACTATTACTAATCTGTTGCTAACTTTGTTAATAACTATTTGATTTTTGTCCAAATGGTGATGCCAGTTGGGTAGGTCAAGTACAGAAGTTAAGGATTTGATTTTAAAAGGTTCTTCCTAACAACAAGCATGACGATCAGCAAGGTGAGGACTAAGACCTCAACAGGGCAGGAAAGTGAACCTGGTAGAATGCCACGTGGCATGTGTTCTCCCACCAGCGAGGGGCAGGGGGTGGGGTGGGGGAGGGGATTGGCTTTTGACATCATCTGGTCCTGCCTTCTTGTTCATAAAGGAGTACAGTGAAGCCAGGGAAGGGGGATGACTTCCCTCAGGTTACACAGCTCTTTAGTGGCTATAGAATATCGACAGGTTTAATCATTATTAATAATGCCTAGACAGATCATTTATTAATGAACTTTTACTTCACAGATGGTCCTAATGCTTTGTCAAACCCACAAACTGCCAACCCCTCTGCTCTCCCCCTCCTTCAGCCCCCACACTTAGTTCTCACTTTGCAATTCAGAATATTTGGGTCAAACTCAGAGCAATGGCTGGAAAGTGGACCCACAGAACACATATTATCAACCACATTTCCATAGTCGAAGCAAGGTGTTCTTTCATGTTTCATCTTCCTGTATAGTCTTTTCAGAGCTCATGCACATTTACACACATGTACACACACACACACACACACACACACACACACCCTGACCCACATGAGGAAAGTTGTTTTTCTTTTGTGGACAGGCAGTGAGAGGACATAAATGAATGGTCCCTAGTTAGGAAAAAACTTGGTCTCTTGTGATTTCAAAGAGCCAGAGGATTTACACTTCCTTCAAAGAAGATATGTCACCATAGCTAAGATTTGTTTTCAGCCTGACTCTCTGAGCAGTGACTGGAATCTGAGGCCCAGAGGATTGGTGCACAGAAAACACGTCAGTGGAATGCCAGGCCCTTTAGACCAGCTCCCCTCAGGCAGGAATGGAGGGAAATTTTCTCTACCCCGCACTGTCTCACTTCAGGGATTATGTACAAGCACTGCCAAGTCCTACAGAGGCTTTCCTTCCAGGCTTCTCTGAGACGAGTCCTTGAGATGGCAGGGTAGTGGGCTGGCCCGCACACTCACCACTCACTCCGGAGAAGCACACAGGTACACATTCTCAAACCCACGCAGGAAGGCCCATTCCATATTCTGAAAATAATGCCAAATTGCTCTTTTCCTTCTAGAAATCAGTCATTACAGTAATTGAAAAAAGTGGATTCAACTAAAGCTGAGTGATTTTGTTGATTTTGTCAACCCAGTTGATTGGCGTCAACTGGGCAATTTAGTTGTTAACCTAATGGTTCCTTCCTTTCTTTGTTCTCTGAGAGGAAACTGAGACCAAGGCACACTTTTTTGAATAGGTCTCAGCTCTTTTGCTTAGTTCACCCCAAGAGACTTTTATTTTGGGATCAGGACAGAGGAGAAAGAGGAGGGAACCAGAGAGGAGAGTGAAGGGGGAGAGACCAGGTACATCTCCTTACTCATCATCCAATGTCTGTTAGGTCTCTTATTTTCACAGGGAACATAAATAACTAATCAAGTTAGTTCAGTTTTGTGAAGAGCCTGCCTTGTGGGGTCAAGAGATGTCTGTGAATCAGCTGCAGCCTCACCTGTGTCGCCAGCACCCTAGGGCAATGCTCTGGCTTACCACATGTGCACAATACTGTTTGCAGTTTAATTCATTATCCGCCCATCTCTCTGTCATCCCCGAGGACCCTGGGTGTAAAACGCGAGGTCTCCATTGACACTGCCATGCATGGCACTGTGTGACGCCTTCATGGACTCAGCAGAGATCACAGAGGCCTGGAGAGCCTGGGTAGGCTTGAGCCGGCCTGATCCAGCCCAGGCCTCCTCCCTGTAGCAATACCAAGTGCTATTACATAATCAATGGACAATTTATAATCTTATTTTTTATGATTCTTTGTTTCTATATTGCTGTTAGAAGAAGTGAAATAAAAGTATTTCAAAAGAGGATACTATATAAGGAGAAGAAATTTGCTTTCTTTTACCTTGTTCCTATTATAGCAGACATACAAAGAAAGAGAAAGAGAAGGGACACGGAGAGAGGGAAGAAGGTAGTAGGGTGGGAGGAGAGGAAGGAAAGAAGGAAGAAAAGGAGGGAGGGAGAGTGGGTGGGTGGATGGACTTTGGGATTTACTTTGAGACACACTTTGGGATATACTTTGGAGATAAAGCCAACCAGACACACCAATAGCTTGGATGTGGAGTGTGAAGGAAACAGAGGAATTAAGAACAGCTCTCTGGCTGGCAGCTGGATGGAGGGGGTGCATTTACTTAGATGTAGACACTTTGCAGGGAGCATGATTGGGGCAGAGGGGCAGCCCCATGGTACATTTAAACATCTGTTAGAAATCCAAGTAGGGAGTGAGTAGGTGGTTGGATAAAAGGACTTGGACTTCAGGAAAAGGCCAATGTTGGAAACATAAATTGAGGGTTCTGGATCTGGATATGATGATTTTTAAAGCACCACAGCTGGATAAACTCTTCGAGGAAAAGAGAGAGGACATAAAGGAAAGGGGTTAAGTACAGCATCCTGGAACTCCAACGTCCAGAGGTCTGGAGACTGAAAGGAAGGTGATGACCAGAGTATGGGGAGAGCAGAAGTGACATTTCAGAGATGGTGCACCTTCTTCATTCAGGGACACAGCCTGATGCTACACTAGCTGCCTGGTGGCCCCGGCTAAGTGTTATGTCTCGTGGACTGGTAACGTCCGTCAAAATAGAGGCTTTCAGAGCCTCCTGCAGATTAACTACCTTATTTAGAAAGGGAGTTTTCAACTCTGTTGACAACATTCCCTTTGGCTTCTCAGCAGGAGCATAAGCATCTCCCCTGTCCTGACTCTATGTCAAAGCCACGCAGCCTGTGCTCTTACCAGCTGGAGGAAGAAGGCTGCAGGGAGAGCCTTGGAGGAGGAAGGCAGTGTGGCTAAAGGCGGCCTTGCCAGCCCAGTCAGGGCGATCCCACCTCGGGCCCTCTCCGATGGAAACCACTCAGGCACACTGATGCTTTCAGACTCGGCTATCTTTAAATACCCTGTTCACAGGCTCAAAGCAAACAATGATGGAGACAGTGAGGCGGTCTCCGAAGGAAATTCATTCAGGAAAGGAAACCTCAAATGTTTGAGGGCTCTGGAAAACAGTCCTCCACCACTCACTGCGAGGTGATAAGTTCACTGTGGACATGTCCCTGGCTGACAGGGACAAGGACCGGGAGTGTGTGGAATTTCCCTGGGAAATAATCCAGCAAGGTCCGGTTCAGCTTCACGTAGTGTATTTCCTAAACCATTTCATCGATGGCCCTTCTTCCCACTTGCTTCTCCACCCAGGGACAGCCAAAGCACTAAAAAAGGATGACGTGCCAAAGAACATCCATAAGTCGAAGGGAAACCCGAGTTAGGAAATGACAAGCCAGCCCCCTCATCTCCCTCCGGGAGATTCGCCTCCCCAGGCACAGAAGGGGAGAGTTCCACCCACTGCACTGTGAGCCGCATCGGCAGGGGTGCCATGGCTGGGTTTGGATAGCACGGGTATGTCCCATCCGTACCAGTCAGTGTTTGGGCGGGAAAGCCCAAGTGTCAGAATTTCAGGATGGGAAGGACCTGATTTGGGAACTGGGAGCTAAGAAACCATTGGAAGAGTCAGGAAGGAGACCACAAGGGAGGTGGCACGTGGAGGCCATCTTAAAACTGTACCGGATTTCCGCAAACTCAGCCTTTCGGGGCTTCCTGCAGCGCCTGCGCGGTGGCTTCTCAAGAGCCTGTCTGCACCTCTGCCTGCACCTCCACTGAGAAATAATGGCTTCGCGTGCGGTCACAGTCACGGGCTGAGTTGTGTCCCCTCAAAATTCAAGTGTTGATGTCCTAGTGCGCCATACCTCAGAATGCGACTGTATGTAGAGATTGGGCCTTTGAAGAGGTAATTAAGGTAAAATGAGGTCACTAGCATAGGCCCCAATCCCATAGAACTGGTGTCCTTACCGGAAAGGGACATCAAGACACACACAGAGGGACATGTCCCTCCCATGTGAGGACACAGGAAGAAGGTGGCCATCTGCAAGCCAAGGAGAGAGGCCTCAGGAGAAACCAACCCTGTGAACACCTTGATCCCAGACTTCCAGCCTGCAGCGCTGTGAGACCATACCTGCCTGCTACTGAAGCCACAAGTCTGTGGGCCTTTGTGTGGCTGGAGCAGACTAAGACACTTGCTGTTCCTCCTTACCTCCCTCTACCTCCATCCCTGGTTCTTACAGCTTACACGCAGAAGTGATTCCTGTCACTTCTGCTCACACTTCTTTGGTCAGAACAAGTCATATGGCCAAACCAAGCCTCCAGTGGAGGAGGAAGTGCAGGCTTACCATGTGCCCAGTGCAGATGGAAGGGGGAACGTTCTTGAACAGGATATTATGAGCACCCACCTCACCCTGAGTGACCCGAAAACCCCAGACTCCTGGGCCAGTAGACTGCACTATGTGACATGGGCACCTGGAAGTGCACATAATGGTACGGGAGGGGGTGAGAAGACAAGACAAGAACTTCTATCCATATTTTTAGTTTCTTTCTATTTTTAATATGCTTGAAGTGTGCATAATACATTGTGTACAGTAATACATTGGATGAAGTATGAATCTGTCAGGGGGCTATGCACAAAACTTTTTACCGATGGGGCGCAACATCAAACAAGTGCAAGACCTGGCCTTAGCCTGCAGAGACAGGTGCTGGATTTATTCTGCTGCCGGACCCTGTGCTGGGCCAGATGGTACTCCAGAATGGGTGCTTTCTCCTGAGGGGTCACAGGTAGGTCCTATGATAAATGTCCCTCTGTGGACACCAGAAACTTCGGTCCTTTGGTAAAAGATACAACATTCCTCCCTGTTGGCTCTGGGTTCTGCTCCTCTTTACCGCAGAGCAGAAAACAGAGGGTGGGGGAGGACAGGAGAGAGGAAAGGGGGAGGAGGCCAAGAAAGAAAGAAGACACACAAAAAAGCAAAAGAGGGGAGGATTTTCTTTTTCTTTTTCTTTTTATGTCTTTATTTTGAGAGACAGAGAGTGAGCAGGGGAGGAGCAGAGAGAGGGAGACCCAGAATTCGAGGCAGGCTCCAGGCTCTGAGCTGTCAGCACAGAGCCCGATGTGGGGCTCAAACCCACAGACTGTGAGATCATGACCTGAGCCAAAACCAAGATTCTTAACCCACTGAGCCACCCAGAGGGGAGCCCTCCCCTTTTTAATAAGGTCCTTAGAACAGGACCCAGAAACCACAGTGCCCAAGTTTGACTCCCAGGCCCCAAGGCCTGGATCCAAGGCCCAGCAACCAGAGGAATTGCCAGGCACCCCACAGCCTATTTGAATCCACACCCCAGATTGAGCAAGCTGCTGAGCTCAGTGCCTGCTCCGACCGTCTGCCCCACCATTGACAGGCCACCTCCTGCACAGCTCCTCAGATGGGCCCAGCTGAAGTGACCAGAGCTCAGCCCACAGAGGGCGAGGCATCTGGAAACCCTGGGAATCCCAGGGGCCAGACACAGAGAGGGAGGGATCCCTACTGCTGTTTCCTGCAGGAAAAAAAGGACACAAAAATGTCATCTGCTGAATCCCCCACCCCTTGTCCCCCACCCCAGCCTAAAGTTGAGGTGAGGGCGGCTCTCTGAGCTCTGCTAACTCTAAAGAAAGACAAGGCTGAATGAGCCATCATTAAAACGTCCCAGGGTGCCCCAGGAGACGACACTAGATTTTCTAAGAGCAAGTTTCTAAGTTTCCAGCCACTTCTATTTCTAGCAGAGGAGACAGTGAGTCTCCCTTAGAAAACCCTCCTGAGTGGTCCCTTTCAGGAAGTGGATGAAAGGCAAGTCAGCAACTACTCCTCTCTGGGAGGCTGAGCCAAGACTCTTGGCTCCGACACAGACCGTCCTCCCCGGCTCCCACTGCGATTGCTAGGAAGGAGCAGACAGATTGGGTCGGGGCCTAGAAGCCTTCCAAAGAGTGGGATCTTGACTCTTTTACGGATTCTAAAGTACTGAAGCATCTCTGAAGCGCCTCCAACACCGAATGCCCAGCTCCTTCAGTGGGGAGGGCTGGATGCCATCAATCACAGATGCGCTGAGCTGCAGGACACCCATGAGCCTCATCACAGGGGCTGTGGCGCTGGGAGCCTGGACCTTAGAGGAGAT
The DNA here is from genome assembly GCF_003009895.1 of Hyaena hyaena. Lineage (NCBI taxonomy): Eukaryota > Metazoa > Chordata > Mammalia > Carnivora > Hyaenidae > Hyaena > Hyaena hyaena. The sequence continues at coordinate 82,371 of NW_024081464.1, read as the reverse complement.
GACAGCCTCCTCTTCAAGGGGCAAAGTAGAGAGCAAGGAGGGGCCTTGGGGAGTGATGAATCTCTGGGGAGAAGGGAGAGGAGAGACACAGACTTGGTGTATTTTAAATCATGATTAAATCATAACCAGAATTAAATCATATGAAATATAAAAGAAGCCATGGCCTTATACTGACCCCATGCTGCTGAGATGGCATATGATGAGGGAAACAAAGGCAAGAGAAATGTAGCTTAGATTAAATCTCCTTACAGCTTGCAGCCCACTGATAGATGCCTTCTTCAAGCAGCTCAGGGCTGCCTTACTTAATGTTTTTGTTTTATTATTAAAAACTAAAAGCAACCTTATCTTAACAGTAGCTAGCCCCTCAAGGTCTCAAAAGCCTTGCTTTCCCACTCCTTAGAGATTTAGGCTACCCCAACCCCTAGTAACGTAAAAGTATGTAATCAGTTACTCCTCACAACCCCAGGGCAGCTCTTTCTGCCCATGGGTCCTATCCCCGTGCTTAAATAAAATCACCTTTTTGCACCAAAGACATCTCAAGAATTCTTTCTTAGCCATTTGCTCATGAACCCCATCAGGGTATATCACATGCTGTCAGGACAGAAAGCTCTAGCAATCAGAGTGTGATCTTTTCCTTGTACAAAGAAGCAGGTCCAGGGGCACCTGAGTGGCTCAGTCGGTTACGTGTCTGACTTTGGCTCAGGTCATGATCTCGTGGTTTGTGGGTTCAAGCCCTGCTTCGTGCTCTGTGCTGACAGCTCAGGGACTAAAGCCTGCTTTGGATTCTGCGTCTCCCTCTCTCTCTGCCCCTCCCCTGCTCGCACTCTGTCTCTCTCTTTCCAAAATAAAAATAAACATTAAAATATATATATATTAAAAAAAAAAAAAAGAAGCAGATTCAAGAGCTGAAGTGACTGTCAGTTAAGGTCACTGACCAGCTGGTACAGAGCTGGGAATGCATCCTCCTCTGGGACTTCCCAACACCTCTCTTCCCTACAGCCCCTCCACTTCCAAGTCCCCTTGCCAGAATCTCCCAGAGGTCTGAGAAAACAAATCTGTAAACTTCTTCCGTTAACAGGAGATTTTTTCGGACCTTTGTCATCCAGACCCAACTGTGTTAAAGAAATCCTAAAGTGCCCTCTGCTGGAGAAACTGAGGAATCGATTCACATGTGGGTTTTCCCCCACAGAGTTGTAGCAACACTACCGTGACATTTGCTTATTTTCTTGACGTTTGAGATTGCCATCACTTTCCATGTTTGCTTAAAAAATTCAAACTTCAGATGCTATTTGCACCACTCAAAACACAAATCTCTAGTTGGAGCATCCTGTCACCATTTAATTAATCTGCTAATATTGTTTAATATCCAGTTGGTGCCAAGCACCGCACCAGTTCCAAGGAAGAGAGATGATAGAAACTGATGGTGTATATACAACACTTTGACTTCCTTCCTGCTATCTAGGCTGAAATTCATGTTTTATCTCCCTTCCGGAATGCAATCCTTTAGAAAGAAAATAAATAGCCGTTAACCTGAAAACAGTAGAATAACTTTTGAAATCTCTTGTTTCATGTGATGCTTTCCTTCTCACTTTTCCGAGCTCCAGTTCCTAATTAATGTGTCCATTTTCCTGATTGTAACGGAGAAGCGAGGAAGTTTTGCATCTTTCTCTTCGTTGTTCTCTCAAAACACCTGGACTACTCCAGAGTTTCCCCCTCATACACTTCACTCGATTCCAAAGTTCCCACAGTCTTCCTCAGCCTGCAGCTAAAATCTGGGCTTTCTCTCCAGGAGAGAGAACTTTCTAAGATGGTGACTCAGGTAATTCAATTTGCCTCTTCAATCTTTCTGCTGTCCCCCCGCCCCTTCCCATGAGTTAGAAACAAAACGATTATATTCACAAGCTCTTGCCATTCCTTATAGTGTGCTTCCTCATGACTGATTGTTCTCAGTTGGATGTGTCTCCATTCATTTTTATTTTATGGTCTTGCTTGCTTTTTGGTTTTCTTTAAACCTTCAGGGGGAGATGCCTCTCTGATTTGCACCCCTCTCTCCAGATGGCCACCTCCCTTTCCAGCAAGCAGCATATTTTCACCTTCATTGCCCCTGGCAACATGCCAAGATGTAAATTAGCACCAAAGCAAAGTCCATTTTACTAACAGAGTTTGTTTAAAAGGGGGGGGGAGGGACTGATTCCGGAGGGAGGAGGCAAGATGGTAGAGAAGTAGGGAGCTCCATACATTTCCCTCGCCCCCATCTCTCACACAGAGAAGGCCTGAAGCTATAGGAACCCTTACGGAATCCAGGAGTTTGGGAGGAAAAGGAGACAGCGTCCGCTGAGAAAACCTTACAGTGTGAGTGTGAACTGGGGAAGATAAAAACGGGCCGGGACTGGAGATACGGAGGGAGGGGAGGGAGCCCCCTTTGCGGGGAGCCGTGGTGAGTCAAGGGGAAAAGAAAGAGCAGCTGAAACTGCTCAAGACACTGTCCCTGTCGCTGGAGAAGAGAACCTCCCCCCCTCCCCCCCAGGCTCAGGACACAGAGGGACCTGGTTTCCTGCTGTGCAGCTGACCCTGAGCGGGACACACTGGTCCCAGGCGACGCCAGGAGAAACCCCTCCTCTGCTCTCCAGCTTAACCTGGAGGGGAAGCAGCCCACCTGAAGCCGCTCCATTCCCAGTAGGGAGGCGACAGGCCTGAAACTGCTCGGAGGGACTAGGCCTCCGAGTTTATATTTTGGGCAGGTGGTATAATGGGGCATGAGGACTAAGGTCTGGAAACGAGACATGGCGTGGGACATACATCATGGCCCGACATACATCATGGCCCACCTTGGCTACACCCGTAACACAGGGAGATCGGACCCAAAAGAGTGAGTTGCAACGCTTGGCTCCAGAGGAGACTGGGGCACCGCCATTTTTCTCCCCACAACCACCAAGACGGGACCTCAGGGAGCAGCCTGCAGGACGGAGAGGAGGCTGTGGGTGCAGTAGAGGCTGAGACCTGCCTGCACCAAACCACGCCCATCCCTGCTAGAGAGCTGCTTTTTTTTTTTTTTTTTTTTTTTACCAGAACCCCAGGGCAAGACCAACATGAATGCACTGCCGTGATTATTTCTAGATCAACTCTTTCTATTCTGATATATTTTCCCTTGTCTCATTCATATCCCTCCTCTCTGCTGGACTGGGCACTCTGGTCACCGATTTGCTTAAACAGGCACATTTAATCCATTCTCTAGATGTATATTCTACACCTCCACCGCTACTTTTCTATTGCTCTCTCTCTGGAGTAATCAGACTATATAGTTTCTCTGAGTAACATTATCTTCGTTTCTTTCTTCTCACCTCTAACCATAGTCTCCTATTTCTCTCTCTGAATGAAGCCTCTTAGTCTCTCTGCCTGGTCATTTCTCTTCCAATTTCGCTTTCTCCCCGCCCTGTCATTTCTCTCTTTGTATATGCTCTTCCATCAGCACTGCACACACCCCGCTCTTTATTTGTAGCTCAGAATTCTGCTTTTATGCTTTTAGACTGTCCTTTATCTTTGGGTTTTTCCTTTTTTCTTTTCTTCTTTTTTATTTATTTTTATTATTTGTCTTTCTTCCTTCCTCTTTTTTTCCCCTTCCAGTTTTTCTTATTCTTTTTCCCTTTTGGTTTACGTGTCTGTTGGATTTGTCTGTGCATTTGTGTGCCTTTGTTCCCTATGTGTTTGTCTGTTTTCTTTTCCAGGGCTGCCCCAAGAAACAAGCCAAAGTACACATGGTGGAGAGTCCCAAATACCATTATGAGTAGGGAAATAAAATAACCAAAGTCTCAACAAGAGAGACCAAGAGACACCATTCAAAGAACACTTCCTGAATGGACCGGCTCTAGACAGTCAAAGAGCTTTCTTTAATACAGCAGTTCTCACAGGTGCAGAGTTCATAACAAGCCTCTAAAACTAACAAGAAACAGAAAGCTAACCAAAATGATGAAATGGAAAAACTCTCCTCTAAAGAAATTCCGGGAAGAAATGACAGCTAAAGAACTGCTCAAAACAGATACAAGCAACATAATTGAACAAGAATTTAGAAGAGTAGTCATAAAATTAATCACTGGGCTTGAAAAAAGCATGGAAGACATCAGAGAAACTATTGCCACAAAGACTATGGAGCTTAAAAATAGTTGTGATGAATTTAAAAAGGCTATAAATGAGATGTATAATAAAATGGAGGCATCCAATGCATGGATTGAAGAGGCAGAGAGGAGAATAGGTGAATTAGAAGACACAATTATAGAAAAAGAGGAAGCTGAGAAAAAGAGAGATAAGGTGATCCAGGAACACGAAAGGAGAGTTCCAGAGCTGAGTGATACAATCAAATGGAACAATATCCGTATCATAAGAATTCCAGAAGAGGAAGAGAGAGGGAAAGGCACTGAAGGAGTCCTTGAACAAATTATAGCAGAGAACTACCTCAACCTGGGGAAGGAAACAGACATTGAAATCCAAGAGGCACAGAACTCCCCTCAGACGTAACTTGAACCGATCTTCTGCATGACATATCATAATGAAACTGGCAAAATATAAGGACAAAGAGGGAATTCTGAAAGCAGCTAGGGAGAAAAGGGCCCTAACACACAAAGGGAAACCTATCAGAGTAGTTATAGACCTATCTACTGAAACTTGGCAGGCCAGAAAGGAATGGCAGGAAATTTTCAATGTGATGAACAGAAAAAATATGCAGCCAAGAATCCTCTATCCCACAAGCCTATCATTCAGAATAGAAGGAGAGATAAAAATCTTTCCAAATAAACAAAAATTGAAAGAATTCATCACCACTAAACCAGCCCTACAAGAAATCCTGAGGGGGACCCTATGAGGGAAATGTTGCAAGGAACACAAGGTACCAGAGACACCACCACAAGCATGAATCCTACAAAGAACACAATGACTCTAAACCCATATTTTTCAATAATAACACTGAATGTAAATGGACTAACTGCTCCAATCAAAAGACATAGGGTAGCAGAATGAATAAAAAAACAAAATCCATCTATTTGCAGTCTACAGGAAACTGATTTTAGACCTGAGGACACCTTCAGATTGAAAGTAAGGGGATGGAGAAATATATATCATGCCACTGGAAGTCAAAAGAAAACTGGCGTAGCCATGCTTATATCAGACAAACTGGACTTAAAAGTAAAGGCAGTGAAGAAGGGCATTATATAATAATTACAGGGTCTATCCATCAGGAACGGCTAACAATTATAAATGTCTATGCATCGAATATGGGAGCACCTAAATACATAAAACAATCCAAACAGAAACAATCTTATGGATAAGAATGTGCTAGTATCAGGGGACTTAAAACTCCACTGACAGCAATGGATAGATCAACTAGAGAGAAAATCACTAAAGAAACAATGGACTTGAATGACACATTGGACCAGATGGATTTGACAGATATATTTAGAACTATACATCCTGAGGCCATGGAATTCACTTTCTTCTCAAGTGCGCATGGCACATTCTCCAAGATAGATCACACACTGGGACATAAAGAAGCCCTCAATAAATATAAAAGAATTGAGATCATACCATGCACACTTTAGATCACAATGCTATGAAACTTGAAATCAATCACAGGAAGAAGTCTGGAAAACCTCCAAAAACATAGAGGTTAAAGAACACCCTACTAAAGAACGAATGGGCCAATCAGGCAATTAGAGAAGAAATTAAACAATATATAGAAACAAATGAAAACGAAAATGCAATAATCCAAACTCTATGGGATGCGGCAAAGGGAGTCCTAAGAGGAAAGTACATAGCACTCCAGGCCTATTTCAAGAAATTAGAAAAAGCGCAAGTACAATAGCACAACTAAAGAAACTAGGAGAGCAACAAGAGCACCCCAAACCCAGTAGGAGAAGAGAAATAATAAACATCAGGGCAGAAATAAACAATATAGAATCCAAAAAAATAGTTGAACAGATCAATGAAACCAAGAGTTGGTTTCTTGAAAAAATAAAAAAAAAATTGACAAATCTCTAGCCAGGCTTCTCAAAAAAAAAGAGAGAGAGAGAGCACCCAAATAGACAAAATCATGAATGAAAATAACTTATTACAACCAATCCCTCAAAAATACAAGCAATAATCAGGGAATACTCTGAAAAATTGTATGCCAACAAACTGGACAACTTAGAAGAAATGGACAAATTCCTAAACACACACTCACTACCAAAATTCACATGGGAAGAAATAGAAAATCTGAACAGACCCATAATTAGTGAAGAAACTGATTCAGTTATCAAAAATCTCCCAACAAATAAGAGCCCTAGGCCAGATGGCTTCCCTAGGGAATTCTACCAGACATTTAAAACAGAATTAATACCAACAGACACATGAAACGATGCTCAGCATCCCTCCTCATCAGGGAAATACAAATCAAAACCACACTGAGATACCACCTCACACCAGTCAGAGTGGCTAAAATGAGCAAATCAGAGAACTCTAGATGCTGGCGAGGATGTGGAGAAACGGGCACCCTCCTACACTGTTGGTGGGAATGTAAACTGGT